>NC_060186.1:47036562-47371562 GCF_021184085.1 Oncorhynchus gorbuscha
TGTCAACTTTTATCATCATTTTTTATTTAATTTTTTTTACTTGTGCATAAGGCATATGTTTTGTCTATTTGCAATATGATTTCATAGGAAGTCAAAAATCACTTTTTTGAGGCCAAATGCCATAAGAAATGTCCAAATGCAATATGAAAGATTTGAAAATGCCAAATCAGGATGTTATGTCCATTTTCCATCACGAATTTCACATGCTCAAAAATCCTTCAGAAATGCAAAATTGACTGGCCTGATGAACACAGGATGGCCGGGCAGTGATAGTTGTTCCTTTCCATCGCTCGTTGTGTTGATTTCATCATGTCCATTTGGTGATCTTTTTTACACTGTTGAATCATATTGCAAGTGCACGTGCATTTGCAATATGTTTCAATGGGCATTTACCATCACGAATTTGGCATGCTCAAAAATGATTCTGGTTCCTCTCCATCGCTCGTTAGCGTTGATTTCAGAATGTCACTTTGGTGATGGTACCTCACTGTTTAAACATATTGCAAATGGACAATAGTCACCAGCAAGTTTACCGTCCATCAGTCAATTAGATATCATTCTGACACCAAACTAATACAAACTGACACCAACCCCACTTTTTCCAACTCGTTTAGTAGCCAACTATCACATACTTCAGAGCTGGCCCAAAATTCACAACGCCTTCTGTTCAAACCATAATAAAAATGTAAAACACGTAGTTATGTTCCAGCTGCGGGTCCAGTTCTGATGGTATGTGTAGGCCTAGCTGAGGCGACCCCGAATCCAAAGTTTCGGCTCAATAGGTAATTTGGTGCCCGAGCAAGACCCTAATTGGTGCTGAAAATCCATTTTTTCCCATGCCTTGCTACGGGGTCCTTGAATGAGCTAATCGGACAGAAACATTGGGGTCCATCTACATGGGCCGAGGCGGTCGCAATGCACCTAGTTTTGTACGGATGGACATCGTAACACGCTGTTGTTTTGACAAGCAGCAATAAATCAGATATCGATTAGGGGGGAAATGAGGTTGTACGTGCTGTTGAAACTAACACAACTAAAAAAAACATGGAAATGGGAGATATATTTTACCTCAATGGTTAGAGGACAACCTGCAGAAGAGTCGGCTACATTTGGGAGTGATGCATTTAAATTTAGGGGTCGCTGAACAAGGGAATGCAACACTTATTTGTCATCACTCATCGATATCATGCTAAAATCATTTGTGCGAGAGGAGGTGGCACGTCCTGTTAAAACTAACAACTCAAAAAACACACGGAATCTGGGAGTAATGTGTACATCCCTGGTTAGAGGACAATTTGTAGAAAACAGCTAGCTACATTTTGATTCAAGTGTGTCGCCAACGTGGTAAGTGTAATACAATTCTTTTTTTGTTAGTCAATTTTTGTTAAATCACATAAATAGTACACTTCCATTTCAGAGCCCGGATTTTTCCCCTGAGGCTAATATCCATATCATGCTGAAATCAATTGATAAGGGGGTAAAAGTTTAGGCTTCTACATTGTGACACTATTAAAATACTCCTAATACAATGCCGTGACATTAACTCATTGAAATCATGAAAAAACTCCATGTATATACTTTCTAATATTTGATCAGATATCATTTATCAGATTATCTCTGATCACAGCTCTGAGATTTCTCTCCTGTGTGTGTTCTCTGGTGTACTGTCAGGTGGCCAGATTGATCAAAACTTTTCCCACATTGACCATAGATAACTATAAGGTTTCTCTCCTGTGTGTGTTCTCTTGTGTAATGTCAGATTTCTGGATGCAGCAAAACTCGTCCCACATTGATCACAGCTATAAGATTTCTCTCCTTTCTCTCCTGTGTGTGACAGTAGGGTGCATTTCTGAGTAAAACTCTTCCCACATTGATCACATATATGTTTCTTTCCTGTGTGTGTTCTCTGGTGTGACAGCAGGGTACATTTCTGAGTAAAACTCTTCCCACATTGAGTACAGCAATAAGGGTTTTCTCCTGTGTGTGTTCTCTGATGAATTTTAATGACTGCTGAGGAGGTGAATCTCTTCCCACAGTCAGAGGAGCAGTGAGTTCTCTTCCCTGTGGATCTCTGCAGATGTTTCTTGAGGTGTTCTAATGTGGAGTGACTCTTCTCTGCCTTGTCAGCATCATGAGGTTGTTGAAGCACCCCAGATGACCCAAGTTATTCCCGTCTCTGTCCTGTGTGAACAACAAAGTCAGACAGATGGTTAAAGGCCCACAACAGCGGAAATCCACTCTAAAGGTGATGCCAACAGCGTAGCCATGATGTTGTACAACAATTGTCGTCTGTAATGAATGTAATGAATGTAATGAATATTTGACAATTGTCTTAAAATGAGCAAGAGCAGTCATATTTTGTGTTGTTTTCACATTAGTAGTAACATCCAAGATTGTAGACTAGACAAAAGTTATTCATGCTGTTGAAACTCAGAGCAGTTTGCCAAATGACTTTTGGTCTCTAATATAGGCCCCTTTCTGTGTTTAGTCAAATTGCGGCACGAGGGCAATGCACATGCAATTTGGTTTTAGTTTTTCACAATGTAGTCTGAATGTGAATGGAGGAAAACTCAGGGGAGTAACCTCCATTTCCAGGTTGCTTATGAGTGCATTTCACACTACTTTGGATTGTAATTGTAAGGCTCATTTGAATGTCCTGCTTAATATAAAATTGTGTCAGCATCGCAAATCAACTACTTTGTGCTTAAAAAAACACTCCAACCAGTAAAATGCTCTTTGTTTAGCTTTTCCATCAGCCTGACAATGAGGGTTTGTACAGTGGTTGCCAAATTGGCCTATAACTTCACCTAACAATAACATAGACCTACTGTAGGACCCATAACTTCACCTAACAAAAAATATAGGAAAATAGCTCTGTGTGTTGTACAATAGCCTATCCATCATGGAACAGTTCGCTACACATTATGAGGTAAGTATCTGTATTTATATACTTTACTGTATTTATATATAATTTTACAACAGGAAAAGTATTTTTTTTTTAATCACTGGAGGACATCATGAGCAATTTATACATTTTATTTCACTTTTATTTAACCAGGTAGTGTCATGTTCTGACCTTAGTTCTGTTGCTATGTCTTTGTTTTAGTATGGTCAGGGTGTGAGTTGGGTGGGTTGTCTATGTTAGTTTCTATGATTTGCTATTTCTATGTTTGGCCTGGTATGGTTCTCAATCAGAGGCAGCTGTCTATCGTTGTCCCTGATTGAGAACCATATTTAGGTAGTCGGTTTTCTATTGTGTTTCGTGGGTGATTATTTTCTGTTTAGTGTGTGTTGCACCTGACGGAGCTATTTAGTTTGTTCTCTTTTGTTACTTTGTATTTAGTGTTCAGTTCAGCTTATTAAAAGGATGAAAACTTACCACGCTGTGCATTGGTCCTCCTCTTCTTCCATCACAGACGAGCATTACAGGTAGGCCAGTTGAGAACAAGTTCGCAGTTGTAAATGAGACCTGGCCAAGATAAAGCAAAGCAGTGTGACAGAAACAACACAGTTACACATGGGATAAACAAATGTACAGTCAATAATACAATATAAATATCTATATACAGTGTGTGCAAATGGAGAATGGAGGTAAGGCAATAAATAGGCCATAGTAGCGAAGTAATTACAATTTAACAAATGAACACTGGAGTGATAGATGTGCAGATGATGTGCAAATAGAAATACTGGTGTGCAAAAGGGCAAAAAAGTAAATAAAAACATGGGGATGAGGTAGGCAGTTGGATGGGCTATTTACAGATGGGCTATGTACAGCTGCAGCGATATGTAAGCTGCTCAGATAGTTGATGCTTAAAGTTAGTGAGGAAGATATAAGTCTCATACTTCAGCGATTCGTTCCATTCATTGGCAGCAGAGAACTGTAAGGAAAGGCAGCCAAAGTCGGTGTTGGCTTTGGGGATGACCAGTGAGATATACCTGCTGGAGCACGTGTTATGGGTGGATGTTGCTATGGTGACCAGTGAGCTGAGTTTAGGCGGCCTAGCAAAGACTTATAGATGACCTGGAGCCAGTGGATTTGGAAACGAATATGTAGCAAGGGCCAGCCAACGAGAGCATACAGGTTGCAGTGGTGGGTGGTATATGGGTCTTTGGTGACAAAACGGAAGGCACTGTGATAGACTGTATCCAGTTTGCTGAGTAGAGTGTTGGAGGCTATGTTGAAAATTACATTGCCGAAGTCAAGGATCGGTAGGATAGTCAGTTTTGCAAGGGTATGCTTGGCAGCGTGAGTGAAGGAGGCTTTCCTGCGAAATAGGAAGCCGATTCTAGATTTAATTTTGGATTGGAGATGCTTAATGTGAGTCTGGAAGGAGAGTTTACAGTCTAGCAAGAAACCTAGGTATTTATAGTTGTCCACATATTCTAAGTCAGAACCGTCCAGAGTAGTGATGCTGGACGGGCTGGTGCGGGCAGCGATAGGTTGAAGAGCACACATTTAGTTTTATTAGTGTTTAAGAGCAGTTGGAGGTCACGGAAGGAGTGTTGTATGGCATTGAAGCTCATTTGGAGGTTTGTTAATTTGACGCTACCCCATCCCTTAAGCGGGATAATTGTCATCAGCAACCGCTGAATAGCATAGCGCCTCGGTCAAATAATATTACGAAAAATATTCATATTCATGAAATCACAAGTACAATATTGCAAAACACAGCTTAGCCTCTTGTTAATCCATCTGTCGTCTCAGATTTTGAAATGATTCTTTACAGCGAAAGCAATCCAAGCGTTTGTGTAAGTTTATAGATCGCATGACAAAACATTAAGTACACTTAGATTCAGGTAGCTTGGTCACAAATCAGAAAAGCAATCAAATGAATCGTTTACCTTTGATCTTCAGATGTTTTCAGTCATGAGACTCCCAGTTACACAACAAATGTTCCCTTAAGATTATTTTTATATCCAAAACACCTCAGTTTGTTTGGCGCATTTTGTTCAGAAATCCACAGGAAAGAGCGGTCACGACAACGCAGACAAATTCCAAATATTACCTGTAATGTCCACAGAAACATGTCAAACGTTTTTTATAATCAAACCTCAGGTAGTTTTCAAAATATATAATCGATAATATATCAACCGCAAATGTCTTTCACAGTAGGAGAGGGAAAAACAATAGCTGTCCAAATTCTTTTGCGTGAGCAAAACTCATGTGACCACTTGACGCGATGTTATCGTTCTGGCTCATTTTTCAAAATAAAAGCCTGAAACTATGTCTGAAGACTGTTGACACCTTGAGGAAGCGATAGGAAAAGCAATCTGGTTGATATCCCTTTAAATGGAGCAATGGGAGGCGATGGAACATGGAGTTTTCAAAATAGAAGCCGCTTCCTGGTTTGATTTTTCTCAGGGTTTCGCCTGCAATATCAGTTCTGTTATACTCACAGACAATATTTTGACAGTTTTGGAAACTTTAGAGTTTTCTATCCTAATCTGTCAATTATATGCATATTATAGCATCTGGTCCTGAGAAATAGGCCGTTTAATTCGGGAACGTTATTTTTCCAAACATAAAAATAGTGCCCCCTAGCTTCAAGAGGTTAACACAATGTCCAAAGAAGGGCCAGATGTATACAGAATTGTGTCATCTGCGTAGAGGTGGATCAAGGAATCACATCGTTGGTGTATACAGAGAAAAGAGTCAGTCCGAGAATTGAACCCTGTGGTACCCCCATAGAGACTGCCAGAGGTCCAGACGACAGAACCTCCGATTTGACACACTGAATTCTGTCTGAGAAGTAGTTGGTGAACCAGGCGAGGCAGTCATTCGAGAAACCAAGGCTAATGAGTCTGCCAATAAGAATACGGTGATTGACAGAGTCGAAAGCCTTGGCAAGGTTGATGAAGACAGCTGCACAGTACTGTCTTTTATCGATGGCGGTTATGATATCTTTTAGTACCTTGAGCGTGGCTGAGGTGCACCCGTGACCAGCTCGGAAATTGGATTACACAGCAGAGAAGGTGCGATGGGATACGAAATGGTCAGTGATCTGTTTGTTAACTTGGCTTTCGAAGACTTTAGAAAGGCAGGGCAGGATGGATATAGGTCTGTAATAGTTTGGGTCTAAAGTGTCTCCCCCTTTGACGAGGGGGATGACCGCGGAAGCGTTCCAGTCTTTAGGAATCTCGGACGATACTAAACAGAGGTTGAGCAGACTAGTAATAGGGGTTGCCACAGTGGAGGCGGATAATTTTAGAACGAGAGGATCCAGATTGTCTAGCCCAGCTGATTTGTACAAGTCCAGGTTTTGCAACTCTTTCAGAACATCAGCTATCTGGATTTGGGTGAAGGAGAACCTGGGGAGAATTGGGCGAGTGGCTGCGGGGGGGCGGAGCTGTTGGCTAGGTTTTGAGAAGACAGGAGGAAGGCAAGGCCAGCCGTTGAGAAATGCTTATTGAAATTTTTGATTATCATGGATTTATCAGTGGTGACCGTGTTACCTAGTGTCAGTGCAGTAGGCAGCTGGGAGGAGGTGCTCTTGTTCTCCATGGACTTTAGTGTCCCAAAACTTTTTGGAGTTAAAGCTACAGGATGCGAATTTCTGCTTGAAAAAGCTAGCCTTTGCTTTCCTGACTGACTGTGTGTATTGGTTCCTGACTTCCCTGAACAGTTGCATATCGCAGGGACTATTCGATGCTATTGCAGTCCGCCACAGAATGTTTTTGTGCTGGTCAAGGGCAGTCAGGTCTGGAGTGAACCAAGGGCTACATCTGTTCTTAGTTCTGCATTTTTTGAACGGGGCATGCTTATCGAAGATGGTGAGGAAATTACTTTTAAAGAATGACCAGGCATCCTTGACTGACGGGATGAGGTCAATATCCTTCCAGGATACCCGGGCCAGGTCAATTAGAAAGGCCTGCTCGCAGAAGTGTTTTAGAGAGCGTTTGAGAGTGATGAGGGGTGGTCGTTTGACCGCAGACCCATAGCGTATACAGGCAATGAGGCAGTGATCGCTGAGATCCTGATTGAAAACAGCAGAGGTGTATTTGGAGGGCAAGTTAGTCAGGATAATGTCTGAGGGTGCCCATGTTTACAGATTTAGGGTTGTACATGGTGGGTTCCTTGATGATTTGTGTGAGATTGAGGGCATCCAGCTTAGATTGTAGGACTGCTGGGGTGTTAAGCATATCCCAGTTTAGGTCACCTAACAGAACGAACTCTGAAGCTAGATGGGGAGCGATCAATTCACAAATGGTGTCCAGGGCACAGCTGGGAGCGAAGGGGGGTCGATAGCAGGCGGCAACAGTGAGAGACTTATTTCTGGAGGTTAATTTTTCAAATTAGAAGTTCAAACTGTTTGGGTACAGACCTGGAAAGTATGACATAACTTTGCAGGCTCTCTCTGCAGTAGATTGCAACTCCTCCCCCTCTATCTTGACAGAAAATGTTGTAGTTGGGTATGGAAATCTCAGAATTGTTGGTGGCCTTCCTAAGCCAGGATTCAGACACGGCAAGGACATCAGGGTTGGCGGAGTGTGCTAATGCAGTGAGTAAAACAAACTTAGGGAGGAGGCTTCTGATATTGACATGCATGAAACCAAGGCTTTTTCGATCACAGAATTCAATAAATGAGAGCGCCTGGGGACACGCAGGGCTTGGGGGTACGGTAGGATGAGGGTACGGCTAAACGCTATCAAAACTGGTTGCCTAGAGCGTTGGGGACAAAGAATAAAAGGAGCAGATTTCTGGGCGTGGTAGAATTGATTCAGGGCATAATGTGCAGACAGGGATATGGTGGGGTGCGGGTACAGAGGTAAGCCCAGGCACTGAGTGATGATAAGAGCTTGTATCTCTGGATAAGCTGGTTATAATGGGTGAGGTCACCGCATGTGTGGGAGGTGGGACAAAGGAGGTATCAGAGGTATGAGTGGAACTAGAGGCTCCATTGTAAACTAAAACAATAACTAACCTAAACAACAGTATACAAGGCATATTGACATATAAGAAAGACATACAGCGAGGCATAAAGTAATCACAGGTGTTGATTTGGAGAGCTAACTAAGACAATGGGTGAGACAACGTCTAACCAGCTAAAACAACAACAGGTAAAATGGCGATGAATGGGCAGAGAGGGTCAGTTAACTACACACAGGGCCTGATTTTGCGGCTGGGGCCGACAGATAAAAAATGAAATAATAAATAAACAGAATGGAGTACCGTGATTAATGTACAGTCCAGCAGGCATCAGCTATGTAGCCAAGTGATCATAGGGTCCAGGGGGCAGCAATAGATGGAACAGGGAATCCGCGGAGTAGTCGCTACTACGCTAGCACGTTTAAAGTTAGTAGCTCGGGGCTAGTAGAAGCGTCTGCTCCAACGGAGGCCGGTTGAAGGCACAGGGGATGGAGTATTCGTCGGCAGACCAGTCGTGGTGGTGCGGCAGGGTGCCATGTTGACTAAGGATCCAAGACAGATGGCGAAAGAGGTATTGTAGTTGTAATAATTTAGTTTTCTAGCTGGGACATGCGCATGGCTAACTGGTGCTAGCGTCGAGGCAGGGGCGTTAGCCACTATAGCCACTCGGTAGCAGCAGTGATCTGGTGCCAAGGTCCAGAGCTTACGGCAAGGATCCGGTGGAGTAGTGTGTTCTAGAAGTATTTGGGTGGAGTCCGGGTGAACAACTGAGTAGGCCGGGAGGTGGGCCTCAGGGATAGCTTCGGTACTGGGTAACTCGTGGGTGCTAGCTAGCTGTGAAGATCAGGAGTAATGGTCCAGGGATTTCGGCAGGAATCCGGCGTTGTAGTGGAGAGACAGTCCGTTACTGGTAAGCTGGCGAGTATTATCCAGGCTAAAATAATATTTTTAAAATATTTTAAAAAAGGGCTGGTATCTGTGCAGAAGGTAAAGGCCGCTAGCAGTGGCTAAGAATGACCAAATAGCTTGTAGCTAATTAGGTGGTTCTTGCTATAAGGTCTACAAATTTAAAATAATAGCGGTTCCGTATCACATTGGGTGAGGCAGGTTACCGGAAGGTATAGTTGAGTTAAAATGTAGAAGATTGAAAATAAAATTGAATTATATACAAAAAAGACGAAAAAATACAAAAGTACATGAGAGAAGAACAAAACACGTCTGCACTGCTACGCTACCTTGGATTGAGATTTAACCCAACCCCTCTGAATCAGTGGTGCGGACAGCTGCCTTAACCAACATCCACATCTTCGGTGTCCGGATTTTCTTCTGTGTGTATTCTCTCATGCCTTTTCAGGGTAGCTAACACGGAAAAACTCTTTCTACACTGGGAACATTGGAAAGGCTTTTCTCCTGTGTGTGTCCACTAATGCTCCTTCAGGCTCCTTGACAGAATAAAACTCATTCCACAGTGCGAACAGTGATCAGGCTTTTCTCCTGTGTGGGTCCTCTCGTGAGCTTTTAGTTCCCCTGATCGGGAAAATCTATTTTCACATAAGAAGCAGTGGTAAGGCTTTAATCCTGTGTGTGTACTCATGAGCTTTTAGGTCCCCTACTCGTGAAAACCTATTTTTACACTGGGAGCAGTGGTAAGGCTTTTCTCCTGTGTATATTCTCTCAAGCTCTTGTAGGTGCCCTCCCTGAATAAAACTCTTTCCACAATGAGAACACTGGAATGGCTTTTCTCCTGTGTGTATTCTCTCGTGCCTTTTCAGGTTATTTAACAAAGTAAAACTCTTTCCACACTGGTAACAGTGATAAGGCTTTTCTCCTGTGTGCGTCCACTCATGCTCCTTCAGGCTTCGTAACTGAATAAAACTCTTTCCACACTGGGAACATTGGAAAGGTTTTTCTCCTGTGTGTGTCCTCTCATGAGCTTTTAAGTCCCCTGATCCGGAAAATCTCTTTTCACAGTGGGAGCAGTGGTGTTGTCTCGCTGGTTTGGGCATCTCTGGGTCTGGTTCCCTTGAAGGACTCTTCCTGCTGTCATAGCGAGAGTCTGGCCTCTCTCCTGCCAAAGACATAGTATCTAGTTAAACTGAGACCTGAATGAAACCTCCACATGATAAATGGTTATTTATTTGTTTGACCATTTTCTACATTGTAGAATAATAGTGAAGACATCAAAACTATGCAATAACACATATGGAATCATGTAGAAACCAAAAAAAGTGGTAAACAATTCAAAATATATTTTAGATTTTTCAAAGTAGCCACCCTTTGCCTTGTCAACTTGGCACACGCTTGGCATTCTCTCAACCAGCGTCACCTGGAATGCTTTTCCAACAGTCTTGAAGGAGTTCCCATATATGCGGTGCACTTGTTGGCTGCTTTTCCTTCACTCTGTGGTCCAACTCATCCCAAACCATCTCAATTGGGTTGAGGTCGGGTGATTGTGAAGGTCAGGTCATCTGGTGCAGCACTCCATCACTCTTCTTTTTGGTCAAATAGCCCTTACACAGCCTGGAGGTGTGTTGGGTCATTGACCTGTTGAAAAACAAATGATTGTCCCACTAAGTGCAAAACAGATGGGATGGCGTATCGCTTCATAATGCTGTGGTAGCCAGACAGGTCTGTGCCTTTCAAAATCATGTCCAATCAATTGAATTTACCACAGGTGGACTCCAATCAAGTTGTAGAAACATCTCAACAATGACCAATGGAAACAGGATGCACCGGAGGTCAATTTCACGTCTCATAGCAAAGGGTCTGAATACTTATGTAAATAAGGTATTTCTGTTTTTTATTTCTAATAAATGTGACATTTTTTCTCCAAACCTATTTTCTCTGTCATTATGGGGTATTGTGTGTAGATGAGGATTTTTATTTATTTAATCCATTGTAGAACAAGGCTGTAACATAACAAAATGTGGAAAGACTTAAGTGACAAAAACAAAACAAAAAATTGTTGATACTTCCATGGGTCTTACAGTTCAAAATTAAATAGCAAAATAATCCTTGGTATAACCTTCTTAAAACAGTACTGTACTGGGGAAGCCCTTCATGTTGTTTAAACCTTAAAATAATTCCATATAGCTTAGAAGAACCTCCCCCTCAGACAGTTTTAACCCATTACAGTCTGAACCCTATCTGCGACTTACATTACTCTGAGACTAGTTATCCTGGGATCTTACATTACTCTGAGACTAGTTATCCTGGGATCTTACATTACTCTCAGACTAGTTATCCTGGGATCTTACATTACTCTCAGACTAGTTATCCTGGGGAATAGTTTCAATACATTTGCAAAATATCTAAACCTGTTTTTGCTTTGGCGTTATGGGGTATTGTGATACATTTTAGAATAAAGGGATGCACCGATATTACATTTTTGGACAATACAATACTACAATATTTTCCTTGACCCAAAAAACAATACCGATAACTAATATTAAACATTTGAGGCCTTTTAAGCATTCTAGTACAGCATTCTAATAGTTGGCGCAGCGGTCTAAGCCACTACATCTCAGTGCAGGCGTCACTACAGTCCCTGGTTTGAATCCAGGCTGTATCACATCCGGCCGGGATTGGGAGTCCCACTGTAGTTATTGGTGTAGAGTGGACTACAGAGGAGAGGGATCTCACATGTGGATAGGAAGATACAAATGATCATTATTACTGGAAAATATTCATTTAAAATCCAGGAATTTTACAACTTTAGCTCTCTAGGTCATGCCAGTAGGTTACAGTAGGTTGTATCCAAGTGGTTCTCTCTCTCTAGGTCATGCCAGTAAGCTACAGTAGATTGTATCCAAGTGGAAACAATTATCAACCCGATGTGGAAAGTGTCGAATTTGGTCAACAACAAAATGAATGGCTTATTTGCTACGTGAGGTTTACTTGATCCAACAGAAGTTTCGTAATGATTAAGTTAAGTGGACACGTGACATACAGACAACTTTGATAACACTATAGGAGTTGTCTCCAGATTGCTATGCATATTCATGCTAGTAGTTTGGCATATCTCTCCATTGAATACAGGCGGTTGACGACAACAACCCTCATAGAATATAAACAATAGATTACAACAATAAGATGTATCCACCAATCCAAAGAAATGATAGGCGGGAGAAAGACAACCCACAGTGCCACTTTGTGGCCAACAATTCCCCTTGTTAGGGCAGAGAGACATCTTGTCAGTATATCCATAATCTTTGGTGTAGTCAACCCAACTCTCACATGGCACTATTGGGGGGCACTGTGTGTAGTAAAAGATCACTACATGAAAATCACAACATGCCATGCCCCCCAGTCTACGGTCAGCAGATAGACCCTTCTCAAATATATATGTTAAGTCACTTTTTGGAAACGGAAGGGAGAAAACAAGGGGTAGCTTGCTCTCTACGTCGTCTAATTCTAGAGATATCAGTCATCATCCCAGGGCCCTCCGTTGAAGAGGTATTGATGAGCCAACTCCGAATATCCAGTTAAAAACTCATTTAAGGAGGTACTTACTGGTGTTAATCAGATATCCTATCTCCTCCTCTTCATCTTTCAATGGGACAGTAATCGCACCTTCTTCACTCAAAAAAATGCATCCTCTTTCCCTTCCTCCTCTTATTTTACTGTAACATCCTCCTCTTTCACTCTGAACGAGTCTTCCTCTTCTTTCACTGAAACGTCTTTCTCTTCTTCTTTCATGGTAACAGCCTCAACCTCTACTTCTTTTTTTACAGTAACATCCTCCTCTTCCTTCTCCTCTTTCACGACAAAGTTCAGCCCCAGAGCTTCTTTCTCCGTCCAGCAGACCTCTTCTTTAACAGGAGGGGAGTAGTTTAGGGAGCTCATGTTCGGGGATGTTAGCTAGTTAGCTATCATTAGCGACTAGGCTAGTGCTAACTTAACCAGCCAGCTACTATAGCTGACTAATACAAAATAACGTAATATTAAATTGGTTAACAAGTAGATACGACAGACGTGTGTCTAAAACACAGTAGCTAAAATACACCGAAAGCGTATAAACAGCTTGAATCTTTCGGGTATGTTGGCTGGCAAGCTAACGAGGTGGTTGACAAGCTGTTTATGAAGAACCGTCCACTAGATTATACGTCACGCTAGCAGCATCGCCTGAAAGACGCACATCGTCGTCTGCTGACTGGAGGGGGAACGCAGTTGAGAGAAATATTTTGTTTTCAGACAAAGCTTATTTTACATGGATTTAATTAAATAATACCATTATATTGAGACATACAAAGACAGTAATGTGTTGATTGATTAGTGAGAATATATATTTTTTTACTACAGCACATTTAAGGCAGTTTCATTAAGTCAAACTAAATCTAAATAAATAGCTAGCTACTGTAGGTCTATACTGCTCCTACATAGTGTAACAATATATCATGTGGGACGTTAAGGTAATGCTGTTGTTACACTGGTGAGTAGAAACTCATGCTTCCTACACTTTCACTTAAATATACTGTAACGATCCTGGGTTTATATGCGCAGAAATCGACTCTGCCGCACGAGCATGCGCCGGACCTCGGGCTAGAAGGTCGAGGGTTCGAGACCTGGGGCCTGTTGCACAAAAGTAGAATTAAGACATCCGGGATAAATGACTCAGCTGAGCTCAATGAAGCCAAAACATGTGCGTCCAGGCTTAATTGGTTGCACAAAGACCAAGCCAGGATGAGCAGACACGGATTCATTAAGCCAGGTGAAACCAATCCTGGACAGGTGCGCTCTCACGGCTCACTCAAATAGACCCCGCCACAGATCACAGATTAACTGATTTACCATGGCAACTAGAGCCGCGTACTTTTCCCCGTCGGAAGCACAAATCCTCATGGAGGCATACGAGGAGGTAAAAGATATAATTAAGAAGAAAGGCAACACCGCCACAGTGATAAAGCAAAGAGAAAAAGCGTGGCAAAGTATTGCAGACCGCCTGAATGCGTAAGTAGTGCACAATTACACACTCACCGCTCCGCTGAAACATCACAATTACAATTCAAATATTTAATTCACATCTCCAAAAACGCAGTTGTACTGTAATTATGAAACGGTTAAATTTTTAATTGAAATGCACTGCAGATATGAGTGAAATTGTGTAAAGTAAGTCCATCACACTGTATAAAGCTATGATAAATTATTATTAAAGCCTTACATTATTATTTAACGTTACTACGCTCAGTACGGTTTAATCTTAGCCGTTGTACTCTGCTTCTTATGTTGTCCACCGTTTTTTTGTGTTTCTCCTGCTTTCATTAATGTAAAGCTGCTTTGACAGAATGAAACAATTGTGAAAAGTGCTATATAAATAAAATTTAATTGAATAAATAGATGAGCTATAATAATAATCACTTTAATTTATATAGCGCCTTTCAAAGGACCCAAGGTCGGTTGCTCACTGCACTGCAAAAATGTATTTCTTACTTAGTATTTTTGTCTTGTTTTCAGTAAAAAAAAAATATCTAAAAAACATCTTCAATATTTTCTTGATCAAAATTACCTAGGAAAATAAGCAAAAAAATCTGCCAGTGAAACGAGAACTTTTCTAAAATTAAGTGTTTATGGAAAAAGTAAACTTATTTCAAGAGAATTTTTATTATATTGACAGATTTTTTATTTGCTTGTTTTAAGCACACATTTACTTAAAGTTTATATTTTTTGTCTAAACTATATTTATTTTGCTAGGTCATTTAGCAAATCAAGAAAATACATCTTTATTTAAGTTTATTTTATTTTATATTTTTACTGAAAACAAGACAAAAATACCAAGTAATTTTTTGCACTGTGACTCTATTAAATGTGTGTGTGTGTGTAGATTAAACATGAACGGGCCAAAACGGACATGGCAGCAGGTCAAAATCAAATACAAGAACATTCTGCAGAATGGTATGGTCCCTGACTAATATTTAACAAAGCACAAGCATATATTGTACCCAGAAGGTGCCTGCTCACACATTGTCTGTACTGTTTTAGCAGTGAAAAAGAATACCCACAGACAAGGCACGGGTGGTGGGTCACCAAAGGCTGACCTTACCCCAGCAGAGGACATGGCCTTGGAGCTAAATAAAGGCAGGCCCGTCTTAGAGGGGATCCCTGGGGGGAAAGAGACGAGCATAGGTTCCTCCCAAGATGCCACCCGCTTCATTCAAGGTATGTCCTTCCATCTCTACATGGGATACAACCACATTCATATTGAATCAATTTGGACTGTCTGACTTTGGTTTACCTATTGCCTTGCAGTGTCTGGCAGCACTGTGTTCCTGTTAGAGCCACCAGCACAAGCACCAGACGATGCTGATCCAGTGAGTACTCCATCAAAGGCATACTGTAGGCCTGGCATGTCTTGTCTACTAGCTTCAATATGAATCCGATTAAATGTGATAGGGTGAAGGCCCCAGTGCAGCAGCAACAGCACATGATGGAGACGATGATGATGATGAGGAGGAGACCATCTCTCTGGATTCCAGAAGGCATGAGGTATCATGGTAAGACTGTGAAAGTACTATTTACTCTACAATGGTGAGGAGTCCTCATCAAAATCAAAAAATCTAATTTCTTTTACAGGACCCAGATGCTATACAGTGGGAAAACCAGCCTGGCAACATAGTGCGTATTAATAAAAGGACACCACATCCTGCCAAATTCCAGCTGCGCTAATTGTATTGTGTTCACAGAGCTCACAAGCTATCAGAACGTTGTATGGCAACCACCTCCGGCGCCAAATAGAACTGGCAGACATAGACATTCAGTACAAGAAGAAAAAGATGGAAAATCTTGTACTGGAGTCCGACATAAAAAAGAGGACAATTAGGAAACTGGACCTTGAAATAAAAACACTTGAGAGGGAGGTGAGATATGCCTTCAATGTACACTGTATGCTAACTGTAACACAAATGTATTAATCATTATTTGTATTTCCTCCCCCAGCTCCAAGAAGATGACACAGCTCAAAATAAAAATTAGGTATATTCTCGTAAAGTGAAGTGAGCCATGACATATGAGCTCTTATTGTGAGCACACAGGACGGTGGCATCTTTCTAAGGTTTTTTTTATTTTCCCAGCAATCAGTACAACCAAGTCATCGTTATAAGGCATCGCCCTCTTTTGCCCACCCCCCCAGCACCAGGTGTGGCCACTAGCCTATATGAAGGCCCAAAATTGTGTGTTCCTTTCTGCTCTGACAATGGCATGCCCATTCGTGCGAGATGTGGTGGATGAAGAAGCACTTGTGCTGAGGAGAGCCTTCAGGCGAGAAAGGGTCTTCAGGGACCGGTTGGACCCACTGGCCTTCCCTGACGACCATCTATATGAAAGATACAGGTTTTCTGCAGATGGCATCAGGTATCTATGCAGACTACTGGGTCCCAGGATTAAGCACCGCACTGCACGGAGCCATGCACTGAGTGTGGAGCAAATGGTTTGTGTGGCCTTGCGCTTTTTTGCTAGTGGAGCCTTCCTGTACTCAGTGGGGGATGCAGAACAGCTGAACAAGGCCACAATTTGCCGCACAATAAGGAGTGTGTGTCTGGCTATCAAAGCATTAGCAGATGTCTTCATCTCCTTCCCTGGCCACAGAAGACTCTGTGACATCAAAGAGGAGTTCTATAGGATTGCAGGTAAGAGGATCTACAAATTACAGGACAACTGTTAACACATAGTAGGATATTCATTACTTTGTGTGACAGGTTTCCCCAATGTCATTGGTGCAGTGGACTGCACACACATAAGGATAAAAGCCCCCTCAGGTGCCCATGAGGCCGATTTTGTGAATAGGAAATCCTTTCACAGCATTAATGTTCAGGTGAACATAACTTTTGATATTGTCCATTGACGAACACTCTGCATTGCCAGTGATGTGCATTGATTGGTGTAATATTCCTCATCTTATGATTTCAGATGGTCTGCAATGCTGACTGTGTGATCAGCAATGTTGTGGCAAAATGGCCTGGCTCAGTCCATGACTCCAGAATCTTTCGGGCCTCTGAAATCTATCAGTGCCTATCACAAGGTAAGCCACACAACCCCTATTTATAACCATCATGGCTGTGTCAAGAATATCACTGTGTTTATGAGGTAGTAATGATGAGATTTTGTGTTGACAGGTGAATTCTCTGGTGTGTTGCTGGGAGACAGGGGGTATGGCTGCCAGCCTTTTCTCCTGACACCTTTCACAGACCCCCAGGAAGCACAGCAGGCCTACAACCATGCCCATGCCAGGACAAGGGCCAGAGTTGAAATGACCTTTGGCCTCCTGAAGGCACGCTTTCACTGCCTTCACAAATTAAGGGTCAGACCTGTTAGGGCATGTGATATTACTGTGGCTTGTGCTGTCCTCCACAATGTGGCCTGCCTGAGGAAGGAGAGGGCCCCCAGAGTGCCACCAGCCATGGACTGGGACAATCCGGCAATCTTCCCTGATGACGACAGTGGTCGGCTGCTGAGGGACCAATATGTGTTGAATTATTTTAGTTAGTATGTGTGCTTTCAATTTTGGTTAAATATGTCCTGCGGTGGCAGAGGAATTTGGGTTTTTTTGGGTTCGTTTTTTTACGAATTTGGCCTCTTATGATGTTTGTGCGGTATACTGTGTGTAATACAAGGCTGCAGGGAGGCTACTGCATCCATTCATTTGTCTGTTCAGTTGATGTGTATGGATTTGTCCTGCATTTATTTTAGTGTGCAGTCATGCAGGGTGTGTTATATACAGACCTTTGAATGTGTATGTATCATTTTGTATAATATGCTTGGATTCTGTGCTTTCCATCTTACATTTACATTTAAGTCATTTAGCAGACGCTCTTATCCAGAGCGACTTACAAATTGGTGCATTCACCTTATGACATCCAGTGGAACAGCCACTTTACAATAGTGCATCTAAATATTTTAAGGGGGGGGGTGAGAAGGATTACTTTATCCTATCCTAGGTATTCCTTAAAGAGGTGGGGTTTCAGGTGTCTCCGGAAGGTGGTGATTGACTCCGCTGTCCTGGCGTCGTGAGGGAGTTTGTTCCACCATTGGGGAGCCAGAGCAGCGAACAGTTTTGACTGGGCTGAGCGGGAACTGTACTTCCTCAGTGGTAGGGAGGCGAGCAGGCCAGAGGTGGATGAACGCAGTGCCCTTATTTGGGTGTAGGGCCTGATCAGAGCCTGGAGGTACTGAGGTGCCGTTCCCCTCACAGCTCCGTAGGCAAGCACCATGGTCTTGTAGCGGATGCGAGCTTCAACTGGAAGCCAGTGGAGAGTCACTGTGACTTCAGTTTCGAAAGGAGCTGATGGTTTACCTGCTTTGTTTTGTCCTTATTCAATAAAGGAACATAATGTTACACATTGTGTTTTTATATTCATATGGAATGTGTATTTGTTTATATGACAGAGTACTAGGGCCACACTGAAGAAAAAGGATAAAGTCATAAATTTATGAGGCTGGTTCTTTCTGCAGAAAAGCTACATATTGTTTTTACAGTTTTGATACTTATGACAATGTGATACTTAATATTCTGGCACATCAGCATGTCTTTGTTTATGAAACCATACTGAAGTACAATTTCACGAAATGCCCCGCCCGCATCTGTCATTTTAACAACTGTCCTCCTTTAAAACAACTGGTTACAATATTATGACTTGTCTTTTTTTTCCCTCTGTGGCCCTAATATTCTATCATTTTATATATAGTCTATGGAAAACTGTAAATTATCTAATGATAGCAACATCTAAAAATCATTTTTTATCCAAAATCATTGAAATTAATGATCACAAACGTTTAAATAATGACAGTGGGTCTAGTTATATGTGATAACAATGTATAGTGAGCAGTGAAATAACTATTGGTTTCCATTTGTGGTGACTGCTGACTGACATTAGGGATGAGATTAAATAGATCCTGGAATTTAGCCTGGTCTGGAGCAGGCTAGCTCCACAGAATAAATCTCCATGGTAATTTATACCATAACATATCCTCCTGCCCCCTATCCATCTTTAGTGCAACCGGATTACGGATCAATTGAGCCAGGATCACCAAAATATCCTGGCTTAATCCCTTATCCTAGTTTTGTGCAACAGGCCCCTGCTCCCTGCTGTTTCATAACAATACGTTTTACTCAACTGCGTTACCCACTCCAGTCAGCAGATGGCGGTCTGAGACTTTCATGCGATGCTGCTAGCGTGACGTAAAATCTAGTGGACGGAACGCCTCTTTCAACAGCGTCAACAGTTAGTCAACCACCTCGGTAGCTTGTTAGTCAAAATAGCCGAACCAATAAAGCTATTTAGACGCTTTAGTGTATATTAGCCACTGTGTTTTATACCCACTTCTGTCGTCTAGATAGTTATCCGATTTAATTTCATATTTACCGTTGTTGTTATTAGTCAGCCAGCGGGCTGGTTAAGTTAGCATTAGCCTAGCTAACTAACATCCCCGACCATGAGTTCACTAAGCTACTCTCCTGCTGAAGAAGAGCGTGTCTGCTGGACGGAGAAAGAGGGTATGTGGCTAAACGTTGTCGTGAAAGAGGAGGAAGAGGATGTCAAAATACAAAAACAAGTAGAGGGTGAGGCTGTTACCGTGAAAGAAGAAGAGAAAGACGTTTCAGTGAAAGAAGAGGAAGACGCGTTCAGAGTGAAAGAGGAGGAGGACGTTACAGTAAAAGAAGGGGAGGAAGAGAAAGAGGATGATGCTGTTTTTGGAGTGAAGGAAGAGGAGGGGGAGATGACTGTCACATTGGAAGAAGAAGATGAAGAGGAGGAAACTGGATATCTGGGCTCGGATTCCCAAAGGCATGTTAAGGCATCCTATGGTTCTAACGATGAACGGGCCCCTGTTAACACTAGTAAGTACTGTCTTTAAAGAAAAATGTATTTAATTTATTTAACCTTTTTTTAACCAGGTAGGCCAGTTGAGAAAAAGTTCTCATTTACAACTGCAATCTGGCCAAGATAAAGCAAAGCAGTGTGACAAGAACAACAACAGTGTTACACATAAACAAACGTACAGTCAATAACACAATAGAAAAATCTATGTACAGTGTGTGCAAATGTAGAAGAGTAGGGAGGTAAGGCAATAAATAGGCCATAGAGGTGAAATATTTACAATTTAGCTTTAACGCTGGAGCGATAGATGTGCAGATGGTGATGTGCAAGTAGAGATCCTGGGGTGCAAGAGGATAAATAACAATATAGGGATGAGGTAGTTGGGTGTGCTGTTTACAGATTGGTTGTGTACACGTACAGTGATCGGCAAGCTGTTCTGACAGCTGATGCTTAAAGTTAGAGAGGGAGATATAAGCCTCCAGCTTCAGTGATTTTTGCAATTCTTTTCAGTCATTGGCAACAGAGAACTGGAAGGAAAGACGGCCAAAGGAAGTGTTGGCTTTGGGGATGACCAGTGAAATATATCTGCTGGAGCGCATGCTACGGGTGGGTATTGCTATGGTGACCAGAGAGCTGAGATAAGGCGGGGCTTTACCGAGCAAGGACGTATAGATGACCTGGAGCCCGTGGGTTTTGCGATGAATTTGTAGTGAGGGCCAGCCAACGAGAGCATACAGGTCGCAGTGATGAGTAGTATATGGGGCTTTGGTGACAAAACAGATGGCACTGTGATAGACTGCATCCAGTTTGCTGAGTAGAGTGTTGGAGGCTATTTTGTCAATTTCATCGCCAAAGTCAAGGATCGGTAGGATAGTCAGTTTTACGAGGGTATGTTTGGCAGCATGAGTGAAGGATGCTTTGTTGTGTAATAGGAAGCCGATTCTAGATTTAATTTTGGATTGGAGTTTGTGATGCTGGACGGGCAACAATCAGTTGAAGAGCATGCATTTAGTTTTACTAGCATTTCAAAGCAGTTGGAGTCCACGGAAGGAGTGTTGCATGGCATCGAAGCTCGTTTGGAGGTTTGTTAACACAGTGGCCAAAGAAGGTCCAGAAGTATACAGAATGGTGTCGTCTGCGTAGAGGTGGATCAGAGAATCACCAGCAGCAAGAGCGACATCATTGATATATATATACAGAGAAAAGATTCAGCCTGAGAATTAAACCCTGTGGCACCCACATAGAGACTGCCAGAGGACCGGACAACAGGCCCTCCGATTTGACAGACGGAACTCAATCTGAAAAGTAGTTGGTGAACCAGGCGAGTCAATCATTTGAGAAACCAAGGCTATTGAGTCTGCCGATAAGACTGTGGTGATTGACAGAGTCGAAAGACTTGGCCAGGTCGATGAAGATGGCTGCACAGTACTGTATTTGTGTGGCCTCCACGTGCCTGTATGACCTCCCTACAATGCCTGGGCATGCTCCTGATGAGGTGGCAGATGGTCTCCTGAGGGATCTCCTCCCTGACCTGGACTAAAGCATCCGCCAACTCCTGGACAGTCTGTGGTGCAACGTGGCGTTGGTGGATGGAGCAAGACATGATGTCCCAGATGTGCTCAATTGGATTCAGGTCTGGGGAATGGGCGGGCCAGTCCATAGCATCAATGCCTTCCTCTTGCAGGAACTGCTGACACACTCCAGCCACATTAGGTCCAGCATTGTCTTGCATTAGGAGGAACCCAGGGCCAACCGCACCAGCATTTGGTCTCACAAGGGGTCTGAGGATCTCATCTTGGTACCTAATGGCAGTTAGGCTACCTCTGGCGAGCACATGGAGGGCTGTGCGGCCCCCCAAAGAAATGCCACCCCACACCATGACTGACCCACCGCCAAACCGGTCATGCTGGAGGATGTTGTAGGTAGCAGAACGTTCTCCACAGTGTCTCCAGACTCTGTCACGTCTGTCACATGTGCTCAGTGTGAACCTGCTTTCATCTGTGAAGAGCACAGGGTGCCAGTGGCAAATTTGCCAATCTTGGTGTTCTCTGGCAAATGCCAAACGTCCTGCACGGTGTTGGGCTGTAAGCACAACCCCCACCTGTGGACGTCAGGCCCTCATACCACCCTCATGGAGTCTGTTTCTGACCGTTTGAGCAGACACATGCACATTTGTGGCCTGCTGGAGGTCATTTTTCAGGGCTCTGGCAGTGCTCCTCCTGCTCCTCCTTGCACAAAGGCGGAGGTAGCGGTCCTGCTGCTGGGTTGTTGCCCTCCTACGGCCTCCTCCAAGTCTCCTGATGTACTGGCCTGTCTCCTGGTAGCGCCTCCATGCTCTGGACACTACACTGACAGACACAGTAAACCTTCTTGCCACAGCTCGCATTGATGTGCCATCCTGGATGAGCTGCACTACCTGAGCCACTTGTGTGGGTTGTAGACTCTGTCTCATGCTACCACTAGAGTGAAAGCACCACCAGCATTCAAAGGTGACCAAAACATCTGCCAGGAAGCATAGGAACTGAGAAGTGGTCTGTGGTCAACACCTGCAGAACCACTCCTTTATTAGGGGTGTTTAATTGCCTATAATTTCCACCTGTTGTCTATTCCATTTGCACAACAGCATGTGAAATGTGAAAGTGCGAGTCATAATTCCCATGACACCTAGGAAAATCTGAAAAGCGGTTCCTTCATTTATTCCATAGGATATTTTTTAGATTCACTTAAAATAAGGTCTGTGTTTCGTGTAGGCTTACACCACCGTGCCAATTTTATAACTGTTGATATCCATAGGACAAGGTAACTCTGATCAATATTGGCTAAATATAAGCAAAGATAATTTTTTTGTAGAGTGGATTTATGAAAATATGTTGACAAACGTTACCCATGTAAATCTCACTAGGATAAGGTATCAAAACGCTGAGGCGGTTTAAGCCTGCACGAAACACAGACCTTATTTGAAGCAGATCAAGACATTCTCAATGGAAGACATGAACGGAAGGAACCCCTTTCAAGTTCAGCTGCAAGTTATTACAGGAATTATAACGCGTCGACTATTTCTCTCTAAACCACATACCTGTGACTAATCCGGAAACTATCACCTTGAAAACAAAACGTTTATTCCGTTCCGTATTTTATCTAACGGGTGGCATCCATGAGTCTAAATATTCCTATTACATTGCACAACATTCAATGTTATGTCATAATTACGTACAATTCCGGCAAATTAGTTTGCAAAGAGCCAGGCGGCCCAAACTGTTGCATATACCCTGACTCTGCTAGCAATGAACGCAAGAGAAATTACACAATTTCACCTGGTTAATATTGCCTCCTAATCTTGATTTTTTTTTTTGCTAAATATGCAGGTTTAAAAATATATACTTTATTGATTTTAAGAAAGGCATTGATGTTTATGATTAAGTACACATTGGAGCAATGACAGTCATTGATTGTTTTTTTATAAGTTTAATGCTAGCTAGCAACTTACCTTAGCTTACTGCATTTGCGTAACAGGCAGGCTCCTCGTGGAGTGCAATGTTATCAGGTGTTAGAGCATTGGACTAGTTAACTGCAAGATTGGATCCCCCAAGCTGAAAAGGTTAAAAAATCTGTCGTTCTGCCTCGTTCCTAGGCCGTCATTGAAAATAAGAATGTGTTCTTAACTGACTTGCCTAGTCAGATAAAGATTAAATAAAGGTGTAAAAAAATAAACTTATGAAAACTTGAAATTGGCCCTGATTAATCGGTCGACCTCTAGTCTAGAGTGTCTCCCCCTTTGAAGAGGGGGATGACCCTGGCAGCTTTCCAATCTTTGGGGATCTCAGACGATACGAAAGAGAGGTTGAACAGGCTCGTAACAGGGGTTGCAACGATTTCAGAGTATAATTTCAGAAAGAGAGGGTCAAGATTGTCTTGCCCAGCTGATTTGTAGGGATCCAAATTTTGCCACTCTGTCAGAACATTTGCTGTCTGGATTTGGGTGAAGGAGAAGCGAGGGGGGGGGGCTTGGGCAAGTTGCTGCAGGGGGTGCTGAGCTGTTGGCCGGGGTAGGGGTAGCCAGGTGGAAAGCATGGCCAGCCGTAGAAAAATGCTTATTGAAATGATAGATTATCGTAGATTTATCAGTGGTGACGGTGTTTCCTAGCCTCAGTGCAGTGGCCAGCTGGGAGGAGGTGCTCTTATTCTCCATGGACTTTACAGTGTCCCAAAACTTTAAACATTTCTGTTTGAAAAAGCTAGCCTTAGCTTTCCTAACTGACTGAGTATATTGGTTCCTGAAAAGTTGCATATCGCGGGAGCTATTCGATGCTAGTGCAGAACGCCACAGGATGTTTTTTTGCTGGTCAAGGGCAGTCAAGTCTGGGGTGAACCAAGGTCTATATCTGTTATTAGTTCTACATTTTTTTGAATGGAGCATGCTTATTTAAGATGGTGAGGAAAGCACTTTTTTGAAGAGCATCCAGGTATCCTCTACTGATGGGATGAGGTCAATATCCTTCCAGGATACCCGGGCCAGATCAATTAGAAAGGACTGCTCGCTGAAATGTTTTAGGGAGTGTTTGACAGTGATGAGGGGTGGTCGTTTAACAGCGGACCCATCACGCACGCAGGCAATGAGTCAGTGATCGCCGAGATCCTGGTTAAAGACAGCAAAGGTGTATTTAGAGGGCAAGTTTGTCAGGATGATATCTGTATTTCTGACCAATTTGATGTTTGATGAGGACATTTCTTAGTGACTCCAAACTTTTGAATGGTAGTGTATATTCTTCAAGAATCAATGGGTATATAGTAAATGGGTCTTTCTATAACTGCCAGTGTAGATTTCCTGTGGGGGTCAAATTATTACAGCTGTTGACAAGTCGTTGTATTCAAAGACCTCAATGTCTTGCCAGGTGGGTGCAAGGTGCTGTGTTGTTGTTGTCTGCTGCCAGGACTTGTGTGATGGCCTTTTCCTGCTCCAGGACTGTTTCCATCATTTGCAGTGGAGATCCCCACCTTATCAGGGATTCTGTGATGAGCTTGTTGAGGGGCAGGCTCAGTTTATCCTGTGGACTTGTCAGGGCCTTCTGCTTCTTCCAACTACAGGAAAATGTGCTGACCACTTCCTTGCATTTAATCAATCTATAGATTTACTGTTGTGATTAAGAGAGCTATAGAAAACAGGATAATTTATATAGTAGGATATTTATTATTGAAAGAGAGAATATATTGAAACCAGAGGCTAATGTATTAATTATAAATAAAGACAATGTAATGTTTGGATATTGCACACATTTACATATTACAAATATGATGGATTTGCATAGTGGTATATATTCTGCTTAACACATAAGAAGGATCAGGCAGTGTAGTCAGCTATCACTTTAAACAGAGGAGATAAAGAATACAATAGTTATTCAGCACTTTAAGTTATGCTGTTTTTAAGTGAGGTTATTTTTCTACCTGCTCTGTGTTTTGGACGTTTAAACTTACCAATAGCAATGTGTAGCCTGTGTCTTGTCCATTTTTTCAGCTCCAATGCTTTGACCGTGTTCCATCCACTGTCTTGTCCATTTGTTCAGCTCCAATGCTGTGACCGTGTTCCGTCTACTGTCTTGTCCATTTGTTCAGCTCCAATGCTTTGACCGTGTTCTATCCACTGTCTTGTCCATTTGTTCAGCTCCAATGCTTTGACCGTGTTCCATCCACTGTCTTGTCCATTTGTTCAGCTCCAATGCTGTGACCGTGTTCCATCCACTGTCTTGTCCATTTGTTCAGCTCCAATGCGTTGACCGTGTTCCATCCACTGTCTTGTCCATTTGTTCAGCTCCAATGCTGTGACCGTGTTCCATCCACTGTCTTGTCCATTTGTTCAGCTCCAATGCTTTGGTCGTGTTCCATCCACAGTTGGTAGTCATACATACAAGCCCCAGGATGAAAGTGCCTACCTCAGCCCAGCTGAAATTATTTATCCGATGTGTTCATCTGGGAAATAATAGGGCTGAAGGTGTTTGCTTTGCAGCTTCCAGTTGTCGTCATGTAATGAATTATGGGGCTAATGTATGGCTCTGTGGTCCAGCTTGACCGTAAGTCGGCAGTGGTAGAGAAGAATGAAGCGTTACGGATTTCCTTGGCATCTCTGTCCCGACATTCTGTGTAGAGTTCTGGCAGACATGTTTTCCTGAAGTATTTACGGCTCGGAATCTCGTATCTTAGGTCTAAAGTTCGAATCAACTTTCTGAAACCGTCTTTCTCCAAATAGAATTGGTTCATATTGATCTCTTTCGCTATGTGATACGTAATTGAACTCGTTATCTCAATCCACTTCTTGGTCATCTTGTCAAAACTCCCTAGAAAGGCCAAAACCTAGGAAGAAACTTAGAGAGGAACCAGGCTATGAGCGGTGGCCAGTCCTCTTCTGGCTGTGCCGGGTGGAGATTATAACAGAACATGGCCAAGATGTTCAAATGTTCATAAATGACCAGCATGGTCAAATAATAATAACCACAGGCAGAACAGTTGAAACTGGAGCTGCAGCACGGCCAGGTGGACTGGGGACAGCAAGGAGTCATCATGCCAGGTAGTCCCGAGGCATGGTCCTAGGGCTCAGGTCCTCCGAGAGAGAGAAAGAAAGAGAGAATTAGAGAGGGCATACTTAAATTCACACAGGACACCGGATAAGAGGAGAAGTACTCCAGATATAACAAACTGATCCTAGCCCCCCCGACACAAACTACTGCAGCATAAATACTGGAGGCTGAGACAGAAGGGGTCAGGAGACACTGTGGCACCATCCGATGATACACCAGGACAGGCCAAACAGGAAGGATATAACCCCACCCGTTTTGCCAAAGCATAGCCCCCACACCACTAGAGGGATATCTTCAACCACCAACTTACCATCCCGAGTTGTCCTGCAAATCACCTTCAATACGTTATTTTATTTTACTTCAGGCATCACCTTTTACCTCAAACAGTACATTTCTGTTGTTGTGGGACTTTAACCATCTTTCTGACTTTCACACAGGAGAGAGATGTGACTATCGTGGATCCTCTGGGGAGCCTCAACAACATCATGATGCTGACAAGGCAGAGAAGAGTCTCTCCAGATCAGAACACCTCAAAAAACACCAGCAGAGACCCAGAGAGAAGAAATCTCACTGCTGCTCTGACTGTGGGAAACATTTCAAATTTTCATCAGAACTTAAATTACACCAGAGAACACACACAGGAGAGAAACCTTATAGCTGTACTCAATGTGGGAAGAATTTTACTCAGTCAAGCAGCCTGATAGTGCACCAGAGAACACACACAGGAGAGAAAAGTTATAGCTGTACTCAATGTGGGAAGAGTTTTACTTCATCTGGCTATCTGAAAATACACCAGAGAGCACACACAGGAGAGAAACCATTTAGCTGTACTCAATGTGGGAAGAGTTTTACTACATCTGGCTATCTGAAGATCCATATGAGAGCACACACAGGGGAGAAACGCTATAGTTGTAATCAATGTGGGAAGTGTTTTACTCAGTCAAAGGGCCTGGTAGTACATCGTAGAACACACACAGGAGAGAAACGTTATAGCTGTGCTCAATGTGGGAGGAGTTTTACTCAGTCAGGCAACCTGAAATCACACCAGAGAACACACACTGGAGAGAAACCTTTTAGCTGTGATCAATGTGGGAAAAGTTTTATCATATCTGGCGATCTGAAGATACATCAGAGAACCCACACAGGAGAGAAACCTTATAGCTGTAATCAATGTGGGAAGAGTTTTGCTACATCTCGCTATCTGAAGATACACCAGAGAACACACACTGGAGAGAAACCTTATAGCTGTAATCAATGTGGGAAGAGTTTTGCTGCATCTAGCTATCTGAAGATACACCAGAGAACACACACACAGGAGAGAAACCATGTATCTGTACTCAATGTTTGAAGAGTTTTACTCAAACAGCCTGATTGCGCACCAGAGAAGACACACAGAAGAGGAATCCCATAGCTGTACTCAATGTGGGAAGAGTTATACTCAGTCAAGCAGAGTGAAAGTGCACCAGAGAACACACACAGGAGAGAAAAAACCTTATAGCTGCGATCAATGTGACGAGATACTCTGATTAAAGATCTCTGATCAAACATCAGAAAATGCATACATGAAGGAGTTGTTTCATGAATCAGTGAAATAATGTCACAATGTAAAATGTTTTAACATTGTAGAATAAGTATTTTAATGATGTCACAATGTAGACCAGGCTCTGAATTGAAAGAGTACTATTAATGAGATTTAACAAAAAAGAGCTGTATTACTTACCGCGTTGGCGACCCATTTTAAGCTAAATGTATCTGGCTGTTTTCTACAAATTGTCCTCTAACCAGGGATGGACACATTATTCCCAGATTCCGTGTGGTTTTTGAGCTGTTAGTTTTAACAGGACTCGGCACAACTGATTTCAACAGGATATCGATGAGTGATGACAAATAAGTGTTTCTCTTTGTTTATAGCGACCCCTACATTTAAATGCATCACTCCAAAATGTAGTTGACTGTCTTAAGCAGGTTGTCTTCTAACCAGTGAGGTAAAAGATATCTCCATTTCCATGTTTTTTGTTTTGTTTTGTTGTGTTAGTTTCAAGACAGGTTCAACCTGATTTCCCCCCAAATCGATATGCGTTGCCATGAAGCTTAATTTATTTTCACTGCACATTTTTCCCTATTGGAGATGAGTTTTGTTTGAGCTCGTTCCAAGGGAAAGAGAGTTCTAGAAGCTAGTGAGTTTTGGGACGAGAGTTCCAGAAGCGAATGAGTTTTAGGATTCTATAGAAATGATACGATTGTATATTATTATTTAGAAACACATGTTTTTAATTGTTCCCAGCCAGTAGACACCATGTTTATATTGTAGAAGGCGAAGCATTTTAGTTGATTATATTGTGAAATGGAAGTTGTTTTCTGTTTGTGGTGAGCAAACTTGTCCATCAAAAATATAGGATATATTTGTTGTCTTAAAGGGGAAGATTTTACAGGCTTTGGTTTTTCCATTTATGTTTTGAGGTTGGATTTTGAGAACTCTCTTCTTCCTAAACGTATAGCACGTTAGCACGTAGGACGCACTGATTGGTGTCACCTCGTTAGTCAGTATGTGTTTCACCTGAGCTGGTCCAGGTTCTATTTAAGAGTGTCTGGCCCAGTGCTCCAGTTGTCTTAATAGGTGTGGAGAGTCAACACCTTTAGTTGCTCCACCTTTTTGGTGTGTTTTTTGTTTGCCTCTTCTTGGGCAGATTTAGTGGGTCTCGTGGTGGGTGTATTTTATGTCCCAGTTGTTGTTACTAGTCAATTTTCAGTGGACACCCCCATAGTGTCTTTCAGAGTCACTCCTAAAAAACAAGCTTATATTTTGGGTTGGATGTTGCATCCAATTAATATTTTAATCTTTGGACTTTCCTTAGAATGTTCATTTGTTGTTAGTCTTCTGTTTGTTGTGTACTAAATATTTCTGTTTATTTTCTTTATTTTTTCCCTGTGAAGCCATTGTGTTGCATCCATGTCTGAAATGTGCTGTATTAATAAAGCTTTATTTGATTTCAACAAATGAACCCAATGACTGGCCAATCAACAGACTCTTGGTCCCTCTTAGTATGGAAAAACAAAAGTATCAATCCCACTTTTCCAGCCTGCTGAAGGTGTGGTGGAGTGATAAACACCACCCCCGGCTCTACCAGGGGCTTGAGGTGGTCTCCCACAGCTTTGCTTATGTCATGTTCTGTGGCCTTGCTGTTCCATTTTTTGACTGCCCCTGCAATACAGAAAGAAACACATTTAGTCATATTATATAAAACACTCAAAGTAATGGATATAGAGCATCCATGACCTCAGTTACACCTGGCACCTAAATGTGACTTATGTCATCTGATCACTTCAAGCTGCATTAGGTCTGGATGCACAAAAGTCACAATGTGCTGCATTAGGTTTAGATCTGCCAGGATGGGCATTGTGTTCGGAATTTGAGTCTGGCCACCGAATATGCATCAGCAATGTAAAGAGATGGGGTGAATGAGTGGGGAAAAGTACATTTGACACAAATTACCTTCATAATATCAAATAAGTGCATGTGCCTGAGGGAAATGTAACTTTCATACAGCCAAAAGGGGTGAGAAATTACACCAAACCAGTGGACAATTTGCACTAATGTAAATAAACATAGATGATGGAACATATTCCCTTTTTGCTGACGTGATGAACCGCTAAGGGGACATAAATATTTACCATCTAAACCATGTGTGACCTCTCACCTCTCTGGCTGTAGAAATGTTCTTCCTCAACAGCTCTCTGACTGAGCTCCACCCTCACTGGGTCTTCAGAGGAGAGGAAGGCTGAGGAGGGATGGAAGGATCAGCCAGTCAATAAAGTGCAGAGCTGCTGTCTGACAAAATGACAATTTTATTATTTCATTAAAGTAAATAAGGCTTTATGACTGCTGAATGCCAACTATTAATCACTTAGATCATGTATTTTCAGGAAAAGATACATCCTTGGGACGTCACTAGCGCATTGAAGTTGACATTTTAAATGGTTATGGTAGGGGTTAAGGTTAGGGTAGAGATGTCCCAAGTATCCCAGATAACATTGACCATTGTGCATTCTTCTGTCTCTTTTACATAGCAGGTGTAATAGAAACACAGACAGACAAGTAGGCACGCAATGGATTATGGTCATTGTAGTTAATTATGTTTTAAAGGTTGATCGTTTGAAGAAATATAAAAGTCTCTCCCGAATAGTTAGAATTACCACCACAATGTGCAGTAGGCTTGTTCAAAATCAACAACGATAGACCAGACTTTGATTTGATAAACTCGAACAGAATGAATGACTGCCCAGTTCAACGTCAGTTCACCGTCACACCTCATACTGTATTGGAGCAGCAGCTGACTTCCCAGTTCAACGTCAGTTCACCGTCTCTCCTCATACTGTATTGGAGCAGCAGCTGACTGCCCAGTTGAACGTCAGTTCACCGTCTCTCCTCATACTGTATTGGAGCAGAAGCTGACTGCCCAGTTCAATGTCAGTTCACAGTCTCACCTCATACTGTATTGGAGCAGCAGCAGCATCAGTTCACCGTCTCACCTCATACTGTATTGGAGCAGCAGCAGCTGACTGCCCAGTTCAACATCTGTTCAACGTCTCACCTCATACTGTATTGGAGCAGCAGCTGACTTGATCGTTGATGCTAATCAGCATGTTTGAATCTGAGAGTAAATAGAGCCGACTACACTCTAAAATGAAGGGTTCAACTGGAGTTGTTCTCAGATCCCCTAAGAACCGTAGGGTTCTTGGTCAATGAAAAACAGACCCAAAAGGTTCTTCAAAGAACTTGTTAGAAGGTGGGTTCATCGAGGAACCTACGTTGTTGCTGGACTTCTTCCGGGAACTTCGCAATTACAACTAAAAACGATGGTGACAAGTTTGGATGTGACAACAGTTAAAAAGGTTAAGTTGAGTTGATGTTTGGCTCTGAATATGTCTCAAAATAATGTATTATAATAATATAGCATACTAATAATGAATAACAAAGACAATTATGGTTTTCTGTGAATATCTTCCATAACGTTACTATAGTTAATTAACGTAAATATTAGAAAGCCGGGTTTGACCGCCGGCGTTGTATGAGCTACAGTACAGTACCATTATCTTGCTAGATAACATTATGTCCTAACTAGGCAGAACTAGGTTTGGATATTTTTCTCAACTATATTATTTACCATATATTGTGTATGGTTTCCATCAAGCCAACATGGCTTTACACTCATTAAAGTAAGTTTCCAATCTAGAGCAGTTCTCACTTTTGTGAGAATGAACTAGCTAACGTTAACTAACTAACTAACTAACTAAGGATGGTGACCTGTCCAGACGATATGTTACAACGAACTGAATCGTCAATGAAGGTATTCCTCTTTATATAGCCTGCTACAGCATGCAATACTATTAACTCACAAGGGGGCATAACGTTACATGGACAATACTATCCCATTTTGGAAACGTTACATGTACAAAACTATCCCATTTTGGAAACATTACATGGACAATACTATCCCATTTTGGAAACATTACATGTACAATACTATCCCATTTTGGAAACGTTACATCGACAATACTATCCCATTTTGGAAACGTTACATGGACAATACTAACCCATTTTGGAAACGTTACATGTACAATACTATCCTATTTTGGAAACGTTACATGTACAATACTAACCCATTTTGGAAACGTTACATGTACAATACTATCCCATTTTGGAAACGTTACATGTACAATACTATCCCATTTTGGAAAAGTTACATGTACAATACTCTCCCATTTTGGAAACGTTACATGTACAATACTATCCCATTTTGGAAAAGTTACATGTACAATACTCTCCCATTTTGGAAACGTTACATGTACAATTCTATCCCATTTTGGAAACGTTACATGGACAATACTATCCCATTTTGGAAACGTTACATGGACAATACTATCCCATTTTGGAAACATTACATGTACAATACTATCCCATTTTGGAAACGTTACACGTACAATAAATACTATCCTATTTTGGAAACGTTACATGTACAATACTATCCCATTTTGGAAACATTACATGTACAATACTATCCCATTTTGGAAACGTTACATGTACAATACTATCCCATTTTGGAAATGTTACATGCACAATACTATCCCATTTAGGAAACATTACATGGACAATACTATCCCATTTTGGAAACGTTACATGGATAATACTATCCCATTTTGGAACCGTTACATGTACAATACTATCCCATTTTGGAAACGTTACATGTACAATACTATCCCATTTTGGAAACATAATTTCAATAGAGTTGTGATAGCATACTATGCTGTGGAGTAACAATACAAACATACTCTGCAAAAGCCAACTTTTTCTGGGGCCATTCTTTGTAGACCATTCAAAGGTGTTCCTAGTCTTGGTCCCCCTGAAGAAAGCCACATGTTAAGATAGTTTAAAAATAGTTGTAGTAGTAGATATGGTGGTGAATTCCCAAAGGAGAGGTTGTGAGTTAAATTCATTTCAAGAGCATGCCCACTTGCTTTTGTTGCCTTGACAGAACAATGTTGAGGTGGGGTTCCGGAAGGACATAGACATTAAGGGAAATTGGATTATAAAATGTTAGGGTACAGCAACTGGTGTTGAGAAGGAGTGCTGATCTACAAACAAACCCACCGCTGTCCATATAAAGTTATTCCAGAGACAACTGATTCAGAATGATCTAGGCAAAGCTGATCGTAGAAAAGTGCTCCTCTGTACGCATTTATGAAATGTCTCAGGCTAAGAATGCTGCACTGGAATCAGTACCAGTAATGTTATTCATTCTACTCACAAATGCTAAACAGATCCTTGTTCAGCACTCCTACTTCAAGCCACCAAGCCACCAAGTGAATGTTGGGTATTGGGTGCTAAACGTCTTGAACAGTGGTTGAAAAAGTACCCAATTGTCATTCTTGAGTAAAAGTAAAGACATGTTAATAGAAAATGTCTCAAGTAAAAGTGAAAGTGAACCAGTAAAATACTAAGTAAACCTCATTGCTAAAAGATACTTAAGTGTCAGTGGTAAAAGTATAAATTATTTGACCTTCCATATATTAAGCAACCAGACAGCACAATTCTCTTGTATTTTTAATTATGAAATATCCATGGGAACACTCAGACATAATTTACAAACGAAGCATGTGTTTAGTGAGTCCGCTAGATCAGAGGCAGTAGGGATGTTCTCTTGATACGTGTGTGAATTGGACCATTTTCCTGTCCGGCTTAGCATTCAAATGCATAAAGTACTTTTGGGTGCCAGGGAAACTGTATGGAGTAAAACATATATTAATTTCTTAAAAAATGTGGCGAAGTAAAATTGAATGTTGTAAAGAAACAGAAAGAGTAAAAGTACAGATACAAAACAGATATAAACAGAATGTAGTGGAGTAGTTTAAATACATTTTTGTTATGTAATTTACACCACTGGACTTGAAAGGAACACCGGTACTGTCACGCCTTGGTCATTGTATCTTGTGTTTTTGTGATATGTTTGGGTAGGCCAGGGTGTGACATGGGTTTATATGTTGTTATTTCGTATTGGGTTTGTATTAATTGGGAGTGTGTATTATTAGGGGTGTGTCTAGTTAGGCTTGGCTGCCTGAGGCGATTCCTAATTGGAGTCAGCTGATTCTAGTTGTCTCGGATTGGGAACCGTATTTAGGTAGCTTGAGTGCGCGTTGTATTTCGTGGGTGATTGTACCTGTCTTAGTCACCAGATAGGCTGTATTTTGTTTCACTTGTTTGTTGTTTTTTCAATTATTTCATGTACCTCTTTATTAAAGGTCATGAGTAACCTACACGCTGCATTTCGGTCTGCCTCTCTTCTAACAGCAGACGAAGATCTTTACAGGTACCCCATGTATATAGCCTTGCTATTTTTATTTTACTGCTGATCTTTAATTATTTGTTACTTTTATCTCTTATTTTTTTACTTAACACATTTTTCTTACAACTAAATTGTTGGTTAAGGGCTTCATTTCAGCATTTCACTGTAAGGTCTACACATGTAGTATTCGGCGCATGTGACAAATACAATTTGATTTGTTACACATGAAAAACATGTTGTGAACCTGGTGTGACATTATTGAAGCTGTGCTGACACCTAGTGGACATCAAGAATACCTACACTACACACGTGTGTGTGTGTGTGTGTTATATATATATATACACACACTTTAACCTTAACACAGATGGGATGCTTCACATAAGTAGCTATTTTTTATTAGACACTAATATATGTCCAATAAACAGACGCAATTTCGATATTGTGATGTCTACAGCGCTGTTGGCTGGTCGTCATTGACCTTGCGTAGGCTTAAACCCTGGTATACACTGATTTATAAGGCCATATTGGGAAAAATGCCATTTTCTCTCTGTTCTTCTTTAGTCAGGTCGGTAAATAAATATAAATTACAGTCCCATTCTGATTTGCTTCTAACAGTACCAAAAATTAGAACAGGTCATGGTAGAAATGGTTTTAGTTACTTAGGTCTGTGGTCTTGGAATTCTCTCCTGAACATTTAAAAATTGATGATCTAGTTTCGTTGGTGGAGTTTAAACACTTAATCGATGTATATATCATAGAAGAGTAATTGTTTTTAGGCCAGCTGTTTTTAGTCAAGACTTTCATGTTTTTAATGTAAAATGTTTTTGTACTGTATGTATGTTTATAGTTTTGTTTAATTTTGTGTTAGTGGATGTAAGTTGTTTTAAGAAAGGCGTTGATGTTTATGCTTAGGTACACTGGTGCAACGAATGCACTTGTTAAATTACCCGTTTGGCGAAGTAGGCTATGATTCAATACTAAATTAACAGGCACCGCATCGATTATATGCAAAGCAGGACAAGCTCGATTAACTAGTAATCAACCATGTGTAGTTAACTAGTGATAATGTTAAGATTGATTGTTTTTTAGACGATATGTTTAATGCTAGCTAGCACCTTACCTTAGTTCCTTGCTGCACTTGCATAACATGTAGTCAGCCTGCCACGCAGCCTCCTCGTAGAGTGCAATGTAATCGGCCATGATCGGTGTCCAAAAATGCAGATTGTTATGAAAACTTGAAATTGTCCCCAATTAATTGGCCATCACGATTAATCGGTCGACCTCTAGCACCTTGTATTCATTACGACATCATACTTTGTACTCAAATTAGCATGATTCAATCAGTAGCTGAGAATATCTGCGTTGTAGTTCACGTTTAAATACAATTTCTGATTGAGCCGACATATGCAGCGTTTACCATGAATGCAGCCTCCGCAACTGCAGAAACTTTGCCTTTGTCAGTTCACGTTTAAAGATAATTTCTGATTGAGCCGACATATACAGTGTTTACCGTGAATTCAGTATCCGCAACTATGGAAACATTGCCTTTGTCAATCGCCTTATAAAGTGGATCTTCAGCGCTTCAGATTGAATTTAGATTTAGTCAATAATCTTTTGGGGGGTAATAAATCATGGAAACATACTTCGAGTAAATAATCATTTGAGTGGGGAGGTTTTAGAAAATAAAAACTCTATGTCTATGTCTTCAATATGTTTTTTCATCAATACATTATTGATGTGTATGTAGAACACATATAGCCTAACCCGGTACATATTGAACGCCATTTGGGTCTTTGTGTGTTAAAAAGATACATGTCAAATAACACTATTTGACGCGTCAAATAAGCTTCTTGACCAATCAGGACCTGAATATGACATCACGTTACATAATAATATAACATGTTCATACAATTTTTCTGTAGTTATTACACATTGATTACACTCTCACTCATATTTCATATGTCACAACGATTCACCTAAAACAATTCCATGAGTCATAGATTTTGTCACTGATGATTACGAAGTACAGCCAGAAGAGGATAGGCTCTCTGAGCTGGGATCCTCTACAAGTTCTTATATGAGAATTTTTAAAAGCCACTTTGCGATAACTATTGATGTAAAAAGGTCTTCATAAATACATTTGATTGATTAATCTCATCAGTTTACAAATTGGTGTCAACTATGTGTCCATTCGCAGAGCCATGCCAGCGATGTTGGTGCAGTTCCCCGGTTGGGAGGCTGGGGTTGAGAAGAGGATTGGGGCGGCAGAGTAGCCTAGTGGTTAGAGCGTTAGACTAGTAACCGAAAGGTTGTGAGTTCAAACCCCCCAGCTGACAAGGTACAAATCTGTTGTTCTGCCCCTGAACAGGCAGTTAACCCACTGTTCCCAGGCCGTCATTGAAAATAAGAATTTGTTCTTAACTGACTTGCCTGGTTAAATAAAGGTAAAATTTAAAAAATTAAAAATTTAAAAAAGAAGATTGTCCTGAAACCTGGCCAGGCACCACAGGGCAGACAAGGATATACCATGTACCACGGCACCCACCGTCACAGGGCTTGAGCCTTCATCACAGGGGGGTTCCGGCCCTCGGCGGAGGGCACGTTGGGCCCGGGAGGTCTACTGCAGTCGGGAAGCCAAGGCGCAGGGTTACCCTGCTGGGAGCCCCACTGGAGAACACGTGGTATTGCAGCTGAAGGTCCGGGTGGGCCGTGTGAAGAAGATGGATAGGCAGAATGCAGCAATGGGGTGCTTGTGGCAACAGAGCGGGTACGATACAGCCTGGCTGCACTCCACCGTCATTGGGCATGAGGAGGACTGTGTTAAAGATCCAAAGCGGTGGGCGGTGAATGGCATCGCGCACTGTAGCAACCCGGCCACGAAGTAAGCCGGGTGCTTGTGGCAACAGAGCGGGTACGATACAGAAGCTCATCAGTCAGCAGAGACATGGGGCGGAATGACAGATTTTTACCTTGTCAGCTCGGGGATTCAATCTTGCAACCTTACAGTTAACTAGTCCAACGCTCTAACCACCTGATTACATTGCACTCCACGAGGAGACTGCCTGTTACGCGAATGCAGTAAGAAGCCAAGGTAAGTTGCTAGCTAGCATTGAACTTATCTTATATTACGGCAGAAGAGATATACAGATGGACGCAGCTGCGTCAAAAACCTCCTCAGCCAACAAGGCAAAGTGTATAGCGCGCACAAATGTCACACAACATAAATGTATAGCAATACAAATAAGCTTTGTGAAAACACACGGAAAATAACAAATGCATAGCCTAGTGTGTACAACACGTAACGCACAAACAATTTCACACAAAGACATGAGGGGGAACAGAGAAATAAATTACTTGGGGAATGCAAACCAGGTGTGAATGGAACAAGACAAGACAAAATAAATGGATAATCGAAGAATGAGAAAAACATGTGCATATTAAAGTTAATTTCCTAGTAATTCGACATTACAGTAAATGGTGACCGCGATGTCATATATCTTACAGATAGTTTGGACAAAATTTGAGTTTATTCTATTATATTATTCTATTGGGGCAGCAGATAGCTTAGTGGTTAGTGCGTTGAACTTGTAGACTGATCATTTCTTTGTCAGTGGGCAAATGTACAAAATCAGCAGGGGATCAAATACTTTTTTCCCTCACTGTATATAAATGGTGAGTCAAACCATTAACAAACACCTTGACAATAACTTCTTTATAACTGGTTTATACTACATTTGTAGTACATTATTAATAATTTACAAATTGTGAACATACTATGATCAAACACCTTATTAATTATCTGATAAATAATGAACAAATCATTTAAAATACTTTATAAATGTGTAAATAACTATTTATAGATTTCTTATTGACATTTACAAATGTTAGGAATAATGATTAATAAACGGTAAGTAACTCTTTACAAAAAAAGATTATAATTGGTATATTAAGGGACCTTAATATAAAGTCTTACCGAACATTTTGATCCATCGATGAGACTTCATCAATACAATCCATTATCATTCATCTCCTAACTCATGTATCTCTATGACATGTAACTGATGTGCTCTGTTTTTCCTTCCTCAGCCACCGTAATGCTGCGGAGTCAAAGGCCTAGAAGTAAATGTTCAACTTTATTTACTAAGGCTGGTATTTTGCTTGGACCCTTAAGTGGTCCTAGCATAAATCCTTATTGGATGTTCCGTTGTGCATGTGCGTTTATGCTTACACAAGCGCGCATGTCAAGGGAAGAAAAGCAAGTATCCTGGCAGATTACAACTTGTTCAGAATGAGTAGTCAGGTAATTTTCAGGTCAATGCCTGGAGGTCAGTCAGAATTGGTGTCGAGAGAGTCTGTAGTAGTTTTTACTACAAGTCACTGTGTCTTCCACTATTGTAGTGGCGATAGGTATGAAGTCTCTTTCATAGGTACTGTATGTTATCCACGGAGGTGCTAACCTCACGACGGAAGTACTCTTTAAGTATTGGACCGGTCGTACGTGGTGTGATCGTGGTTAATGATTCTAAGAATTTTCCTCCTGAATGGAAGATTCTGTTTATTAGTGACATGTGTGTTATCCATTGGAAGAGTGCACTGGAGAGTCCCTTCCACGTGTTGCACTCTGAGTGACTCCTATATCGCTATTGTCAAGGGTAATTTGATTGGTTAGGTCTCTAACCTTCTTACTGATTGTAGATAGACTGGCTGGTATTGGTACTGGTGCTCAAAGGGACCAGTTATCCTACCAATTTATTCTGAAATATTATATTACCGGAACACATGATTGTCGCATTTTACAAGTTGCATTATATTTGAACCTACACATGGCAAGGAATGATTATTGTTGCCATTTGTTTTGGAGGTGGAGAAGTCCACTGGACTTCTTTTACGCCCAGTGTGGTACACCTCAGTAATGTCTTAGATGTGTTCCAAGATTATTCCCGTCTAGGGGCCCATCTGCTCATAGGGGAGTTTACAACTAGATTTGATTTATGCTCTGGCGGCCTCGTACGGTGCTGTCTGCAGTCTCGACCCCCCCCCCCCCCACAGGCCTCGATGAGGATCATCATGGGTCTGGGCTACTATCCCCCCTTTGTGTCTTGGGACCCCCCACCAGCGGCTGGTGTCGGTGTCTGAGGCGCAAACGAAAAGGCCGGACCCTATGTACGAGTTGTCAGCGGCTGCGTTGTTATGAGAATGGCGGTAACCTTTCAACCAAATCTCCTGGTGTTTGTGCTTCAAAATGCTCAGTGGCTGTAGAGTCATGTCAGTCACCACCGCGTCCGCGTGTGGCAACCTCTTCAGTACCTGCGAACTGAGACGAGGATATCGGTCTGTGATATCGCAAAGTGTTTCACCAGTGGGAGTCATCGGGTCAGTTGTTGGACTGATGCTATTAGTGTCACTGTCAGGGGTGACAGTCCCCAACAAAGCGGAAGGTGTATCATCGGAATCAGAGTATACTCTGGGCATCAATGATTTTCTTGCTGAGACGCCCGCAGTGCTTGCGGAAGTGTCCGAAGGGCAAGAGGAGTTAATCTCAACTACCGTATTGCACGACTGCAAGGAGGAGGGAAGTTGCGTATTCACAGAGACAGCTGGCTCGAAATCATGAAAAGAATGGTCAATCAAGTTGGCTGATGGAATGTGTCGAGATATCATAATATCTCCTTGGATCGGATTCTGCCCCAAGAGGTTTCTAAATGTATTTTTCCCAAGTGGTGCTTTCGACAGATACCCCTCGTGAATGACTGTGTTGCAGCTAGCGTTAGGGGAAGACAGTGTGGTCAGTGGAGAAGGCACGGTGGCCTGTGACCATACCTGGTTGGTTTTCCAATCCATCAATGGGAGTAACAATCCATCAAGTCTGCTCCAAGTAGGAGGGTTACAGTTTCGAGGCTGGTAACATACACAGGGTGAACGAGCGATACGTCCTTGAATTGTAGTTTCAGCATGACTCTCAATGTGAGAGACGAGGTAGTCTGAGTGACCCCTCGAAGTGTAGTGTCGCATCGTTCCACTTTTAACCAACGTTTAGTTGGCTTCAAAGCCCTTTTGAGATCATCAAACAATGTTTGAGAGATGAGTGATATTGTCGCACCCGAATCAATTAGCGCATGACAAGTTAAACAGTCCTCCAGGACTGTTTTCAGGTATGGCCGTTTAGATTTGTGGTTAGTGGACATATTCCCCACAAAGTGGAGTGGTCGTTCGCAACGACGTGATGTGCCATTTCTGTTCAAGGTGGAAGCAGATTGACTTTTCCGATTTTGAGTGCGCTTGGCTTTAATGAAGCGTTTGAGCTTTTTCTTCACAACCTTTGTATCAGAGTCTATAGACAACGCCCGGGGGCTTGTTTCTTGATCAAGCACACCCTGGTAAGGGTCTTGAATGAGAGCGGGAGAAATTAGAACTTTAACGTCCTTGCTATGGGTGTTAATCCTGCGGACCTGGTGTCTGGTAATTCCCTGTCTAGTCCTTGTGACTTATCTTTGACCCTTTTCTCAAATTGTTCTCGCTTTAGTTCTTCCCGTAGTGGAATTTCTGGAGAACATTGGTCTACGTTTTGATCATCCTTCAACCCTTTGTTACCCTTGTGTTCGGACACTTTTTGTGGGTTGGGTGCAGGAATGTAGCGAACAGGTCGATTGTAGCGGTAGTCATGTTGATGGCGACGTACTTTACAGTTATTTCGACTGTGGGGGTTATTGGAATCATAGTTCCGTGGTAGAAACTGTTGCTGTCCGTCATCTCTTAACGCTCCAATACCTAATAATGCACCCTCTGACTGGAGTGAGTGCTCCTGGTCAAACTTCAAAACCGAGTGATCAGGGCTCTTAGCGTATTGAACTTTTGATGCCTCAAAAGCTGTGCTTGCAAGCTCTCTGAGTTGTAAGATAGGCAAGCCAACGTGGGCTGCAGGGCCCAAGTAGGTAATGAAGGTGGGATACATGTTCGACAGGAACATTTGTTTGAAAGGTAACAGGTCTTCCATGCCTGTTTCAGTGAGTAAGCCAAAGTAAGCTGAACGATGCCTATGATAGTAAGCTTGTGGGTGTTCGTTCCGAGCTTGTTTGACGGTGTTAGCCAGTGTGCTATCGTGTTTGCGAGTCGAGGAACCACTGAATTCTAATTTCAAAGCTGTGGCAAGTTTAGCATAGTCATTTAGTAAGTGTTGCTGTTGTAGACGAATGAACCTTGTCACGTGTTATTTCGATGTTCACTTCAACAAGTAAACCCTGTCAGAACCCGTAGCATTCGGGTAGCCATCCAACGCGTCCTCTCTAGGAACGTCTCAGTATCGTTTGGCTGACCTGGAACGGGGTCAAAGGTGGGGAAATTCTTGATGAGTTTGTCAAGGTATTCCGCACCAAGCGGGCGGAGAGGCTTGGCTTCATCCTGTGGAGAGATTGGGGCCGAAAGGCCAAGAGGAGAAGCCAAGCCTTGTTGTTGTTGGCCAAGAACGCGCAATATTACTAAGTACCGAATGGCCAATAGGAGAAGACTGAGGGACACTTAATGGAGGCAAGGTCTGAAACCTATCGTCTTTACTCCTGTGAGTACAGGGCTCCGGTTGCTTGGATTGGTAGTCACGCTGTAGAGCGTGATCATTCTGGACTTCTTCCATATGGTACCCAAGGGTGGTATTCTGCTGCATTGCAGAGTCCACTTGAGCGCTTAAGGTACTGATTTTGGACACGTGAGTGTCACACTTGCTCCTTTCGGTCTCAAACTTATCTGTCATGGTTTGCAGATAGAGGTCTTGAGTACGGAGCGAGAGACTCAGTGATGAGATTTCCTCTGCTTGCTTAGAAATCAATATTTCCATCTTCATCACCTGAGTTCTCTCATCATTCATTTGGTCAGCAACTTCAACGAGTTCTGCTGATTTGTAATCCAACTTTGTCATTGTGTTCATTAACTGATCGTCTTTGGTCTGCCACGTTTTGAGTAGAACCGTGTTACTTTGAGTAACGTTCAACAAAACTGCATGCATTTTATCAAGTTGTGAGCGCTCCTGTTTGTAGATAACTCTTCAGATTTATCTAGTTTGGCGTAAACATCATCGTATTTAGTTTTGGCTAAATCGAGTTGTTCCTGTAGCATATGATTTTGTTCCCGTAGAAGGCGATTTTGTGGAAGAGCTTGTGCTTGTTCATCGTCATACGTTTTTACAATTACATTTAATTGTTCAGTTTTCAAGCTCAGTTCCATAGCTAGCAGAATTTTTCAATTTTCTGCATTTGTCATTGGTTTCTCGGTTCTCTCCCTCTGTCCCTTTGTCTCCCATTACCTGCTCTTGCTTCAGCTGTGCACTGATAGCTTGCACATTATTAGAACATTTTGAAAGGAAATGGATTTGCAAAAGCAAATTGAATTAATCAATGATAATGATTAATCATACCTGGATAGGCTATCTGGGAATTAAAGTTTAAATTAACCTGGGAAATTGGTTCATCTAGGTTACTATTGCAAAGCTTAAAGTGTCACATTTAACTGGAAGAACCTAGAAAGGTATGTTCGACAATTTAAATAAATAAATTGAATGAGACCCAATAATACCCAAGTAATTGGGATTGCTGGATTATCATAACGATAATGTTAGGTACATTTACCACTATGGTACACTTTCCCCTCAGGCCAAAGCCTTATGGGATTCCCGCTGGAGGCGGGACTGATTGATTGTGCTTTGCAGAAACAGATTTTACTGATTGATCAAATTTAATGAATAATCAAACCTGTATAGGCTATCTGGGGATGAAACTTTAAATTCACCTGGGAAGTTGGTTCATCTACGTTACTATTGCCAAGTTTAAGGTGTCTCCTTAATTGGAAAAACCTTTAAATAAATAAATTGAATGAGACGATAAACCCAAGCAATTGAGATGGCTGGATTATTTTAACCTGTTCAGGATACCATGGTTTACTGCCCCTTCTGGAGGATTTGGGTACCCATATAAAACAGGATAAAAAAAATTCAAAAGTTGCTAATATATGCATATAAAAAATATTATCGAATAGAAAACACTCTAACGCTTCTAAAACCGTTTAAATTTTGTCTCTATGTAAAGCAGAAGTGTCAGGGCATGCATTCTCCCAAAATCTCTCTTGTCATGGAAAAAGTTGCCCCGACTTTGACGTCATCTTAAACGTACTTCCCAAAAGGCTACAGCTCTGAGAACAGTTTCTACGTGTTCAGCGCGAAGCCTGCCATCTATAGGGCTTGTCAGTGTGTGAATCGCGCGCTCACGAGACGTTGAGCGTGCCGAAAGGTCTTGGTCACGCCAAAAAAAAGTGCCCTGTATGCGCGCTCTGCTCCCCGCTCTCTCTTTTCTTCAGGATCAATGACAAGACGTGTGTGTTTAGCTTCGTCCTCAAAATTGCTGTACACCTTTATAACATGTTAAAGCTTAATTATGAACATAGTTTGACAAGTTTACTCGACATATGATATATATTTTCGACGTTTTGGTGCGCATCCACTTGAATTTTGCCTACATTTTGACCAAAATGAGGCTATTTTGAGAACCGAAAGACGCAGACTTGAAAACTAAAGGCTGTTTTTGGTAAGTATAATTCCTTCCAGGTCTTTTGATGGAAGAACAGCAAAGGTAAGGGAATATTTATGTGTTTTTTAGGTTTCTGTCGACTCCAAGATAGAGGAGCCAGAATGCTACATTTTGAAGCGCCGACTCTCTATTATAGCCTAGTAAACGCAAAATGTAATGTTAGAAATAAAAGTAACACAGCGTTTGCATTTAGAAGAAGTGTATCTTCCTATACATATGTAAAACATGCATATTTAGTCAAAGTTTATGATGTGTATTCCTTGTTAGCTGACGTTATCTGCCGGAGCTATCGTCATTTCTCCGGACATTTTAGTAGCATTTTTTGAACGATGCATCATTGTAAGCAGAGATTTATGGATATATATAGCATATTATTGAGAAAAAAAATGAATGTACTGTGTAACATGTTATATTACTGTCATCTGATGAAGATTTCAAAAGGTTAGTGAAATTATTTTTCTTTTAATCCTGCGTTTGTTGATTGCATATTTTTTCCTACTTGGCTATGCTAATGAGCTATGTCTGCGGTGGTGGTTTGACATAAATATGTGCTATGTTTTCGCCGTAAAACATTTTAGAAATCTGACTTGCTGGCTAGATAAACAACTTGTTTATCTTTCATTTGAGCTATTTTACTTGTTAATGTGTGGAGGTTAAATATTTTTAGGAATATTTTTGCGCATTGTGCGTTATGGTAATGAGCTGTAGTCACGCTACCCGCACAGGAATGGGAGTCTTAACAAGTTTTAACGTGATCCACGTTTGGATTTCCAACCATTTTTTTTAGATGTACTTGCTATTCTTCACCACTATTGATGCTGAATGCTGAAATCAAACGGAGGTACAAAGAGCGGGACTTCCGTCGCGCAAGGCGGACAAATTTAAACGGAACACAGGAAGTGAAATGTTCCCTCTGTTAGCTTAGCTTCTTGTGCCAGCTGTATCACGTTCTAAGCACGGAATAGGGTCCTCTCATCATGGAAAGGGTGGGTTTACTAGTGACGTCTCACATGAAACCTTTCGGCATACTTTGCTAGCACATAATACGATATGCCTGTAGTCTGTCCACACTGGTAATGCGGTAGGCAGCTAAAAATACTTCGGCTCGGTCACCGAACAAATATCTACTCATTTCTAACCTTTCTGGCTCAAGAAGTTAATATTGACCGACAGAAATAGTACCGTTTGGCCTAAAGGACTAAATCTGGAATTTATCACTCATTGCTCTGACGCTAAAAACCACTACCGGAGGCTCTCTGTAGCCTCCTCAAATGGGAACACACACACAACCAATTTGAATGTATACAAAGCAGTTTGTTTGTACAATTGATATATAGAATTCCACAGCAAAGTCTAATTCTATCTTAGATTCCTTGCACGGGGGCGTCATAAATGTCTTGTCTTTACTATCATTAAATTGAAGACTTAGTTTTTATCAAAGATTCCTGTAATTGATATTACGCGATTAAACTGAATAATCATGTAACTGTAATTAACTAGGAAGTCGGGAACTAAGGAAATTGATCAGATATTTTAATATCTGATCAATAGTCCTCTGATTAATGATTTATTTATTTGACCTCACGTTAGTTTCATTCCAAACGTCGTAAATTGTTGGTTATCTGCACGAACCCAGTCTTCACAATGAGTCATCCATACATCAATTGTCTTAAATCATTTATTTATTACCAACTAAGTAATTCACAGAGATGGTAAATGTGGTTACATGAAATTCAGCTTGTTAGACAAAGGGGAAATGGGGGGTCGACCAAGAAGTCACTACAGAGTAATAATTATAACAATTAAAATGCTAATCCTTTACACATGTTAGATCCCTCACTTCAAAGGCAGTTCTAGTCAATGAACTCATCTCTGATCATAATCTTGATGTGATTGGCCTGACTGAAACATGGCTTAAGCCTGATGAATGTACTCGGTTAAATGAGGCCTCACCTCCTAGTTACACTAATGACCATATCCCCCGTGCATCCCGCAAAGGACGGAGGTGTTGCTAACATTTACGATAGCAAATTTCAATGACGTCTTCGTCTTTTTACCTTCTAGTCATGAAATCTATGCAGCCAACTGTATAGCTACTGTTTACATGCCTCCTGGGCCATATACAGCATTCCTCACTGAGTTCCCTGAATTCCTATCAGACCTTGTAGTCATAGCAGATAATATTCACATTTTTGGTGATTTTAATACTCACATGGAAAAGTCCACAGGCCCACTCAAAGGTTTTCGGAGCCATCATCGACTCAATGGGTTTTGTCCAACATGTCTGGAAGTCTTCAACTAGCTTGGAAAGACAGTACCGTGCAGTATCGAAGAGCCCTCACTGCTGCTTGATCATCCTATTTTTCGAACTTTATTGAGGAAAATAAGAACAATCCGAAATGTATTTCTCATACTGTTGCAAAGCTAACTAAAAAGGAGCATTCCCCAAGTGAGGATGGCTTTCACTTCAGCAGTAATAAATTCATGAACTTCTTTGAAAAGATCATGATCATTAGAAAGCAAATTACGGACTCCTCTTTAAATCTGCGTATTCCTCCAAAGCTCAGTTGTCCTGAGTCTGCACAACTCTGCCAGGACCTAGGATCAAGAGAGACACTCAAGTGTTTTAATACTATATCTCTTGACACAATGATGAAAATAATCATAGCCTCTAAACGTTCAAGCTGCATACTGGACCCTATTCCAACTAAACTACTGAAAGAGCTGCTTCCTGTGCTTGGCCCTCCTATGTTGAACATAATAAACGGCTCTCTATCCACCGGATGTGTACCAAACTCACTAAAAGTGGCAGAAATAAAGCCTCTCTTGAAAAAAAAACCTTGACCAAGAAAATATAAAAAACTATCGGCCTATATCGAATCTTCCATTCCTCTCAAAATTGTTAGAAAAAGCTGTTGTCCTGATGACAAGCAATGTATACGAAATGCTTCAGTTTGGTTTTAGACCCCATCATAGCACTGAGACTGCACTTGTGAAAGTGGTAAATGACCTTTTAATTGCGTCAGACCGAGGCTCTGCATCTGTCCTCGTGCTCCTACACCTTAGTTCTGCTTTTGATATCATCGATCACCACATTCTTTTGGAGAGATTGGAAACCCAAATTGGTCTACACGGACAAGTTCTGGCCTGGTTTAGAGCTTATCTGTCGGAAAGATATCAGTTTGTCTCCGTTAATTTTTTGTCCTCTAACAAATCAACTGTAAATTTCGATGTCATTCGAAAACAAAATGTTAAATTGCACTGCTATGCGGATGACACATAGCTGTACATTTCAATGAAACATGGTGAAGCCCCAAAATTGCCCTTGCTAGAAGCATGTGTTTCAGACATAAGGAAGTGAATGGCTGCAAACTTTCTACTTTTAAACTCGGACAAAAGAGATGCTTGTTCTAGGTCCCAAGAAACAGAGATCTTCTGTTGAATCTGACAATTAATCTTGATGGTTGTACAGTCGTCTCAAATAAAACTGTGAAGGACCTCGGTGTTACTCTGGACCCTGATTTTTCTTTTGACGAACATATCAAGACTGTTTCAAGGACAGCTTTTTCCCATCTACGTAACATTGCAAAAATCAGAAACTTTCTGTCCAAATGATGCAGAAAAATGTATCCATGCTTTTGTTACTTCTAGGTTAGACTACTGCAATGCTCTACTTTCCGGCTACCCGGATAAATACACTTCAGTTAGTGCTAAATACGGCTGCTAGAATCCTGACTAGAACCAAAGAATTTGATCATATTACTCCAGTGCTAGCCTCCCTACACTGGCTTCCTGTTAAGGCAAGGGCTGATTTCAAGGTTTTACTGCTAACCTATAAAGCATTACATGGGCTTGTTCCTACCTATCTTTACGATTTGGTCATGCCGAACATACCTACACGTACGCTACAGTCACAAAACGCAGGCCTCCTAATTGTCCCTAGAATTTCTAAGCAAACAGCTGGAAGCAGGGATTTCTCCAAAAGAGCTCAATTTTTATGGAATGGTCTGCCTACCCGTGTGAGAGACGCAGACTCGTTCTGAAACCTTTAATTCTTTACTGAAGACTAATCTCTTCAGTGGGTCAAATGATTGAGTGTAGTCTGGCCCAGGAGTGGGAAGGTGAACGGAAAGGCTCTGGAGCAACGAACCGCCCTTGCTGTCTTTGCCTGGCCAGTTCCCCTCTTTCCACTGGGATTCTCTGCCTCTAACCCTATTACAGGGGCTGAGTCACTGGCTTACTGGGGCTCTCTCATGCCGTCCCTGGAAGGGGTGCGTCACCTGAGTGGGTTCACTGATGTGGTCATCCTGTCTGGATTGGCGCCCCCCCATGGGTTGTGCCATGGAGCAAATCTTTGTGGGCTATACTCGGCCTTGTCTCAGGATGGTAGGTTGGTGGTTGAAGATATCCCTCTAGTGGTGTGGGGGCTGTGCCTTGGCAAAGTGGGTGGGGTTATATCCTTCCTGTTTGGCCCTGTCCGGGGTGTCCTCGGATGGGGCCACAGTGTCTCCTGACCCCTCCTGTCTCAGCCTCCAGTATTTATGCTGCAGTAGTTTATGTGTCGGGGGGCTAGGGTCAGTTTGTTATATCTGGAGTACTTCTCCTGTCCCATTAGGTGTCCTGTGTGAATTTAAGTGTGCTTTCTCTAATTATCTCTTTCTCTCTTTCTTTCTCTCTCTCGGAGGACCTGAGCACTAGGACCATGCCCCAGGACTACCTGACATGATGACTCCTTGCTGTCCCCAGTCCACCTGGCCGTGCTGCTGCTCCAGTTTCAACTGTTCTGCCTTATTATTATTCGACCATGCTGGTCATTTATGAACATTTGAACATCTTGGCCATGTTCTGTTATATTCTCCACCCGGCACAGCCAGAAGAGGACTGGCCACCCCACATAGCCTGGTTCCTCCCTAGGTTTCTTCCTAGGTTTTGGCCTTTCTAGAGAGTTTTTCCTAGCCACCGTGCTTCTACACCTGCATTGCTTGCTGTTTGGGGTTTTAGGCTGGGTTTCCATACAGCACTTTGAGATATCAGCTGATGTACGAAGGGCTATATAAAATAAATTTGATTTGATGATTTAAAAGGTGGATTGTATGATGTAATGTCAACTTTATACATTTCTATCCCAGGACCACTCAATTTTCAAATTGTCCAAAAATCTGCTGTGGATTACCCAGAATCCCATACCTTTATCACAGAGTGTATTACAATGAGTGTAATGTAAACACACGAGCGGCGCAGCGGTCTAAGGTACTGCATCTCAGTGCTAGAGGCGTCATTATAGACCCTGGTTCAAAAGCAGGCTGTATTATAACAGGCTGTAAATTTGGAGTCCCATAGGGCTGCGCACAATTGGCCCAGCATCGTCTGGGTTACGGTTTGGCCGGGGTAGGCTGTCATTGTAAAAAATAATTTGTTCTTCACTAACTTGCCTAGTTAAATAAAGGTTAATATATTTTTAAAATGTAACTTCATTACACCGTTACACTAGCATACAAACTCGGTAGCACAGAGTTGATCATCCATATGACCTTGGGAAATAGGGCATTGTGGGTAGTTTAGAAGATTTCCCGAAATAAGTTAATAAATATGTAATAACGCAAAAACATGTTTATAATTATAGGTAACCATAAAATGACTACAACTAGCTTATTAAGTCTTTAACCACATGGTATTGTTACTCATAAAAACTCATGCTTCCTACACTTTAACTTTTTGTCTGAAGGTAAAATATGTTTTACTCAACTGCATTACCCACTCCAGTCAGCAGATGGCGATGTGGGACATTAAGCCAATGCTGCTAGTGTGACGTATAATCTAGAGGACGGAACTCTTCTTTCAACAGCAGCAACAGTTAGTCAGCCATCTCCGTAGCTTGCTAGACAAAATAGACGAACCAATAAAGCTCTTTACATGCTTTAGTGTTTATTAGCCACTATGTTTTAAACACACTTCTGTCATCTAGTTAGTTATCCGATTTAATTTCATATTTACGGTGTTGTTGTTATTAGTCAGCTAGCGGGCTGGTTAAGTTAGCATTGGCCTAGCTAGCTACCATCTCCGACCATGAGTTCACTAAGCTACTCTCCTCCAGCTAAAGAAGAGGGGGGCTGCTGGACGGAGAAAGAAGCTCTCGTCAAAGAGGAGGAAGAGGAGGCTGTTTCAATACAAAAACAAGTTGGTGAGGCTGTTACAGTGAAAGAAGTAGAGAAATAATTTTCAATGAAAGAAAAGGAAGACGCGTTCAGAGTGAAAGAGGAGGAGGATGCAGTTTTTGGAGTGAAAGAGGAAGAGGGGAAGATGACTGTCACATTGGAAGAAGAGGAGGGAATTGGATTTCTGGGCCCGGTTTCCCAAACGCATCTTAAGGCATCTAATGGTGAACTTAGCCGTAAGATGGTTTTGAGAAACCGGGCCCTGATTAATACTAGTTAGTACTGTCTTAAATACCAAGGCACAAACTCTGCAGTTGTTGAACTGATGTGTGGTGTTAAAGGGGAAATATGCTATTCCTACATCCGTTTTTGGACTTTTAACCCTTTCATGCGTGAGTTCCAAATATCTCTACCGGTCGCTCCAGCGTAAGTTTTTTTATGCACGTGATAGAATGTTCTCTCCATTCCAGAATGGGATTGATATGTAACAGTACATTTTATCCGCGCTGCCCTCAAACTAAAGCACGCAACCTGTTTATATTTATAGGCTGTTTCAACTTCAATTTCAAATGATTTTCTAACAAGTTTTTATTTTCTAAAAACAGTTTGAATTTTGGTGTGTTTCGCCTCTTCATTCATTCACATAAAAATAGGACATTTCTGACACGGACAAAATTCCCCAAGCACTTCCCAATTGTTTGTGCAGTTCACGTCTGCAGACATTTGCTCATCTCCCGTCAGAACAGGATCTGCACACTTGTTCACATTTTTCCATTTTCCATTCCATATTTATATTGTAGCGTACTGTATGTATGGGGTATAATATATTTGTGTATATTATTTATAACCGTGGACACGTGAGATACCGTTACTCATTTTATAACCTTTATGGTGTTATAGTCAATCGTGCTTATGTAGATACATTATTCTATTAGCTCTGTAAAACAATGCTTAATGTGTCAGAGAAGTATTATCTTGTGTTGTATTTTGAAGCTACATGGCCTTATGACTCCCAAGTGGTGCAGCACATCAGTGCTAGAGGCGTCACTACAGACTCCCTGGTTCAAATCCAGGCTGCGTTTCTATCAAAGTAAGTGCCTTATTACGTTATAATAGTTTCCGTATGCTGTTTCTGCTGTAGCTCACTGTCTGTATGGAGCATAATATATTCCTTATAACCGCGGACACGTGAGGTAACGTTACAGATTTTATAACCTTTATGGTGTTATAGTCAATCGTGCTTACATAGCTACTATTAGCTTGTGTTGTATTTTGAAGCTACCCTGGCCTTATGACTCCCAAGTGGCGCAGCGGTCTATGGCACTGCATCTCGGTGCTAGAGGCGTCACTACAAACACCCTGGTTCAAATTCAGGCTGTATCACAACTGGCTGTGATTGGGAGTCCCATAGTGCAGCGCACAATTGGCCCAGCGTAGTCTGAGTTTGGCCGGTGTAGGCCATCATTGTAAGTAATAATTTGTTCTTAAATTACTTGCCTCGTTAAATAAATAAAAAATATGACCATGGTTTCTTTATTTGCTCTATTCAGCATAGCTCTGTTCTGCCCTGCCTTGCCCCCTTGTGGAGCTCAAAAGTTAGTTTCTTACTGTTATAACTCAAATCTGTGATTTTGTCAATGCAATAAACTATTTTTTATAGCAGTGTTTATTATGTTACTTCTTTGTAGTATTGTTTTATTGCTATATCCTTATATTGTATTCTAATGAATAATTCCTCTTTATTCTGTACTGTCAGAAACCACAAACATTATTTGCCAATATCATAACTGGAGCTGGACATCTTTGGAGCTGAAGAATGAGGACAGCTTTTGTATGCTAACATACACTCCTTAACAGTTTTACTGGATGAAAACACAGCAAGAAAACACATATGCCAATATGTAATAGTCATCTATTTTATTGTAGTATTGGTAGTTGGTTCAACAACTTGTTTTACTAGAGGACAAAAAACGGAATATGCATAACCCATATTTAATATCCATGCAGTGACTGAACAACTACTGCATTTCCACCCCCATCTCTAAAGGCATAGTATCATGGCAGGTCACCTGTCAAGTCATCTGTCAGGTCAGTCAGTCACTTATTGCTGCAGATGTGCTCAATAATGCTTGAGCATGTGATACTCCTCAAAGCATGGTGAAATACATAGAGGTGGATCACAAGCTAAACACATATATTTTGTCATCTTCCTCTGCTTACTTCTCCTGGCGCCAGACCGGCAGACTTTGCAGTCCCTCTGTGTGTGACTACCTTGAGAAGCAGTTTGAGGGACTTTGCAGGGAAAATGCCGTGCAGTGAGGCGTAGGGGATTGTCTACAGCAGGACGACCCCCAGTGGATGGGCTCCGAGGGGTGTGGTGCTCCTCCAGCAGCTCTCTCATGAGGCAGGTAATTACTTTACCTATGAGGGAGTGGGGAGGATGAGGAAAGTTAGAGGATGATGAGGCAGTGGGTAGGTGGGTGAGATATTGTCACTATAATTGCATAATGGATTTGTATGTGAACTGTACATCCAATTACCAAAAACACCTTCTTCAGTAATCTTCTCACCCGTTAGTTGGCGGTGAACTATGCTACCGTTGAGGACAGTGTCGATCAGCTGGAAATATATCCTCTTATACCACTTGGTCGTTTTCCAAGTGCATTCCACAAAACTGTTTATCATGTCTGCCTTATCCACGACCCCCAATTTGAGGTTATAATCAAGCACATAATCTGGTTTGATCTTTCTCTCTCCCATCTTTCTCTCTCCCAATTATGATTAAATGACTGAACAAATCATTTTAAATGGAACTGTAACTAAGTAAACTTATACTCTGTTTTATTATATCTAATTAACCAATATGAGTTCATAAGAAGGGATTGTGTGACACGGACAAGGAGTAATTAAAGTTAATGAATACCATTCCAACTAGGCAGAAACTAATGGGTTGTGGATTAAGTAAGCAGATAAGGTAGTTAACCTATGATTGAACCGACGAAACTTAGCTCTGGGGTGTTTTAGATAAGACAGTGAGTGCATTCCTAGGTTTTCTGTTAATTAGAACTGTCAGCTAAGTGGTGATCGATAATGTTGAGGGGTCAAAAGTTAATTCAGTTGTGTTGTGTGTCCTGTGCTAGGGGGGTCAGAATGAACTCAGAATGAACCTTTCAAGTTCCCTTTGACCCGGTCTGGAGGAGGAGATTCATTTTAGGAGCAATGAAATGACGTCATGTTATTGTATATAAACTGTTGCTCGTGGTAACGTGGCAACGCGCTCCGAGAATAAATTCTGTTACCTATTATTGATAAGACTGGTCTCCGTCTATTTTATGCAAACAAGAATCTTACAAATTCTCATAAAATATATTAAGGGAATTCAATTAATGAAAACACATTGGTATAATTAAATTACAGTAACATCCACATTCCCTGTGGCCGACATGGTTGCTGTATGGACAGTGGAGAGGACATGGACATCTCGTTTCTCATGCCACTTTACTGCCAGCTGTTGACCGTTCTCCTGGAACTCCACCTCCCCTCTCTGCATCTTCCTGCATCCGAATGCCGGCATCACCTTCCTGTTCGACCTGACTGTGTCACAGGCCCCTGTGCTGTTGGAGAGCAGATGCTGGAAGAGAGTGAGACTGCTGTACCAATTGTCCACGTACAATGTGTGTCCCTTGCCGAGATGAGGAGCCAGCATGGTCATCACCACGGACCCTGACACGCCAAGCCCCTCATAATGTTTAATGTCAGTGGTGGACCCTGTGTAAACTATAATATCCTGGACAAATCCTGTCTTCACGTCACACATGAGGCTGCATTCATCGTAGCTGGGGATTTTAACAAGGCTAATCTGAAAACACTCCCTAACACTCCCTAAATTGTATCAGCATATCGATTGCGCAACCAGGGCTGGTACAACCTTGGATCATTGCTATTCTAACTTCCGCGACGCATATAAGGCCCGCCCCCGCCCTCCTTTCGGAAAAGCTGACCACGACTCCATTTTGTTGCTCCCTGCCTACAGACAGAAACTAAAACAAGAAGCTCTCGCGCTTAGGTCTGTTCAACGCTGGTCCGACCAATCTGATTCCACGCTTCAAGACTGCTTCCATCACGTGGACTGGGATATGTTCCGCATTGCATCCAACAACAACAAGAATACGCTGATTCAGTGAGCGAGTTCATTAGAAAGTGCATTGATGATGTCGTTCCCATAGCAACGATTAAAACATTCCTAAACCAGAAACTGTGAATTGATGGCAGCATTCGCGTGAAACTGGAAGCCCGAACCACTGCTTTTAACCAGGGCAAGGTGATCGGAAACATGACCGAATACAAACAGTGTAGCTATTCCCTCCACAAGGCAATCAAACAAGCTAAGTGTCAGTATAGAGACAAAGTAGAGTCACAATTCAATGGCTCAGACACAAGAGGTATGTGGCAGAGTCTACCGTCAATCACGGATTACAAAAAGAAAACCCCGCAGATCAGCTGGCTGGTGTGTTTACAGACATATTCAATAAATCCTTATCCCAGTCTGTTCCCACATGCTTCAAGAGGGCCACCATTGTCCCTGTTCCCAAGAAAGCTAAGGTAACTGAGCTAAACGACTACCGCCCCGTAGCACACACTTCCGTCATCATGAAGTGCTTTGAGAGACTAGTCAAGGACCATATCACCTCCACCCTACCTGACACCCTAGACCCACTCCAATTTGCTTACCCCACAAATAGCTCCACAGACGATGCAATCTCAACCACACGGCACACTGCCCTAACCTATCTGGACAAGAGGAATACCTACGTGAGAATGCTGTTCATCGACTACAGCTCAGCATTTAACACCATAGTACCCTCCAAACTCGTCATCAAGCTCGATACCCTGCGTCTCGACCCCGCCCTGTGCAACTGGGTACTGGACTTCCTGACGGGCCGCCCCCAGCTGGTGAGGGTAAGTAACAACATTTCCACCCCGCTGATCCTCAACACTGGGGCCCCACAAGGGTGCATTCTGAGCCCTCTCCTGTACTCCCTGTTCACCCATGACTGCGTGGCCATGCACGCCTCCAACTCAATCATCAAGTTTGCGGACAACTCTACAGTGGTAGGCTTGATTACCAACAACGACGAGACGGCCTACAGGGAGGTGAGGGCCCTCGGAAGTTGGTGTCAGGAAAATAATTTCACAGTCAACGTAAACAAAACAAAGGAGATGATTGTGGACTTCAGGAAAAAGCAGAGGGAGCACTGTAGAACGATCACACCCATGTCATGGTACATGTGAAAGGGTTAAGTTATTTACATTTAGCCATTGATTCTTTGCGAATATAACACATGCCTCATGAGCTTAGTTCAGCTGTTGTACCCCATCAGAACCCCAAATAAGCTTGTTTTACTCCAATGTTTAGAAACAATGTAAATCAACACTGTATAGCCTCAAAACATGGTTTTAAACTATGATGTTGATATCATGGATGGTCAGTCCTTGCATCCATAGGTCTGTCTATGAATTTGAAAGTAGTTACATTTCTCCAGCCCCATCCATCCCCATCCATCATCTTATTACCAAAATAGTATTTGAACTGCAGATTGGTTGATTGATTGATGTGAGTATTTTTTTTAAACAGCAACACAATGGCTGCCCAGAGACTTGGTTTGGTACACAGCTGAGGGATGGGGGCTGGAGAAATCTAATCACTCTCAAACTCATAGAGAAAGCTATTGTATCAAACTTAACCCAACACCTACCGACCTCGTCAAGAAGTTCAGACATATTTGCATAACAGTTATAAGGTTTTGACTTGACAGTCGCTGGACCCAGGTTTGAGTTCAGCTCAGGGCTACCCCCTAAATTCACTACACTATGAATACAAGGACTGGCCATCCATGATGTCATAATGATAGTTTAACCAGGTTTCTAGGCTATATAGTATATTCTAGAATTCATCCATGATGTCATAATGATAGTTTAACCAGATTTCTAGGCTATATAGTATATTCTTGAATTGCCAGTGAAGATTTCCTGTGCAGGTCAAATTGTTGCCACACAGTCATTGTATAATATTCAGCCAATGTTTTTCATACCATTACGTTAAAGGCTAAACATACCTAGGTTCAATTACATTCATGAATTGGTTTGATACCTTTGTTTTAAAACCTTCTCAAAGTTGGTCCCTTGACGGGTTTGTAGAAAATGGTTTGTCATAAAACAATATTTTGAATTTATTTAAATGTCGGAAAAAGGAAACCGCACACTGCGCTTGGTAGTATCACTGATATTTCATAAGCTTACGTATCGGCCTCACGGCCTTCGTCAGAGCAATACTCAACAAATGTTCACTAGATTTAATGCTATTAACCGTTAAACATGTGTTGAAGGAAGCAGAAGAAGTTGAAGTTATGATTAGCGAACATGAGGTTATAATGAAGGAGATTCTATGCCTAATTTTATAGCCATAGACAACACGATCAGCCAGTCCATTGGAAAATACAGAGACTTTCTACCAACAATAAAGATCAAGAAATATCATCGAGACACAGAGGACTACCAGCTTAACCAGTTGTACGCATGGGAAGGCCCAAGGACAGGAGCAGGGAGAGGCCGACGTAGGGACGCAACACTGATCGGGGGACCCAGATACGCAGCAGCGGGAGGACATGGAAACTTGGACACAGAGGCATCCACCGAGAGTGAATTCCCTACAGACAGTGACTCCAGCTACCATAGCACACAGTCTGTTTTTTTAGCCCGGAAGCAACACAAGGCTCCACGAAAGAAAAGAAACGATGTAGGAGAGGCAAGTAGTCAAAGAGGAGACCAGGAACACAGGCCGTGGACACGGAGCTACAGTAGGACGCGGTAATTAACCTCATTGATGCTCAAGTCTCAGTCTTATCTAAGGGCCTCTCTTTTGTACCTTCATGTACAGATAAACCATTCGATACGAAAGTAGATCTTTTTAAATTCGCAAGATTTAACTTCAGCATGTGTTTTCACAAAACACTGTTTCGGGCCTAGAAACACATCAAAGAACTGGTACCCATTTTAAGCCCAAAAGCAAATTCTGTCCCATGGTTAACAACTCCTCGATTAATACCTATTGTAGGTTAGTCGAACAAGAAGCCATGTCAGTATATACGAGACAAACAAACCACATTCAGAAGAATCTCACTAGAACAGAAGAACAGGCACTTAATGAATTAATGAAAGATTCATCTTTGGTTATTAAACCTGCAGACAAGGGCGGTGCTGTGGTTGTTTTAGACTATGAAAAATATAAAGAAGAAATTCAGAGACAACTCAGTAATGAACGTTTCTGTAGAAAACTGAGTGTTGATCCCACGCAGATGTTCCAAAAGGATATTTGCTCTAATCTGGAGCCCTATTTTAAACCACCTCATCTCAAAACCTGAATATGAATATCTTTGCTGCAAATGTGCCATACGTCCATGCCTGTACATTTTACCGAAATTACACAAACCTAAAACACAACAAGGCAACTATCCAGGCAGACCAGTGATTGCAGGAATAGGCTCAATGCTAGAGCCGTTCTCGAACTTTGTTGACTCTTTTATTGAAACTCATGTGCAAGCATTGCCATCATATGTAAAGGACTCTATAGACTTCATAAACAAGATCTCACCAATAACGGGTTTAAAAGAAAACTGTATCCTGGTCACATTAGATGTCGAGAGTCTATATACCAGCATTCCCCATGTGTGTGTGTGGGGGGGCAGCACTAACACACTATTTGGGAGACAGAGATACTAATGAATATCCACCAACAAACTTCATTCTAGAGCTGGCAGAATATGATTCCACAAGCACCGAAACAGCATCTGCGCTATCTTCACCATGCCTCACCATCATAGAAGACACACCGGAGAGGGACCACAGCAAGGGTAAGACAGGGAAAAAGCGGACAAGGCACCACATCTAAATGAAAGCAAAGCAGCCTAAAAAGGAGGGGATCCCTGAGAAGATCAAGCATAAAAAGCTCCAAGAGCGAGAGAAGTAAAGTCACTACTCCACCCCAATCTACCCCATCACCCAACAGCCTGTCTGCCAAGAATATCCTCATAAGAGAGGGGGCAGTGGTGATGACTTGGACAAGGTGAGTTGGGTTTTAACATTCATGCCTTTTTGTTTACGTACCATCTTGCATGTTAGCTGTTGGGGAGTCTTCAAGGTCAAGTGTCATGATTTTCACTGAAAAGCATCATTTTCTTTTAAAGGGATGAAGACCGAGATATTCTCCTCGTGCTGAAGATGAAAGGTGCCTCTCCAGATACTTTCTCTTCCCTATCAGAGAAGATGAACAAGACACCCGCTCAGGTACGTCTTTACCTATTTGCTGTGTTTGGAGTTTTCTTTTTCATAGTAATGGGATTCTATGTTTTTGATTTGAGACTAGTAGTTATTGCTGAGCATTAATGTCGGTTCTGTATATTTGAGTATTTAAAAAATATGTATATATCTTTTAGATTGCAGAGAGATTTTCCCAGCTGATGAAGCTTTTTAAGAAGAAGAAGATGGCATGTTGACTTTCCGGAATCGTAGAATTTTTCTTCATTCAATGAAGATTTCATGTACTATGTTTGTTTTTTTTTTTTTTACTCAGATGTCGCAAGGTCAAGGCTCGAATTTCCCATTTGACGAATGAGCAGAAGCAGATCATCTGAATTTGATCCCTGGAATTGATGGCCCTGGAACATATGAAGGCCAAACCAACTAGATCTCAAACGGAATTGTTTTTGTTTTTTGTTTGTTTGATGGGTGGTCAGCAAGGATCAGAATATCCTTGAGGTAACATCCACACAGGCTTCAATGTATCATCTCCCCACAGCCTAAATGAATACAGCTCCTATAAGCTGTTTTGGTACATCTGCACTAGTATTTCTTTCTTTTTGTTTGCGTTAAATCTAATCTTACCATGTTGATCCTGGGCAATATCCCATATCAACTTCACAACTCTTAATATGCCCCAGCAAGTTTATATCATATGTGGAGTTAAACACTGCTGCAATCATACATTTCATCTGAACTAATTGATACATTTTAGCAGTAAATGGGGAGTTGTCTGATACTTTTATGGAGCATTGTCGTATGTACTAAAGTTACTTTTTATACAACGTCTGGGGGGGGGTTGTTTGGAATTAAAGATTGGAACTACAATTCAGGTCACATTTATATCTTATTTAATGCTGTAAGGTCACATGGCAGAAAGTACATTTTACTGTACGGTATGTCAACAGTATTCTATTTTGGATATATATTGTACTGACTTCAAGATGGTCAGTTAAATGAATAAATAAGGCGTACACGTTCCATTTTATGTACGATTCAAGGTGGTATGTTTATAGAAATTAAGGATTTTAAGGGGAATATTTCCTGTCAGATGTTTGGTTGGTTGGTTTGGATGAGTGATTACCTGGTTAAACAAATGTACACTGTATATTGTGCATATTTTGGTTTTGTAAATAAAGTGTATTTATTTAACTTGGTTTTGATTTATTAATGGAAATTGAACTCAATGACTACTTACCACCCAAATGAGTACAGCATATTTTAGGCACATTCTCAACTGCTGCTTAGGTTTTATTAGCAACGGGCAGCATATCTTCTGGCCAAAAGTATAAAAGCTTCATGGTCATAGTTCAGCACACTTATTTTTGCTGCAACAGCTGTCATGGGATATTGTTCATTAATAATTAATCCTTCTGGAGGGCAATGTTTCAAGGTAATACATGCTCTAATATAAATATCCAGAAACTGGGCCACGAAGTATGGGAATTGAGGTCAGTGCCTAAGGATGTACTTGCCTTAGCTCACTGAAACTAAGTTGAATGAAGTTGGTTATAGCAGAGTGATTGTAAGGACACCTTCTCTTTCATGAGAAATTAATGTCATGGAATGGGATCATGGGGTTGAGACTCACATTTGGGTGTATTAAAGGGATATTTCACAAAAATATGTGTTGGATTCCTTACCCTGTAAACAGTCTAGGGAGAAAGTATGACAGCAATCTGGGCCTTGTTATTGTTTAACTGGCCGCTAATGTAGGTAACATTGACTTGCGTTGGATTTGTACCACAAAACGGCCAGGTAAACAAAACCAAAGCATAGATTGCTGTCACACCTTGTCCATCGACTGTTTACAGGGTAAGGAAACCAATATGCCATGTTATAATTTGGGTGGACTATCCCTTTAATGGTGGCTATTGCAACCACACAGTACCACGCAATCTAAGTGTTCAATACATTCCATAATTGATTTTTCTTTCCAATGATTCAATTGTTAACTCATTTTTAGGAATCTAAATGGGCTACTAAATATCAATGGAAACCATGTGAATATGTTGTTCTAATTGTGTCATCTGTTAACGGTTTTCATTTATTTAATTAACAGAAATTTTGGGGAGGTCTGGTTGGTCTGTTGCCAGACTAGTCCAGTGCCTCAAATAGCCCACCGTGCAGTGAACTATGAGGTGGGGCATGACTCGTTGAGCATTCTGTCTGGCCCAATAGATTGTTCATTTTGACTTGGTCATTTGTCAGGCCATTGTCCCGTCGCTTGGTGGATCGATCCTCGCAATCTATGAATCCTGCTTGCAACAGATTGGCGATACACTCACTGTAACGATTCTCAGAGATGGATGGGTCGACCTATCTCGTCAATGGGTGGAAACAAAACGTACATTCTACCAAATATTCAGGTATTTCTGAAGCAAGTGGAACACACATTCTAGTTGACATGTAAGTCGTTTCTTACTCTTAAATCCTTTATTTTGATATTGCATGCTTGAACAGTCTACACTTGAAAGAGGACAATTGCATTGGAATCATGAAAAACATACACACTAAACTATGAAAAATGTGCTTATCCTGTGAGGTATTTAGAAAATACCTTGCATGGCCCAGTGGAAATTCATGTATGTAAAATCTTTTTTATAGCATAAGGATATGTGACTCAGAAGATGGGGGATTGGAACTTGTTGGGGAGTATCTTAAAAGAGGTACATATTCATTCAACCATCGTGGGAAAAATCTGGCTAACCAATCCTTTTTATATTCCGGATGCTCGTTCTTGGTGTGGCAGCAGAGGATGTTTGGGACGATGAGCAGAGCGAGTTTGTTTTCAACACGGACCGGCCTGGGTGTAAGAACGTGTGCTACGATGATGCATTCCCCATTTCTCTTATCCGATACTGGGTGTTACAAATCATTTTCGTGTCCTCTCCCTCTCTGGTGTACATGGGACATGCACTGTACCGTTTGAGGGCCCTTGAAAAAGAGAGACACAAGAAAAAAGCCTTCCGGAAAGCGGAGCTAGAGGGCGCTGAGCCCGTTCACAAGGACAGACAGAGGATAGAGAGGGAGCTGAGGAAGCTGGAGGAACAGAAGAGAGTAAGGAAAGCTCCACTCAGGGGCTCCTTGCTGCGCACATATGTTTTCCATATCTTGACGAGGTCAGTGGTGGAGGTTTGCTTCATAGTGGGACAATATGTGCTGTACAGAGTTGGATTGGATCCTTTGTACAAATGTGAGAGATTGCCTTGCCCGAACAGTGTGGATTGCTTTGTGTCCAGACCAACTGAGAAGAACATTTTCATGATCTTCATGCTCGTCATCGCTGGGGTTTCTTTGTTCTTGAATCTCCTCGAGATATTCCACCTGGGAATGAAAAAAGTCAAGCAAAGTCTGTATGGAAATAAAGGTACAGATGACGAAAGCTTATTAGCGTTCAGGTCCAAGAAAAACTCCATGGTCCAGCAGGTGTGTGTCCTCACAAACTCATCACCCCAGAAGATGATGCGACTCACTCAGACGGCCTACACAATGGTCCCTAACAGCCACGTGGATGCTATCCCCTTGTACCTGCATTCAGTAGCTCCTCGCAACGATAGTGGCGGCACCAACGACTCAGAGCAGTACCTCAGACAGACTGAGCTCCAGTCCCTGCGACAGCTGAGGATTGTGGAGCACCACTACACCCTGGACCAGAGGAACCACTCATGCAGCAGTGATTACTCCAACGGGCCTAAAGGCTCAGGCCATCCCAGGCACGGCAGAGCACAGCCACGGCCTTCCCTTATGCAAACAGAGCCGGGTCAGCGCTCTACAGGATTACAGTGACATGAGTAATTCACCTGACAGTGGTCACTATCCCACGGGGAGGAAGCTAGTTTCATGTCCCGAGGACTCTCTCAGACCAACCTGGACAGTCCTTCTGATAGCCCAGAACTCCGGGAGTGGGACGGACACAGAGGCCAAGCGTATCGCCCAAGGAGAGAGCCCACCTATGACCCCGCCTCCAGCCAGCAGACGAAGAATGTCAATGGTAAGTAGAACTATTACACAACACAATTGTTTTTAAATGGAGGATGCATTGTACGATTCTAATCATGTGTTTCTAAGGCTAAGATTTGGATTAAATAACTACTGACTAACTCATGTTGCATATTTCAATCTTTCAGAGCATGATTCTGGAACTGTCTTCAATCATGAAAAAGTGAGAACTGGCTGAGGGACCAGAAGGATCTGGGGACACTGATTACGAAGCAACATTCCCCTTCTAATTGCCTAATTGTATTCATAATAACATATGTATTGTGGATGAGCAGTAAACGCATTATTATAGTTACACTGAACAAAAATATAAATGCATCATGCAACAATTTCTAAGATTTTACTGAGTTACAGTTTCACATAAGGACATCAGTCAATTGATAGAAATCCATTAGGCCCCAATCTATGGATTTCACATGACTGGGAGTACAGATATGCATCTGTTGATCACAGATACTGTACCTTAAAAAATAAAAGTAGGGGCGTGGATCAGAAAACCAATCAGTATCTGTTGTGACCACTATTTGCGTCATGCAGCACAACATCTTCTTCGCATAGAGTTGATCAGGCTGTTGATTGTGGCCTGTGGAATGTTGTCTCCTCTTCAATGGCTGTGCGGAGTTGCTGGATATTGACGGGAACTGGAACACGCTGTCATACACGTTGATCCAGAGCATCCCAAACATGCTCAATGGGTGACATGTCTGGTGAATATGTAGGCCATGGAAGAACCTGAGGTCAGCTTCCAGGAATTGTGTACAGATCCTTGCAATAAGGGGCCATGTATTATGCTGAAACATAAGGTGATGGTGGCGGATGAATGGCACGACAATGGGCCTCTGGATCTCATCAAAGTATTGGTAGCTTATGTCTACCCATACCATAAGCCCCCTCCAATCTTGTTTTGGAGAATTTGGCTGTGCGTCCAACCGGCCTCACAACCGCAGACCATGTGTAACCACGCTAGACTAGGACTTCCACATCCGGCTTCTTCACCTGTGGGATCATCTGAGACCAGCCACCTGGACAGCTGATGAAACCGTTTCAGGGAATCTCATCTGCGTGCTCGTCATCCTCACCAGGGTCTTGACCTGACTGCAGTTTGGTGTCATAACTGACTTCAGTGGGCAAATGCTCAGTTTTGATGGCCACTCGCACGCTGGAGAAGTGTGCTCTTCACGGATTAATCCCGGTTTCAACTGTACCGGGTAGATGGCAGACAGCATGTATGGCTTGGTGTGGGTGAGTGGTTTGCTGATGACAACATTGTGAACAGAGTGCCCCATGGTGGTGATGGGGTTATGGGAAGAGAAATTAACATTCAATTATCTGGCAACAGCTCTGGTGGACATTCCAGCAATCATTATGCCAATTGCACGCTCCCTCAAAATTTGAGACATCTGTGGCATTGTGATGTGACACAAAACGTCACATTTTAGAGTGGCCTTTTATTGTCCCCAGAACAAGGTGCACCTGTGTAATGATCATGCTGTTTGACCAGTATCTTGATATGCCACACCTATCAGGTGGATGGATTATATGGGAGGATAAATGCTCACTAAGAGGAATGTAAACAAATTTGTGCACATCATTTGAGAGAATTACATTTTTTTGTGCATGATGGAACATTTCTGAGGTCTTTTATTTCAGCTCATGAAACATGCGACCGACACTTTACATGTTGCATTTATATTTTTGTTCAGTGTATGTTTGCTTGGGTAGTTCTAATTTCAAATTTTTGATATGTCACATGCTATCTTTGCAAGAAATATCTGTGGCATCAAATGTAATTGCATTCGTGGAATTTTATATTTTTTTGTCAAAGTGATATGACTGCAAGCTACTTGTAAGTGACATTTTGCTAAAAGACAGTCTTCTCATAAGATGAGAATCCAACATTTTGATTGATAATACATGTAAAACATTGTGGGATATGATGATAAACTCCACCATGTACATATTTGATCTCAAAATGTAAATCTGATTATTTTTTAAAGCACTTTGATATTGTTTATCCTACAGAACGATGGTAAAGTTGGAGATGGAAGTGCTCTTCAAATTGAACAAAATGTGAATTTATTGATGAATATCTTGAAATGTTTTGTGAACCCTGCATTGGATGCTTTACAAAAAAATTAACATAATATCTTCAACTTTCTTGATATCATTGAGAAATCTATAACCTGTTTGCTTGTAGATAATGCTTTTCTAGGATCTGATGTACAACTATTCAAATGCAAATATGTCACATCCAAAATGATTGGCACCCTTGTTAAACAATGACTGTATAAAATTATATAATTACAAATACTGAGCTATATTGTATGCTGAAGAGAATTTTAATATGATTTTATTTTATACTAATACAACTGCTCAGAGAACAATATTTTGTTTAACAAGTAATATGAAAAAATCTAAAAAATGTATGTGTCAAAATTATTGGCACCCGTTTTCAATACGTTGTGCACCCTCCCCTTGCAAGGATAACATCACTGAGCCTTTTTCTATAATGTTTTATGAGATTGAAAAACACATTGGGAGGGTTATTAGACCATTCCTCCATACATAACCTGTCCAGACCCTTGATATCCTTCATCTGTACTTATGGACAGCCCTCTTCAATTCAAACCACAGGTTTTCAATTAAGTTCAAGTCCGGAGACTGAGATGTTGATTTTGTGGTGTTTTGGGTGATTGTCTTGCTGGAAGATCCACTTGCGACCAGTGTCCTGGCAGAGGCAACCAGGTTTTTGTCTAAAATATCCTGGTACTTGGCAGAGCTCATGATGCCGTAGACCTTAACAAGGGCTCCAGTACCAGTGGAAGCAAAACAGCCCCATAACATCAAATATTCACCACCATATTTTACAGTAGGTATGGGGTATTTCCTGCATATACATCCTTCTTTCGAGGCCAAACCAATCACTGGTGGGTGTGGCCGAAGAGCTTTATTTGAATCTCATCTGACCGTAGTACCCGGTTACAACCCAAGTACCAATGTCATTTAGCAAACTTCGGGTGTTTACAATTGTTGGTTGCTCACAATACAGGCGTTTTAAAAAAAAAATGGAAACCCTTCCAAATAGCCTTTTGGCTTGGAGGTGGCGTTCTGTAACTCTCCAATTGTGGCTCTTGGACTTTTCTTTGCCTCCCAAACCATCTTTCTCACTGTGCAAAGGGACAAGAAACACTTGGTCCTCTTCTTATGTGACTACTTTACACCTTATTTCAAATCTGATATGATTTTTAATCAGATAGTCCATATATCTTTGATTCATTTCGAATTACACCTTAAAAGTACAGATTATGATTTAGTGAAAGAATACGACGAAGTAAACAATATTTATTTGCATTTGCAGATAGAAAAAAGGGGACAAAAATAACGTACATGATATGATTCTTTATTTCATAAACAGAAATGGTGTCGAGACAAAAATGTCATTTATATAACACTAGCAATTGAAATGAATGAAAAGGGAGTTTCTGCAACACTGTATTTACAATGGTTGTTAAGTCATTTGAATTCATTAGGGTTGTGTAGCATTTAAAAATGAACAAGGTAAGTAGAGAATAAGCAAATAACAGTTATTTCAAATTGACAATATTAACACAAAACAGTCTTCTAGAAAAACGTGAGAGAAAAACAACTTTGTGACTACAAGCTTAAGAGTTATTACATTTAAAGAAAATGATGCACCAAAATCTACTAATACAATAATCCATATAATCTGTGTAAAAAGCATGTAAAAAAACCCACCTGATGCAGTTTGCTGATACAGTCATTGACCAATTATGAGAGGTATGAAGGATTTCACAGGTAGATAAGTGTGAGAACGTCTGCACTGGGTGTGACTCAGGGATGGGGGGCGTAGGCCCCTGCATACACTCACTTCACTTGAATGTGAACTATGGCCTCTGCAAGTTCTAAGGCAAAAATCGGAGGTGCACTTGCATCCGTGTAACTCTGAAACATCCCCAGTTGAATGAAAAGACAAGTTGAGGAAACACAGTTTTCTGTTTACAAAATGTAAAAACACTAACCATCAGTCCAATTTGAACCTACCAATTTCTATATACATGGCAAATTGAATAAACACAACTTTTTTGTAAACATATTTAACTTTTCTTTTACTCCTAAAATGGTCTCAGCCTGTGCATGTAATCAGGATACCAGTATACTGTATTATAAAGTTGAGCAATTTGTGAAAAAGGCAAGTTTTGTTCGTCTTTTCAAAACAACAACCTTTGGAGTTGGAGAGACAGTGTTTTTTTCTTCCAGAGAAGCAGCACAGAAAAACTCAAACAAATAAAAGTTCAACTAAACAAGAAAATATCCACCAACTAATAACCAAAGCCAGTTAACAAATCAAATGACATGGATTTGTGTTGTTGTTGTTGTGTGTTTGGCTTGTAAAAAACTGCAGAGGTAAAGAACTCGAGAGAAATCCAACTAATAATGAAATGTATTACCAAAACATAATTCCTATTTGTACTCCAATGTATTGTGTACTCTCTGCAGCCTCTTGATGGGGTTGATCTGTATCGGGCCAAGCTCATTACACAGTATTTGCATTGGTAGAAATAAGCTTCGGGAATATAAAACCAGAGTTTTAAAGCTATACTTTCACACACCCAAAGCAAAGCCAAAAACATCAAAGCAAACATAAAAATCAGCTAAAAGTTACAAACGTCTGCTCCAAATTCAGAAATTGAGAAATAAAACACTTGGCACCCTGAGACGATATACAAGAGCAATGACTGATCCTGGTTAAAGTTAAACCAGACGACTGAGATGATGACACAACAAGCTTATTTCACCTGGAATGCTTGGGGGGGGGTTGATGGTTGAGGTGGCCATGCTCTACTTTCAACCACTGGCCACCATAGTAACACCACACATGGCATATCAGGCATGGAGCAGCTCTCTCAAGGCTAGAGGGCTAAGAGGTATGGACTGGACTGTCAAATGACTGGAGGGATGGTGCTGCTTTAAAAACTCTTCATGTATCTGCATCCACCCAACCAGCCTTTACATGAATCCAGGGGGCTCTTTTGGTAGAGCAAAAAACAATGATGAGGAATTAGAAATGTTACGCACAGTAGCCTACACACCAGAAATATGCTATGCACTCATTGCTATCCAAAGAACATCAACAGTAATCATAATAGCATTATAAGGACATCTACAAACAGATAGAAGGATATCTATTGGTCTAGCTTTGATGGAGGACAATAGAAACCTGATGCATTTCAATACATTTTCCCACAATATGACATTTGTCAAAGTGTAGCCTAATGAGTGTGCTTTTCTGGTGGAACGTCATGCTTTTCACTTTTTACTTTAAAAAAACGAGTACGAAAAAGTGGGAATTGCATATGGTTTGCACAAATGTCCACTTGAATCCACCCATCTTTAGTTTTCTGTTTTGTATCTAGTAATGGGGATGAATACCGTTCCACTTCAGTGACGGCTTATGAATCAGAGCAAAGTGGAAAAAGAACCTCGCAAACAACCATTTCAACAGGCAATCAGTCACAACTGCACTAGACTGAAGCCTTCGAGCAAGGATGCCATTACGACATGCATGGTGTGTGTGTGTGTGTATGTATTCATATTTGTGCGTATGCTTGTGGTTCTCTGTGTGAGACTGTATATGAGTCTAGCTACAACCTTAGGGAAACCTATGTGTATGGTCAAATAATCAGACTAGCAACCACACCGCAAAACACAGAGCACTCTTCATACCACACGGTTTGTTCTCAGTCAGGACTGGTTGGAGAACTACATAACTGTGCCCAACAGGGGGAAGCAGAGTAACGCCAAGGGGAATTTGCAGACTCCTCAATATTTACAGTTGTATTTATCGCTCTTTCCTGACAAACTGTATAGCTTTTCGTCCTGAATGAAGTTCAAGTTATGAGCAAAGCTTTATATTCCAATTGAATTCACTCCTCTTCCTAGGTTATGGCTCTATTTTCTTATATTCTGTATGTTCAAGCACATCTCTGACTGTTGAACAGATAAGAAAAGTATTTCTGTATATTTACATTATAAATGTAAATATGGTTCATCAACAAAAGACAAGAGTAAATCATTTAGCTGAGGACTATTGTTAGAAGCAAACGTAAGCTAGACAAACTAACTAAGTAAAATATACAGGGGCATGCATTCACATCACAGAATATGATGTTTTCAACAAATGTACAACCAGGGCAAAAATGTAACTATATCATATGATTGTTACTCAATCAGTTTGATGATGACACACACAGTGCTTTCACGTGAACTGAAGTCTCAATTAGCTTATTCAATTCTTAAAGAATTACAAATATAAGATGTGAACACTCTCAATATTATGTTAGCTTCCTTTTTTTGTTAATAACCCTGTTTACTGTAGTTAAAAAAAGTTATGTCTTCATAGAGATATTTATATCAATATTAACATTCAATAAGATGTTTTCATTTAAGTGCCAATTCAAGTGTTTCGGTATCAGACTTTTCAGGATTCTGAATCAGACATAAGCCCTCTACGAAGTGCTATTAGAACTAGTTATAACTGAGCATCCGGTGCTGGAAGGAAAGAGCCTGAATTGAGCCCAGATTCATTAGGAGAAAGTATCCTTGGTAAATAGAAATACTTTGTGTCTGTTTTTGTTGTTGTTGCAGACAGAGTAGCTATCCCTCAGCTTGAGAAGACGTCTACTCACACATTCCTTGGCAACATTGAAACACAACACCGAAGAAATCCAAAGGGTGCCTGTGAGAGTTTTCCCCATCGTACATATAGCATCTTCAAACACTGATAAGGAGAAATAAAGTTTCCTCAAAAACACAACAAGCTGAAACTCGTTTTCACATTTAAAGTGGTGTCAAATTTTGAATGGATGTGGCTTGAGCCACTGGTTAATAACATACTTACACGGTCCGTGCCAGCAACATCCAATTTTCATGCAAGGGGCTCTGAAATTAATGTACATGTGTGTGTGTGTGTGTTTTGTGTGCGTGTCAAGCTGATTTCCTGAGTTTAAGAACACCCACCCTTATGGGGAATTTTCCCTTAGGCAGGAAACAGCAAAGCAAATATTTCCCCTTAGCAAAAACCCCAGTGAAAAGAAACGTCTAAGCCTCTACTTGTATAATATTACTGTGACAGTCACCATGCTCCATACTATATACATTATACGCTCTGCCCAAGCAAGCACTTGAAAGTTACCATTACAACATCCAAATACAATGGTATTGCTGATGTGTGGGAACCAGGATTGGGGTCAATTCCTTTTCCATTCCAGTTCATTCAGAAAGCAAACCAAATTGCAATTCCAATTTCACATTTTCCTCATTGAAAAGCCTTCAAGAGAGTTGGAATTCAGTGTACGTCCTGACTGGAATTGAAATGGAATTGACCCCAACCCTGGTGAGAACATAGCTATTTAACCACCTGTCAAATCGTTATTTTGTCTCTTTCGTTTCAGTGCTGCGGAAGGCAAAGGAGGAATGTTTAGGTACTGTCTGTACACATTGTTTTGCTGTACAGAAAATGCTAAATGAGTGAAGCAGAAGACATTTTTTTGCATATGAACATTTACAGTCTAACTCCTTCATAAATCTCTCATGTACAGAAGCTGTATTCTTATTTTCATGAATCATATCGAACATTCAGAAGATTTCTTCCTGAGTTTGAATTGCTGTGACAAGGGCCACCGAGAGAGAGTGAGAGAATAAGCGAGAGAGAGAGGATATACAGAGAGCGAAAGTGTTTCAAGAGGTAGAAATAGATTGATAGGAAATAGACAGAGTAGAAGAGCGATTGGGAGAGAGAGAGACAGAGAGACAGAGAGAGAGAGAGAGAGAGAGAGAGAGAGAGAGAGAGAGAGAGAGACAGAGAGACAGAGAGACAGAGAGAGAGAGAGAGAGAGAGAGAGAGAGAGAGAGAGAGAGAGAGAGAGAGAGAGAGAGAAAGGGAGAGCGAGAGAAATAGAGAGAGGAGAGACAGGGAGATAGAAACTGTAAGTTGATCGAGAGACAGAGGGAGCTGCTGTTAGGTCCATTGAGGTTTGAATTGAAGATGTGAACCTTGCCCATCCCTGTGAGTAGACTGTAATACATGGATAAAGAACACTGTGGAGATCGCTGCCTGCCCGGACACGGTGTAGCACCATTGTAAGAGGAGTTTTGTTTGAGAAGTTCCCACTCTGTCATGGTTACAGAGAGGAGAATACCTGGAGAACAGTATTGCTGCTCTTAAGACAACTGTAGTGTCAACCTTTAAAAAGACATACAAACAACAAATATTTTCAAAGAACACTGGCCAAGACTGACCATCTCAACAACCCCGAGAAAGGGGTTTGTCAGAAGAAAATCAAAACTAAAAATTAAATAATAAAAACACAGATATTAAAACCACCGTTTACTAAGTACAGTCCTTTCTTGGCTGTTCATCAGTTGTACATTTATCAGTCATTTCCTGGCAGAAGTCTACCGTCACTGTCTGATTGGACTGTTCATTGAACGAGAGCCCCGCCTCCATGTATAACCTCGGCTCCTGGCCTTCCGACTCGTTGCTGCCCGCCCCCCCGTCAGCCCCATTCCCCATGACCGAGTCAGGCTCGCTCTCTGAGGGCCCGGGGGACTTGAGGAAGCTGGGCTCCGGGGTGGCTGAGCCGGAGTGGGTGGTGAGGTCAATGCTGTTGGAGGCAGCATTGCCGGCAATGTCGATGGTGTTGGTGCCGGGCTTCAGGACCGGGCAGTAGTGGTTCAGGGACTGGACCTGCTCAGGGCTCAGTTGCACGTCCCTGCACACTTCTTGGGACAGACAGGAGAAGTTCTCCCACAGCTCACCCATACACTCCTTCAGCTGGTTCCTCTCTGTCAGCAGCTTGTCCTTCTCGTTCACCTGGTGGACACACAAGGAAATATTAGTGATGAGGACTAGTGTCATGAGCTGTGGTCTGACCAGTAGCAAAGATACATGCAGTACATACTGTGATACCCTTTGACACTGCAGCTGCACAGTCGACGTTCTACAAATGCTTAGATGCATAGATACGTACTACATGCCAATTCACCTCTTCGTATCAACATAAAAGAGTTCACGTGAACTAACTTTACTGCTTGTTCACCGAGCTTATATTAAATAATGCATGCTTTGGATGAGGTTTGTGATGGGCGAGCATTCCCAGGATGCTGTGCGCACCGAGGTAACATGGGACCAGGTGTTGGAAAGCGGTTTGAGATGATGAACTTGTTCTCATGTCCTAGGATGCTGCTCGGTGACATCAAGGAAAAGGCTGTCAGTCCATTGTGGAGTGTAAAGCACTTGTGTGTGTGTGTGTGTGTGTGTGTGTGTGTGTGTGTGTGTGTGTGTGTGTGTGTGTGTGTGTGTGTGTGTGTGTGTGTGTGTGTGTGTGTGTGTGTGTGTGTGTGTGGCTGACACACACAACACATCAAAAGGCCCGCAGCTCCACCCCCCATCATGGAACAAAAGCATACTGGCTGCCTGTGAGAGACCACCCGCCGCGATGCCATGGAAACGTGGGGGCGAGGAGGTAGGAAGAGAGACATACAGCCAGCACTCTACTGCGGATGCTCGACTCTTACTATTCTTCCCCCTACACACATTGCTGTACTTTGACAGCTTGGCAGCTAGAGGGCAGTCGGCCAGCGTGAAAGTGCTGACACGGTGTTGAGGTAATTAATACCACTCTATCCCAAGGTAATGCATGTTGCGCTGTCAACATGTGATTTAAAAAATAGTTATATTTAACTCGGCAAGCCAGTTGAGAACAAGTTCTTATTTTACAATGACGGCCTACCCCCGGCCAAATCCTACCCTAACCCGGACGACGCTGGGCCAATTTTGCGCCGCCTTATGGGACACCCGATCACGGCCAGTTGTGAGACAGCCCGGGATTTAACCAGGGTCTGTAGTGATGCCTCTAGCACTGAGATGCAGTGCCTTAGACCGCTGCGCCACTCGGGAGCCAACAGTTATCATTAGTCCAGTGAGAGATCGGTACGATATAGACACTACATGGTTCTACTACTTTACATATGCCAGTAGGTCCACACACTATGTGCTGTAGTACTGTATGCGCCAGAGGAGGCTGGTGGAAGGAGCTGTAGGAGGACGGGCTCGTTGTAATAGCTGGAATGGAATGAACGGAACGGTGTCCAACACATCAAACGTATAGAAGCCCCATGTTAGACTCCGTTCATTTCATTCCGGCCATCCCAATGAGCCCGTCCTCCTATAGCTCCTCCCACCAGCCTCCTCTGGTGTGCACAGTGTATCTGTGAGAGAGACATGGCTGGAGACACACTCACCAACTTTCTGATCTCACACTCCAGGTTCATGATACAGTCAAGCTTCCTCTTGCGACAGCGCTGCGCCGCGATGCGGTTCTTACTCCGCCGCCGGACGTCATGGATGAACTCCAGCTGCTCTGAGGTCAGTTTGTGCATTTTGACCATCATTTGGAAGTCGTTCCGCGGAAGATTTGTGATCTGATCGACAGGGAAAGGAAGCTTTACCTGCAAATCAAGAAATAAAGAAGGGCTTTTCACATCTGACGTGGTACAGCGTTCACTTTTGAATGGAATATGGAAGGAACGTGAATGTGAACGAACATGTAACAGTTTGATGAACCCTTGCTGATTCGACTTTATGTGCGTGTCAAAAACGGTCAGCCACATTTTCTTTACCACAAGATGGTGCCAGAGTGCCGTCAGGACCAGGAATAGAGGATGTGACTTACATACACACATGTAAAGCATGCAGCTTCTCTCTCTCTCTCTCTCTCTCTCTCTCTCTCGCTCTCAACCTGAAATATTGAACATCGTGTAACCTATTCTCGGGCAGAGGGGGACAACGTGATCCAAGAAAGGAGTGTCTCTCCATCTGTCCCTGCGAGCTTGGAGAGGTGCCAGCGTGACAGATCGAGGAGGGACAGGCAGGGACTTGTCACCCCCATCCATAATGGTGTCAGGTGATATCTGTAGGGCATGATATGTAACATCTACACTAGGGGTAGGCAACTAGATTCAGCCGTGGGACGTTTTTTTTTTGTCGGAGCTGATGGAACATAATTATAATAATTTCCACACTGCAAATTGACCCCAACTAAGCCCCCAAAATAGATTGTATTTGAAAATCACAATAATTTCATACGTTGAATAACATTGAGAGATGATCACATAGGTCTCTTTTTCTATTCATGGGAACACTTGGAAATAAAAATCCTGAATTTGTCATGTTCTGACCTTTATTTCCTGTGTTTTGTATTTATTTAGTATGGTCAGGGCGTGAGTTGGGTGGGCAGTCTATGTTTGTTTTTCTAGGTTTTGGGTATTTCTATGTTTCGGCCTAGTATGGTTCTCAATCAGAGGCAGGTGTCATTAGTTGTCTCTGATTGAGAATCATACTTAGGTAGCCTGGGTTTCACTGTGTGTTTGTGGGTGATTCTTCCTGTCTCTGTGTTTGCACCAGATAGGACTGTTTTAGGTTTTCTCGCGTTTGTTGTTTTTGTTAGTTATCTCATGTGTAGTTTCTTTATAAATTAAAGAACATGAATAACCACCATGCTGCTTTTTGGTCCGCTTCTCTTTCACCAGAAAACCCTTACAGAATTTAACACATTTGTTGCTGAATTCCTGGTGATTTTACCGTCTTTTTTTTGGACACTACAAACGTTAGGGGGGGGAGAGGCAAACAAATATTATCTTGCAGGCCAGATCTATACTATCAACCTACAATAGTCCACGGGGACTGCGGAACAAAAGAACCACGCAGAGCCATACTTTCTCTGACACCTTCAGTCACATAGTGCAACACTAATCCGGAGAAAAATCATTGGCAATAAAATACAGATAATTGCAAATTATCACAATACATTATTTCCATGGATTTGCTGCCAATTTCCACGAGGGTGTGATTTTTCCTCCCCGCAAATCATCAATAGATCGCCTGATTCTTTCCGTTCCCTTTAGGTGCTGACAAACCTTCTGATACCGACATACCTCAACGGTACCTCACAGCACCAGGGAGCCATAGCAGAGTAGCTTTGGGGGGGGGGGGGGAGAAACAGGATGGCAGAGAGAGAGAGAGAGAGGCGAGGAGGAATAACAAAGAGCCAGAGGAAGACAGCCAGAGAGCTTTTGCCAAGATGAGATGAGCTGCTGCTCTCTTCCGCTCTGCTCTCTCTCTCCCCCTGCGGCTGCCTCTCTGGAGCACGTCAAGAACAAAGTCAAACGGCGAGGAGGGAGGAGGGAGGGAGGGAGGGAGGGAGGGGGTGGAGAAACGTCTCCCCGTTCTCTCTGTACCTGGCCGCTGAACCAGGGCCAGATGGAGAATCCAAAAGCCCCTCGCAAACTGAGCCCCACTAAAACAGAAGACTAGAGGACAATGGACTGGGCTGGAGCCTGCTTACACTCCCTCAAGCTACTACACACACACACACACACACACGCACGCACACACCACAGTGAGCCGAGATATACGGCATCACCTGGGGTAAGTGCTGCACTTCAAGGGACAAAGCAAGGTGCCTATTCACGAGCACATCGAAATCACTCTCCATTGAAAAGCAAATCTAGATGTCAATTTATCCCAGAGAGACCGGCTTGAATTTCCTCATTAGAAGCCCTCCATCCTCCGAGCCGTTGAGCCTATTTCTCATCTGGCCGCTGCATGCAGACACATGAATAAATAATGGGAGGAGATTTCAAGGCCACACTAGGCCCTGCAGGCTCCCTCCCACTACCAGCCAGGGTATGACAGTAGCTACAGAGAGAATGAAGGCAGAAAGAGAGGGAGGGCAATGGAACACATCCACATCCTGCCTGCTCTATGTGATCTGAAAACAAACAGAAGATGACTCTGCCGGTGATGATGGCCCCATTGAGCACCATCTAATAACCACTAGTTATAGTCTATGGAGTGACCAGACAGATGCACTGATGGGGGGGCTCTCTCCCTGAGACAGGTTAGGGGAGGGAGGAGATGTTCAGCTACCTCTCCACAGCGAGCGACCTTGTAATGTTCTTCTCTTTTTTCTTCCCGGCAGTGGCGTTCGGCGTTCAGAAGGGGTTCTGAAGGGGTACCTAGGATATATTTAGTGGCTCCACCAGGAGAATCAGTCCAGCAGCAGCTCTGACGGCAGTCATAAATTCAAACCCAATGTGTTCTGGATTCTCACTAACTTTCTTTTTCCCCCTTCCGTCTTTCCTTCCTCTCCTCTTTCCCCTCTATTCCCCCCAGACTCACTCTTTCTCTGGGTCACTATGCTGCAAATAGGTCCAGAGTAAAAAGCAGGGCTTATCTGCTACCCGGGGCGGCACTGTGTGTGCAGTGCCTCTATACCCTACTTCCCTCTCCCCTCAGAAACACAGAGAGAGGCTGGGCATCTGGCTGCCTGCAGGTCCAGACTTGGGCCAAGCCTTAGGAGTCAGATGGTGGGGCGGCCCGACGATGACGGCTAACGCCCGGGGTCAGTGGGTTCTGTACTGCAAGTCCTCATCTGTAGGGTTGGTGACCCACGTTGAACCCTGGGAGGGAGTTTAACACTGCAGCGCACTGTGCAAGAGAGAGGCATGCAAAGCCACCTACTACTGTGTTCCTTCCTAGCTATTGACACAGGCCCTGAGGCAATATAAATACAGATGTGGGATCTTAATTTCATCACTCTTTTGTTGCTGAGAATTTTCCTGCACAGCAGGTAATGCTAATTTGTAGTGTATTCAAGAATTAAAAAGGCTTCTAAAGTTTGTAATTTCCAGGTTAAAATGTCAGACTTGATTTCCCCTAACAATTTTTTTATCAACCCCTACAAAAAATGTCCTTTCATTTTAATGTACATAATAATCCACATTTCCTGTTGCCGCAGGAATATTTTCCTGCTGTAGAAAACCTACTCAAATTAAGATCCTACGTCTGTACTTCCAATTTTCAGAGCAATTTTGTCTGGAAAGTGAAGCCATTGACTTAAATGGCCACGCACTGTAACTTGTTTTTCAGGTCTAACCGTCTCCCACTAGTTCTATAGTGCTGCTATCGTGACTGTGGCTCTGCATCTGCATCAAAAACAGACCTTTATCTGGTGAGTACGATAAAACATGAACGTGAACACTAGCGTCTTTCTATGCTGATTATATACTACGTGCTCCTAGTTACACAGTGATATATCTATCACTTGTTGGTTTATAATGTGATTACAGAGCATTATGCATCCCAAGAAGATCTGGGAGAAGATCATGTTGTTAGCGAACTCCGTTTAGTCTCGTATTGCTTTTTCTACCGTAAACAAACGCTGTTGCCGGAAAACCCCTATGGGAGATGAGTTAGAGAGGCTCTGTGGTGAAGAGATGGGCTGTGTGTCTGTGGGTACTGTTACTGCAGGATGCCAGGTCCCAGGGGATGGAAGGCGAAGTGGCAGCACCCCAGCTGGCTTTAAAGCTGACACAGAGCCTGTTCTCAGCTGCCAGCCCCAGCATCCGACCGTTCCCCAATGGGCACAACAACAGCCTGACTCTGTCTGCACACAAGACAAATAACGAAACCTACAACAACAAAAGAAATCAAAAAGGCTGCACCAAATCAGTATAATGTGGTTTAAACTGAATGCCCCAAATGATTGAGACCACAGATGCATCATAACAAGGGTGGAGCAAGATTTTTTAGATTTTTTACTGTAGACTATAATAGAAATAACAGAAGTGATATTTAGGTTTGTGCACTTCCTGTGTCACATGTTCATTCAGGGGTTAACGTTTGGCGGTGGGCGAGATCGGAAACATTGTGCTGCTAATATATCAACTCTACTTCCCTATCACTCCCACCTCACTCTCAGATCAATATGTGCAGCATACTGTGACCAGACAGTTAGACTGAGCTTAACGCCTACACAGGGAGAGAGAGAGAGAGAGAGAGAGAGAGAGAGAGAGAGAGAGAGAGAGAGAGAGGGAGAGGGGGGGAAGAGAGAGAGAGAGAGAGAGAGAGAGGGGGGGGGGAGAAAGAGAGAGAGAGAGAGAAAGAAAGAAGGAGAGAAAGAGAGAAAAAGGTCTCAGCTCTTTAAATCTCCTTTATCACTGTGAATTCCATCTCCTTTATCACTGTGAATTCCATCTCCTTTATCACTGTGAATTCAATCTCTTTTATCACTGTGAATTTCATCTCCTTTATCACTGTGAATTCAATCTCTTTTATCACTGTGAATTCCATCTCCTTTATCACTGTGAATTCCATCTCCTTTATCACTGTGAATTCCATCTATTTTATTACTGTGAATTCCATCTCCTTTATCACTGTGAATTCCATCTCCTTTATCACTGTGAATTCCATCTCTGCTTCCTCCTCTGTGGGTGGATAGTGCAAAAACATTGGCTGGTGGTGTACTGGGTTCCGTATTCACAAAGCGTGCTGATCTCGGATCAGCTCCTCCCTGTCCACATAATCATATTCATTATGAACTGAAAAGGCAAAACTGATCAAAGATCAGCACTCACTCCTCTGAGACTCTTTATGAATCCGGGCCATGGTCCATGTTTCAGAGGGGCCTCTCCTGACCCTATTGGCTGATTCACTATGTATGATGTCGTCCAGCTGGGAAGCAGTAGAAATACAGTTAAGGTATAAAAAGGTGTCAATTAAAAAGTTACCCCAGTGTGGTGTAGTGTCTGCTATGTGGGAGGGTGTTGCTAATGTGGCTACCAGATGTGGGCTCGTATGCAACACCCACTAACCTCAGTACTGGGAGCAGCCAGGAGACCTCAGACTACCTTGAATGACTATTGCCTCCCTCTGCCAGACTAGCCTCCAGTTTAACAACTTCCTTCCCTGTCAGAATTCATTGTTCCCAGCGCCGGGGCTGCAGCTATTTCCAACAGCAGCAGCGTTGGGCGCTTGCCTGACTAGCTCTCCCTGAGTGGGGCCCGGTCTGCCTGTCATTTGCTCTGCAAATACACAGAGGGAGAGGCATGGCAGAGGCCTCCCTGGACGCTAGCTGTGTTTGTTTGTACAGCCGACTCACTGGGGGGAATAAGGAAAAGAGGGCCCCAGGAAGCATGAGGTAGCAGTTTTGTTGCCAGATAAAGCTGGAGGAGAAAGCACGGCGGGATTTGGCCCCACACTGAGGCTCCTTATGTAAATGCTCTCCTACGCCTCCATCCATAACAACATGTAATAAACCAAACAGCACTACTGCGAGAGGTTCTCTCACACACAGCAGCATCTGAGACCAGGCAGAGTCTGCCAACCTCATTCATAATCCATCTTATCAGCAGCAGGCAGATATAACTCCATGCGGGTCAATAGAGGTCTGACCAGGGGAGAGCGACTGCCCCCTCTCATTGAAGCCACGGAAGTTCAAGGCCGACCGGGCACTGCAGGCATTGTTAGCAGAAAACAGGATCCCCCCATTTTAGTGAATGGAAGAATGGAAATCTTCATGGTCAATCATTGTGTAAAAAAAATACAAATACAAATGAAGACAATCACGGTACCAATAATTGCTTCTATAATACACCAGATGTTTGTCCTTGAACCAATCATTTTTTAATTGCACAAAGAAGAAATTACAAGGATAATTCAGTTGCTAATGGCAGCCTGCAGTACCCCGGGCGGCCTTTAACTTGAGTTACTCAAAGAGAGGGGGCAGCACTGAGCTAGCCTGCAACGTCACTTCCTGGAGTAGCTCAAACAGCGCATGTTATGTCTCCACGAGCCGCCATCTTAACTGACTTAATTTGGCTTCTATTGAGTCTTCACATAGGAATGAATGGTGTCACGTGATCAGTGACTTTGTCCATTCATATATACAGTCATTGGATCTGACAGTGGATATTGTGCTCTGCTAATCGACTGCCTACAATAGAGTGTAGTGTGTGTTCCATACACTCTTTGACTCATACAAGATAACAAAGGGAACTGGAAATGTCTGAAGAGTCATTTTGGGGGCTGCTTTTCTTTTCCTCGACAGCTCTAACGCTGTAAATTAAAATTGTCTATAGTAGAGCACTCAACAGTCCTTCAAACGGCCAATAAATCACTGGGTGTGGGTGCCACTGAGGTAATAATTACACATTACTGCTAGGGCTGTTAATCTCTCTGTTTGTGCACAGAAGAAGTGACTGACTGGATTCTTTCCACAGTCCCTGTCATGTGGCTCCAACACCGGCGAAACAGGGACGAGGCTCCCCGAATCCGATCGCCATGGCAACGCACCAGTTTCTCCCTCTCTCGGCTCCCTGCGCACTTCAAGGTCTCAGGCTGAGAAGCGGCGAGCCTTTATCTCCCAGGCAAAGAGAAAACACGTCTGCCTACAACAAAAGCAAATGCTACGGATGCAATAGTTTCAAGGTGAAATTAAAGAGGCATCAGAGGCATTCTGTATGAAGGAAAAAAAAGGATCATTTTACATTTCCTTTTGATGGAACAAACCCGCTTTCATCCTGATTATAATTGTCCACTTGACTAGGCGGTATTCTATTTATCCTTAGTGATCTCACAGTAAACAACAACAACACCAGAGCTGTTCTGCAGTCAGCCTGGAGGACATCGGTTGTCTGGCCAGATGGATTAGGGGATGATTAAGGGATTGGCCATCCATCCTTGTCAGCAGCATGCCAGGCGCTGCAGGATGCAGTCTCATCATGACACAATGCGGAGCAGCTCCCCCCCCCACCCTCCACCAAACCACGTGCACAATACAGCTACATCCTGTTTCATTACGCTGTTGTTGTCCGATCGCTATCGCAAACATACCGTATATGCTTTAAAGCTGTGCGTAACACAACATAGCCTACCTTTGCTTCTGTCACATACATTATAAGCTATACTTGTTTATAATACAACAAAGGCTACCTTCGCCTTCAAGTAGTGCAGGTGTATTGGTGACACAGCATACATGTATACAGTGTGCATGCCCAAGCGAGGTGGCTCGACAATTAGCAGATGCAGATTGTGTGGAATTGGATTAGAGATGTCAGGTTTGTGGAGGGATAATATCAGCTATTTAGCCCGTGACAGGTAAAGGGGGACAGAGATAAAGTCACAGGAGAACCCCTCCAGACCCCGGGCCTTAGAGAGAACCCGGACTCCTCCCCAGCTCCGGCCGTCTACATCTCAGTCTATTAGCCCTTCTACACACACCAGCGCTTCCCTGTCCATAGGATCAACCAATCACAGCCCTCGACACGACCACCGCATCTTCGGGTGTGCGTGTGCGTGTGTGTGTGTGTGTGTGTGTGTGGGCTCAGACTGTTCGAGCGAGCGCGTTCGGTTTGGACCCTCGCTCCTATTCAGACTCATTACACAGATCTCAAACAGTGCGTAAAGCCGATTAACATTATCAAGGCGCATCTGTGCCCCTGTTCTATTCACGGTGGCGTTGCTGTAAATCTGTTATTGAAAGAATAATACTCCCGGTTCAATTACATGATGATCTAATGACTGTGAATGCAGACCCAGAGAGCAAGGTCACTGTGAGATGATGATTCGTCTCCAAGGTGGGACTGGGTGTATGAGCCATTGTGTACAACATGAGAGAAGGCAGTGTGATAGTGTTAAATTTACTCACCTCTGGCCCCTGCTCGACTCGGCACGACTCGCTGTCACCCTCGGAGAATGATCCCGACTCGTCGCTGGAGTTGGTGCCGTACGACTGCTCGCACTTGATCTTGGGGCGTACCTGGTTGAAGAGGGCATCTCCCCCTATCACGCCCTGGTCCTGCTGGTCGGTGGCGAGGCGGAGAGCTACGTTGGAGCACGGCGAGGAGGAGAACTCAAACTGGGGCAGGCTGCAGGGTGAGCCGCCGCTCCCGTCCTCCGCGTAGGAGTAGGAGGAGCAGGAGCTGGAGGTCCTCGTGCGGGTCTCGGAGGGCGGCGAGCGCGTGCACACCTTGATTGGTACTGGGCAGCTGGTGTTGGGCCGCGGGTGGCAGAGGAGAGGCGGGGGCTCTGTGGTGGTGGAAGCGAGGGTGGGGGCGCTGCTGGGAGAGTAGGTCTGTGAGGTGGGGAGGGACTGGCTGGCACCAGCCCACAGACTCTTTGGCGTGTGCTCTGAGAGCTCCATCTCCAAAGAGTTCCCACCGGGGTAGGAATGCGCCGGGGTGCCCAGACGGTCGCAGGCCCCTGAGGAGGAAAAGATGACACTGCGGCGGTCCAGCTCCACTTCCTGTTTGCAAACGCCGTCGCAGGAGGCGGACTTCAGCGACGACAGCATCGGAGGGAAGCCGTCCACTACCTTTGGAGATGTAACAGACAGGCCCAGCTCCACTGCAGTGAAAGGCCTGAAATCTCCCTGAGTGGTTTCTTTGTCTTCGGGGCAGACGCTGGCGAGTCTGTTGGCGAATAGCTGTTGTGACACGTTGGGCAGAGCTGACAGGTCCGTTCCTTTCTTGAAGAAGGCGCGGATGCAGGTGGGGGACTTGCTCCTCTTGACGGAAGAGGGGGATACCACTGGGACACTATCCAATTCCATGGCTGTCACGTCGTCCTTGTCATGGCCATCCTGCTCGTCCCCTGACAAGCACAGCGAGATGGCCTCTTCCTCTGCCCGAGGCTCCACTTTGATTTGAGCCACCGGCGGCCTACTCTGGTCCCGGACCGCCCCGTCGCTGATGCCACCGCTGGTCTCCTTAAATAATAATGTGCTTGGAAAACCTGAGGTACTGGTGTGTGAGGAGGTGTCGTTATTGTGCTTGTTGCAGGCCCACTGGTACTTCCTGTATTTGGGGCAGCGAGGGAGGTCCGATGCTCCGTGCCTGTCGAAGTCCAGCCGTCCGTCTGCGAAGTCGCTGGGCACCGCCATGGCTAGCGGGTCCGCGTCTGGTGCTTGCCGCAAGGAGGCCAAGCATTCAGCGCGCCGCCGGGCCCGGGGGGAGGCAACCTTTGTTGTCGTCTCAGACTGCATGCTCTCGTCCTCAGGCTCGTGGTTCCCCTCGGCCGGCGCCACCTTGCGGCACAGCAGCAGGCCGTCCTCCTCGCTGCGGAGCTGGGCCTCCAGGAAGCGAAAGCACGAGTCCTCCAGGTTGTGCACGCGCAGGAATTGGGCACAGCGGATGACCTCCTGGATGTTGTCTCTGCTGAGTAACAGCTTAGCAGTGTAGGCAAACTGCAACAATGGGGCGAATCCCCTGGCAGTGACCTGCAAAAAAACAGGGAAATTGCCAGCATTACCATCAGCACTGCCATTGTTCTGAGCCCTTGGAGTGTGGTGAGACAACCCGACAGCTCTAATGACCATAAACAAACACTCTAAAGTACCAGTTAATCTTTTATCGGGTCAGCACCGAACTTTCTATACAGCCTGGCAAATTTTTAAAAAACCCAGTGGTGCTGGGCTAGCTGGCTGGCTGTGTCCAATTCCCATTTTATGTTGTGTCCAACTCCCCATTTTCACTACAATAACCCTTGTGGCATACTGACATTCCACTGGCCCACCACAGTCTGTCTGCCCTGCCGCCCGGCGGTAGCCTATCGCTCTCCCCCGGCAGTTTCCGCCCACCTCTAGTCTTGTGTGGTGTCGACGTACAGTGTAGGACCATATGGATTGCAGCTCCTGCTGCTGCCTCACTTTCAGGTTCAGTCCCCTGCAGCCCCTCTGAGGTGAAGTGCCTCTAAAACCTAACGATTATGCAAGACAGTGGCTAATCTTTACTGCAGCCATACGGAGTAAACTAGGATGAGAGAGGGAATCCTTCCATTTAGACTTAATGCTGGATAATTAGGTAAACTCCTGAGACTGCAGAAGCTTGGCCGCCCTCTACTACTGTTGTTGTTGAAGACAGAGAGACAGGAGGACAGAGCCAGGCTAGCTAGCTGTTTAATGCCATTCTGTTTGGTGTCTGTAGAGAGAAACCAGTGTTACGCTCAATTTGAGAGACACATCCCTTGCGCAGGCAACAGTAGCACACAGTGCTGGTTAACTACAGTTTCCGATGGCGATCGCACCTCTGTTCGGGTCTGGCTCGAGGAATGCCACGTGAAACTACACAAGGCAAGGTGTCCTCACAAACACAACTACGGGGGTTTCACTTTGAATCGGGGAGCTGCATTGTTCAGCAAAGCACTTTTCTTTGTCAGAGCGATGTCAAGTTCCCGGTAACACTTAACGGGCTCTCTCAATGTGTTTTTAATGACCAGGGAGAAAAGGCCCAGGGTTTACTGATTATTTTTGCTTTCCATTGTTGGTAGGAACAACACAAGATGAATTCCCTAGGTGTAATGGTATTCTCTCTCTCTCTGAGAGAGAAGATTGCCCGTTGCCCACTGTCAGCAGTAGAGGCTGCAGGCAAACCGGCACTCCAATGCTCTGTGCCACGCACCCTTCTAGTAAAACTGGATATTCCCATCTCAGAAATGAAGCTCACAAACCACAGAAATTTGCTTTTGGAAAAACAACTGGGCAGTGTATGTATATAAGGAAATACAAACATAGAGGGGGATTTTTTTTTTAAAGCCTGAGGTCATTCAATCATTCCTAGCAGAAGGAATGAAATCACTGAGATGTGTGTTGATTGTGTTGGAGGGATTATTCTAAATGGGTTTAAAATACACCAGATTGGGCCTCCCGAGTGGCTTAAGGCACTGCTAGCTGTGCCACTAGAGATTCTGGGTTCGAGTCCAGGCTCTGTTGCGATCGGGAGACCCATGGAGCAGTGCATAATTGGCCCAGCGTTGTCCGGGTTAGGAAAGGGTTTGGCCTGATCAAACAATAACAAGAGATACACTCACCTACGTATGTATTTGGACAGTGACACTAAAACGTTTAATTTGGCTCTATATTCCAACCTTTGGATTTGAGATCAAATTCGTTATATGAAACGACAGTGCAGCATGTCAACTTTGTATTTCATACATATCTGTTTTCACAGTTTAGAAATGAATGCACCGTATGTATTTAACCCCGCCCATTAGAAGATGTCACAAGTATTACCGCATGGTACGGTATTTGCACCGCAGGGATCTCCAGAGGGTAGTGTGGTCATTCCAACGCGTCACTGGGGACACACTGCCTCCCCACCAGGGCATCTACAGCACCCGGTGTCACAGGAAGGCCATAATCAAGAAACATAGCCACCCGAGCCATGGCCTGTTCACCCTGCTACCATCTAGAAAGTGGAGACCGTACAGGTGCATCAAAGCTGGGACCGAGAGACTGAAAAACAGCTTCTATCTCTAAGCCATCAGACTAATAAAAAAATCACCACCTGCCGGCCTCTGACCAGTACCCTGCCCTGAACCTTAGACACTGTCACTAGCCGGCTACCACCCGGTTCTCTACCCTGCACTTTAGAGACTGCTGCCCTTTAAACACTGGTCACTTTAGGAGCTAGTAACATAAGCATTTCGCTGCACCCGCTATAACATCTGCTAAACTTTGTATGCGACCAACAAACTTTTATTTGATTTCATTTAGCCTAAAGCATGTTTAGCATGTTTTGGTGGCATGATAGTTATGCCTCTGTAACTTTTTCACTCATCATTATTCTCTATTAAATTCACGATTATCCGTCATTTTACACGGGTGGGTGTAACCCTGAATGCTGATTGGTTAAAACTTATCCCACAAGTTACCACCGGCTAAATCTATGACGTTAAAATTCCTATTTACTCTGTTCCATTTGACTGCGCAATCCACTGACTCATCAGCCCAGCAGGGCAATTTATAAACTTGAACTCCATTCTAAAAAGCATCTAGACGTTATCTCGCACATCTTTTAAACTAACATTTTGTTTTCAACACCAGAGATTTGTATAAACCTTGCTGCCATTTGCAACATTGTTTCAATATTCAAATTTGATCTCCAGCTGTTGCATAGTAATGAAGGTGTCGGGAGTCTGGATGAGACATTCAACCAGGCGGCTTTTCTCAGATAATTGAAATCATGAATCAGCATCATTTTTATAGATATATACAAAGAAATATCAATAGAGAAAACAGGTAAAACTAAACGAAGTGCAAATAGTTTGCAGTCTTTACAGCTTCAGTGTTTGAAGTGATTGTGTTAGCTGTGTTGATGCCGAGCTCCTCTGAACAACAGTGTCCTGACGAGAGAGCACATGTTTCTATGCCGGGTGAAATTGCGCCTCATTAGCTCATTGTTATATGTATCCAAATAAATATCACTAGAAAACAACTTAAACAAATGCAAATGCTACTGTTGTTATTCTGGATGCACTGTTTGATGTGACTATAAATTAGCCATAGTTGGCTAGCTAGCAAGCAAGGGATAAGAACGTTGCCAGCCAGTATGGCAATGGAACATTTAGAACGAACGACTGGGTTGCATCCATAGATACAGAACAAAAGGACTTAACGACTGGGACAGGACTATTTCTTGTGGAAGGACGAAATTATATGAATAAATACATAATAATAAAGTTTTGAATATATATAAATCATCATTTGAATAAATTGGTAACCCGTCGTGTGGTAATGCCGACAAGCCGGTGTTTGGAGGAGATATTGGCACGGTTTGACTGCCGTCGACTTTGTCTCGGACCTAACAACACCCGTGACAATATATCCCCCAAACACCGGCTTGTCGGCCATTATCGCTTAATCATGGTAGCATCCACGTTGATGTAGAAGTGTTTCAGAAACATATTCTATTCCTATTTACAATAAAAGTGACTCCAAAAATTATACAATACATTATTTATCATTCCTTTCTATTGGGCACAAAATAATCCGAAACACATCCAAAACAAACTGAAAAGGCATCCAAGGTTGCAGTCACAACCTTGATGTAGTTGTTGCATGATGTTGATGTTGCATGCTAGGAATATGGGACCAAATACAAAATGTTTGACTGGAATTTGTCCAAATACACCTTCAAATGGGGGGACTAGATACCTAAAGTGCATTGATTTCTTAACGGTAAAACAGACATATATGGAAAATACCCTCAAATATAAGGTGACATTCTGTACTGTCACCTCATATAAAATATTTCATCTCAAATCCAAAATGTAGAGAGCCAAATTAAATGTTTTAGTTTTACAGTCCAAATAAACACGTAGGGGAGAGTAATCCTGGTGTTACACACTATGTGTAAGGTGCACAGTGGGAGGAAAGAGGCGTTGACTGGACTCGCCACTACTGATGAGCACAGCACCTCCACTAAGCAGATGTTTACCATAGGATATTCGTGCGTGCCTGTGTACGGTGCACAGTGGGAGGAAAGAGGCTTTGACTGAACTCGCCACTACTGATGAGCACAGCACCTCCACTAAGCAGATGTTTACTATAGGATATACGTGCGTGCCTGTGTACGGTGCACAGTGGGAGGAAAGAGGCTGTGACTGAACTCGCCACTACTGATGAGCACAGCACCTCTACTATACCACTGCGGTACCACTCTGCCACATCAGTGGGCGCAAACACGCGTGCACACAACACAGAAACACAGACACCTCCCTGCAGACAGATGGAAAGGAGAGAGAGAGAGAGAGAGAGAGAGAGAGAGAGAGAGAGAGAGAGAGAGAGAGAGAGAGAGAGAGAGAGAGAGAGAGCGCCTCCTCGCCACGCACTGTCCACCCCTCCCTTCCTTTGACACACCCACAAACAGGGCAGATCCAACCAGCCGTCTTTACACGTGAAAGTGGTTTGGGCTTAAATGAGGCTGGTCGGCTGGGCTTGGCTGGCCCGCCGCATCAGGGCTGCTGACAAACAGACACGGAGCTGCTGCTGGGCTGGGGGGGAGTGCTGAGCGTCGCCGGGATCTATTTTCAGCTTGTATCAGCAGCTGCTGCCTGCGGGAGCACCTCTTTATGTGTGCCCTGCTATGTGTGCCCTGCACCATACGTGATTACTCCAGTGATGAAACCAGCACAGTAGCCCAACGAAGGCAAGCGTGAGGGATCCGGAGGGGGAGAAAGAGAGAAAAAGAAGAGAGGGAGAGAGGGAAAGAAAGAAAGAGAGAGGGAGAGAGGGAAAGAAAGAGAGAGGGAGAGAGGGAAAGAGAGAGGGAGAGAGGGAAAGAGAGAGGGAGGGAGGGAAAGAGAGAGAGGGAAAGAAAGAGAGAGGGAGAGAGGGAAAGAGAGAGGGAGAGAGGGAAAGAGAGAGAGGGAAAGAAAGAGAGAGGGAGAGAGGGAAAGAGAGAGGGAGAGAGGGAAAGAGAGAGAGGGAAAGAATGAAAGAAAAAAAGAAAGAAAGAAAGAAAGAAAAAAGAAAGAAAGAAAGAAAGAAAGAAAGAGAGGGAGAGAGGGAAAGAGAGAGGGAGGGAGAGGGAAAGAAAGAAAGAGAGAGGGAGGGAAAGAAAGAAAGAGAGAGAGAGAGAGGGAAAGACAGAGAGAGGGAGAGAGGGAAAGAGAGAGGGAGGGAGAGGGAAAGAAAGAAAGAGAGAGGGAGGGAAAGAAAGAAAGAGAGAGAGAGAGAGGGAAAGACAGAGAGAGGGAGAGAGGGAAAGAGAGAGAGGGAAAGAGAGAGAGGGAAAGAAAGAGAGAGGGAGAGAGGGAAAGAGAGAAAGAGAGAGAGGGAGAGAGGGAAAGCTACACTAGAATAAATTAAAGGACGAACATAAAGCAAAGGATATAGGATATAAAGAGCATTTCCTGGTCATTAGTGGATCGACTTTGACATATGAAGCGTTTCAGGCCGTTAGCAGCACTTATTGCATGAGTTAAGACAAAGGTACAAATTAATCAAGGTGACAGATCTGGGCCATTATGCTAATGTGGGCTTGTGGACTGGATGGATCTGGCCCTACTCTGTGTCTGGGGACTGGGGGGAGCGATACCATTACAGAGTAGGAAGTTATAGCAAGAGTGCATCACAGAACCCTGACAATTCCCATGCCATTTTTGAGAAGTCCTTTTCAAATATCCTTTCATAAACAGGCAGTGTGGAATACTATACTGCCCCTCTCTCTTTTTCTTTCTTTGTCTTTCTTTCTCGCTCTCACACGCCCTCTTCCTCCAGTCTATCTCTCTCTCTGTTCTTACATCAGCCTTTCAACCCTCTCTGAAGTTGAGATGGTTAATTTATGCAAATGCACTCCAGTGAATTCCTGCATGTCATGCATCCTAATGAGGACATTGCATGGCGTGACAATGGAGTACTTCCCCGGCCCGCCGCCGCCGAGCCCGAAGATAAATACTCCCATCTCCGCTGGAGAGTCTACCCGCTAGATGCTTTAATATCAGCTCTGCCGAGTAACCTCGACGACGATGAGTCACAGCACAGCGCTAATGGAGGGAGATACTGCATGGAGGGTTGGCTGTCAATGCGATTTACCGTCGTAGGATGGGGATGGGAGAGAGTGGAGGAGGGAGCACAGGGATAATGAACTGCTGCAGTAGAGCCAAGCCCATTGGTCAGTCTGTTCGGAATCCATTTAGGCTACTATGCCAATAACAGGAGGGAAATACAAAGTCATAAAAAGTCCATTTGACGACTAATGCGAATGAATGCATAGTGTCTCATCCGTGATGAAAAGGAAAGGAACAACATGTTGTTCCACACTGGGACACACTGCGACGTCTAGCCACAGCTTAGCCGTAACCGTAGAGTTTTATTTGGCCTTTATTTACCTCGGCAAGTCAGTTAAGAGCAAATTCTTATTTTCAATGACGGCCTAGGAACACTGGGTTAACTGCCTTGTTCAGGGGCCGAACGGCAGATGTTTACCTTGTCAGCCCGGGGGATTCAATCTAGCAACCTTTCAGTTACTAGTCCAACGCTCTAACCACTAGGCTACCTGCCGCCCCAGTAAACCTCCCTTGACAGTGTGGATTAAATCAAACAGTGCACTGCTTAATCCTCTTGTAGTTTACTGTCCATGGTGAGACACTGGGGAGGACATGACCCTGCAGCTTAGCTAGGAGTACGCTCAGCTCTGACTTTACACACTGTCCCTGTCTTTACTCTTCAGGATGCTGCACTCTATCCTGCTTTGTTTCTATACAAACGGGCTAACTGCAGAACATTACTGCCGTCCCCCGTTTGAGACACCCTGCGTCTGAGATGAGACATTGAAAACACAGCGCAGCCTGTGGTTAATTGTCTGGGATCTCGTGGGTTAAATCCAGCCATTATAAAACACACAGGCATCACTCTGCAGGCTCTCACCGGGTGTTCCGGACTGACTGACTGGCTGGCTGGTTGACTGGTTGGCTAGTAGGCTGGGAGGGAAACATAAGCTGCTCAAGGTGCTTCTCAGAGCAGCCTGCTCAAACGGCAGACAAAGAGCCTGTATCCTTACTGTCAGCTGAGCGCTGAGCCCTTGTGCTGGCGGAGAGGAGACCCCCTGCCACGACCAGGGGGGCTTGGCATTAGCACCAGCAGTTACGCCAGGGGGTATCGCTAGCGTACTCGTTCCTCTCTCTTCCTTTTCTCACTCCCCTCTCCTCCTCCCTTCTCCCACCCCTCCCCCACTTTCAGTATGGGGAAGACTGAGTTGGAGATACGCGCCCGGCTCCCGCCATCTGTCTAATAAGCTGTAAATGTGTGATAGTCTCCTGCTTAGGCTCCCTGTTTGTGCAAAGCCATGCTGTTGCTGCTCTGCTTCCACCTCACCCTGAGTCCCTCAGATTAGTTAGCCGGGCTTCTGCAGGTGCCGACCCAATCAAGTGTCTGTGGAGGGGGGGGGGGATGTCACTCAACAACCCTAAACCTCTCAAGGCACATTACATTTCCCTGTCTCATCAGCCACTCATCCGCCATTCCCTCCCAACCCACTTCACCAGGGCTCAAAATTATACTTAGTACGGACTGCCAAATCACTGCAATCGAAGCAGTGTGGCTGGGGTTGTATTTTTTTGTTTTGCTGAAGAGGGAGTTTACAAAATACGCACCAATGGGGCTGAGTCATGACTGAGGGAACTGACAAACAGGAGGCGGTTGAAGGTTTCAACCAACTGCCCCTCTGTTGAATCACAAGGGAAGGTACTGTACGTCCTTAATGTCACACTATGCCCTACATAGTCCACTGCGTTTTGAACCAGACCCCTATTGGCCCTGGTGGAAAGCAGTGGACTATATACAGTATAAGGTACCCCTCCCGATGCATGCTGAGTAAACCAGAGGCCAGAGACGGCTACCGGTCCAGCAAGGGGCCGCCCACCTCCCTCCTCCATCAGTCTGGATCTGCAATCAATCTTCTCCCGTCTATTCACCCTGGTCGGAGCTGCTTTCCCATACTGTGGTGAAATGGGAATGTGCAAAGGACGCATGGCGCAAGTCAGTCGGCTTGCCTGTGTATGAATGAATATTTGAATTGAATTGATTTCATTATCAAATCTTGCGCCGCATCCCGTGCAATTATTCACTATATTAGAATCCTAATGCAAATTCACTAATAATAATCAAATCACCCCTACAGCGGTATTGTTCACAAATATACTTCATCGGTCGCTGTATATTTACTATGAGGATATATTTTCGATAAGGAAACCAAGGGGACGTGCTGACAAGTAGGTCAAACTGACACCCTCCCAGCCGGGCTCCAGTGAGGTGGTGCAAGCCGGGGATCCAGTCCGACATTACACTTACGCCCAGTTTCATCATGTAGGAGAGCAGCTCTGAATTGATCTACACGGACTTGCTCCTTAGCCGCACTGCTGCCCGCGGTAGCGTGATGACCACTCTTCTCCAGCTGGGGGGGGGGGGGGGGGGGGTGACGACGACGACGGACGGACGCCTCTCCTTCATTCGATCTCATATTACATCATACTGGTCCGTCTATGAATAGCCCTTTGTTCTGGCCCTGTTCTGTGATGTGGAGGGATGCTCTAATGTGACCCTGTGAGTGTAGCCTTCTCTCATCCAATGCAAACCAAGTGTCCTCTGTTTGTTTGCTCTTGCTTGGCTAAGGACTTAAAGGAGACAAGACTTGATTGTTCTACTTTCGTGATCTGATCACGAACAAAGACCTTGACGAACGGGCCCCATCTCTCTCTCTCATTCTGAAACAGCTATGACATTAAATGGATGATGAGGTCACTAACCGGTTGCAGCACCGGCGACTTCGGACTGACAAGGTCATCTGGGAGGAGCGAGGAGTGATACAGTTTGGGGGAGGAGAGGATAGCGTCATAGCCCCCGCAATGGTCTTTGTTTCACATTTCATCTGCAGTGTGTCTCTCTCTCTCTCTCTCTCTCTCTCTCTCTCTCTCTCTCTCTCTCTCTCTCTCTCTCTCTCTCTCTCTCTCTCTCTCTCTCTCTCCGCCTGCCTGCTTGCCTGCGGTGATCATCAAGGCCTCCTCGGTTAGTGGCCCTTTGTTGCACATAGGTGGCAGCCTTCGGTAGTGCTGGGGAACACAGCCCCTCTCGATCTCTCTGACTAGAGCCAGACCCACCAGTATCAAGGAGGCCTAGTGAGCTAAAGGTTGGTCGGTGCTGCATTGTTGCCGACACAAATCGGTGGGGCGAGAGTGGCCATAAGGCAAATGTGTCAGCGCCTGTAAGTCACGGACCATAAAGACGCGGGTGACAGAGGACCTTAAAACTTGATTGGTGACATCAATGAAATGACCTTCCCTACATGTTGGGACAGTGGCCCGTCTAGACAGGACGGTGTGAGAGAAATATTGGATGAGCCCCAAATGGCACCCTATTCCCTACATAGTGCACTACTTTCAACCAGGTCCCATGGACATTAAAGACACAGGCTCTTTCAGAAACATGTCACTTTCTACACACGCTCACACCTGAAATACACAGCTGCTCATGCATTATGCATAACGCAGAAAGTGTGAATGAAAGGGATTCTGCTTCGGCGAGTGTCGAGGGGGGGGGGGGTTCGCAGGAGTAACTGATAGTAACTCACTCAACACATGATGCTCATTGTACGTGAGGCAGGAACGGATTGATCTTTCAGGAGAGATCTCCGCAGCAGAAGCCATTTGACAGGCGTTCATGTTATAAACCTGTGGTGTGTGCCCCAGTTCCGCGCACCACATGTTTGTACGGCATGTGACGTGTAAGTGTGTTAAATAAATACATCTGTGGAGAACTTGAATCACTCCATGACACATCTATGAGTGAACGACTGGAGGCTGGAAGGACAGGGGTGCTGGGAAGAGGAAGCCAAGTGTTGGCTGTGTGAGGGAGAGGACTCTACCTGCGACAGAGAGCTGAGGAGCCGAAGAGAGCAGTGAGCTGAGGGAAAGGTGATAATTGGTAATCATGTCTCTACATTATCTACTAGCACCGTCGCTAGCACACCTCCCTATCTCACTCTCTCGCCTTCAGCTACTAGACCTCACAGATTCAATTAAAACACGTATGTTAACTTGTTTCCTGCCTGGCTGACACCATTCATCTCGATACCATTCCCCTTGACACCGTTCACGGTAAAGTGAGTTTCAGTATTGGAATGAGAAGTTATCAAGTGACTGGTGATAAAAATGGGCCGACGATAAAATAACCTGATTGGAGGGAATATCTAACTGTGTGTTTGACCAGGTGTGGAAACGAAGAGGTTCTTCTGAACGCACAGGGTTTTTATACAGTAGATACGTACCTCTCCAGGTAGGCTGAGGAACAAGCCATTCTCGGCCTGTCGAACCAGAGCCTGCGAGAAGTACTCTGAGCAGGCGGCCAGCACGGCCCTGTGGCCACGGAACTCCTTGCCCTCCACCAGGACAGTCACATCGCACAGGATATCCTGCTTCCGCTGGTCGTTCAGGCACAGGAGGATATTGGTACAATGAACCGTCGACTCATACACGTACATGGGGGCTTCAGGCTTCTCATCCACGGACATTCCGCTCACGCCCTGGAAATAGAAGCACAACAGGGGGGGGTCAGCTTTCAGCATAATGCGGCGGGCCCTGTCGGTGAGCGGGCGCATACTGCAGGGCTGACATCAGTGGCCCTCTCCTTGCACAGCCTCATCCCACCCCACCAGCCCCAAACACAGTCAACCCCATGATTCAACACATGCACCATGACGAGATTAAACCGACTCCGCTTAGCTCAGCATTCAGCTCTACCCTCTCACTTCCCCCTTCCCTGGTCTAGCATCAACACACACACACACACACACACACACACACACACACACACACACACACACACACACACACACACACACACACACACACACACACACACACACACACACACACACACACACACACACACACACACACACACACACACACACACACACTCGAGTCCCACTCATATACACTCGTGCATAAACACACAAGCAATAATACAATCCTCCCCCGTCCACACACACACACCTCCACGTAGACTCCTGTAGACAACCCCACACATAACGCAATCCTGACCATACTCCCAAGCAAACACACGCACGCACGCCACAGCGCAAACAGAAAAACGGCTTGCATACCTCACTGCACACAGACACTGACATAGCACAACAGAAGGCTTAGTCTCAAGGGTGTCGTCCTTTCACACAGGCAGTAAGAAAAAAAGGCCACATGCTGGTAATCTATCCAGGTTGGGAGGGATCGCGACGATGAGTGGCACTCGAACACACTCGTCACAGAGTAACACGAGTCTCGACAGGGAGAGGAGCGAACACCCGCTACACAAACACAACTCCAGCCTCCTCACCACCGCTGTGTAAACTGTGTGAGGGAATGCAGTTGTTCCTGTTGCTTTAAGCCATCAGAAGGCTGAGATTTGGCAGGGAAGAAATGCATAAGGTCAAGCTATTCAAATGAGTTTCAATGTTATCAGTTGTCCACATACACAGTGCGGTGAGAATCTGCAAAAGGGGATCTTTTTTGCACTCAAACAACGGCACATTTGGACGAACGTTCCGTCTCCAGTGACTATGAAATAGGAAATGACCGAAGAACAATGTAAATGATCACCTGAAACCATTTGAAATCACTATAGAAACCAAGCGATGAACACAGATAGTGCCTGCCAGGCTGTTTTCCATCACATAATGACTCTTCACTTCCACAGCGCTGGCCACTAACGTAAAGCTAAAACATGACTAAATCAGAACTACTGCGTGACTATATAGTTCTTTCAAAACACATCATCATCCCAAGAAGTCCTGCACTGGGAACCGGCTGCGCATTTGCGTGAAGTCAGTGCCAGCCTGACGTTCCCCTCTGCTCACCCCCTGGTGACTGATAGGCATGAAACTATCTTCCCACAGAGAAGTCATATCACTCTTTCAACCCCTGAGTTTGCTTACCCGACAACCCCTACTTCATTCCTGGTTGTTCACGTGGAAGACAGACCACTTTGTGTACATGTAGCGATCAGTCACATTAAATTGAGTCCCTTGTGGCCAGACCGTGCATTCCTTAACCTTCTGACACCGTGCCACATTTGAAAGAGTCTTGGCTCTCACTCAGACAGGCAAATATAATACCGGTAACACGACTCCAAGACACCACCTCGCCATGGGGGGGGGGGGGGGGGGCGACATTACTGGTGAGAATGGAGACTTCTCCCCTGGCAAATGGAAATGTCTCTGTTGAAAATGGGAATCCTGCCTCGCAAATGGACGTGGACCCGGGTGTGCTGTGGACACTCTGGATCTCAGACGGAGGTAAAAGCTACTCTGCTGCACCGCAAGGGTAGTGAAATGCCACGCATGTCCAGGTTCCTCTACAGTCCACACCATGTAGTCATCAACTACCTGAGGGGATAGAGTACTGGCTGTTACCTCTCCAGGTATAAAAACAAACTGTTACTACACCAGACATCATTCCAGGCTAGGATATCATATGTTTTCCATGCGGGGATCCCCTGTCCAGACATTTACAGTGGTTGTCTGAGTGGCCAGCCCTAATTATTGTTTCTTTTTTTTCTTCTTTTTTTTCCACCAAACATTTCTCAGTTGGCTTGGCAGGATGATGACCTGTCTTCCAAGAATAATGTCTCCAGATGGGGTTGCAAGGTTCATAACAACTCAAACATGCTATTTCTAACCCTGGAATGGGCATTCGCCTTGCTTCCATTTCAGACTGTCTGTTTCGCAGTGGGGAAAGGAAAATACAAGGGATATATACACACACACAAACACACACACACACGCACCACAAAATAGCTGGCTATGGTCGCGTTCTGATTCGAATTGCTGAGGGATGCAATAGCTCTTTTTCTTTTTTGAGTTTTTTTTTTTTTCAACAGTAGCTCTTTTCGCTAACCGACGCAGCTAACCGACGCAGCTAACCGGCTTTGTAACTAACACTCCTGCACAGATCAAAAAGCGTGGCGGTGAGTTTCCCGACACCCGTCAACAGAGCTGACTCCAGGGGCTTTACCACAACTCCTTCTCCCGAAGCACTAACACAGATCTGAGTGGCACTGATTAACACTAATGAGGCTGGAGAGGAGTCCGTTCTCGGCTCTACACTTCACACATCACGGTTGAAACGTTACATATTCTGTACATGCAGTGGGGTCTGGAATGATTGACGTCCTTGATAAAGACGAGCAATAGTATAATAATTCTGAGTGAGAAAGTTACAGAGGGTCAAAGATCATACCTCCAAGACATTCTAACCTTCCATATTATTGGTAATGGTGAGAGGTTGTCACGTCTTGGGGGAATGATCTTTGACCCCGATTAATTCATGATTGCCATAATCATGGTAGCATCCACATGAATATAAGTGTTCAGACACATCTTCTTTTCTGATTTACAATAACTCCAAAACGACACAATACATAATTTATTCTTCAGTTCCTATTGGGCAAAACGTAATCCGAAACACCGCCAAAACAAACTACAAATGCATCCAACAAGTCACAACCTTGATGTAGTCATTGTGTGCTAGGAATATGAGACCAAATACTAAAATGTTGACTTATATGATTTATATGAATCTTTAGGTGTTAATAATTTTAACCTCTACCTTTATGAGAAAAAAAACATGTAAAAAATAACCTCTTTCTCTGAGCAATTGTACTAGTATAAAATAATAGACCATTTTTTTGCATACAATTAAGCTCAGTATTTGAATTATGTATTTTATTATTGCTAATCTTTAACAAGGGTGTCAATAATTTTGAACTACAATGTAGATACACGCATACACATACACACATACACATACACAATGTACGTACGCACGTATGTATGTACACAAGCACTCACACACACCTGCACACAGCCTATTTGAATTCAATGCAATGTGCTACTACAGAACAGTATGTATTACTACAGTACAGTATGTATTACTACAATACAATATATGTTACTACAGTACAATATGTGTTACTACAGCATAGTATGTGCTACAACAGTACAGTATGTGCTACTACAGTAAAGTATGTACTACTGCGGTATAGTATGTGCTACTACAGTATAGTATGTTCTACTACAATACAGTATGTGCTACTACAGTATAGTATGTGCTACTACAGTACAGTATGTGCTACGACAATACAGTATGTGCTACTACAGTATAGCATGTGCTACTACAATACAGTATATACTACTACAGTATAGTATGTGCTAATACAATACAGTATGTGCTACTACAGTATAGTAGGTGCTACTACAATACAGTATGTGGTACTACAGTACAGTATGTGCTACTACAATACAGTATGTGCTACTACAGTATAGTACATGCTACTACAGTATAGTATGTGCTACTACAGTACAGTATGTGCTACTACAATCCAGTATGTGCTACTAAAGTATAGTATGTGCTACTACAGTATAGTATGCGCTACTATAATACAGTATGTGCTACTACAGTATAGTATATGCTACTACAGTATAGTATGTGCTGCTACAGAACAGTATGTGCTACTACAGTATAGTATGTGCTACTATAATACAGTATGTGCTACTACAGTATAGTATATGCTACTACAGTATAGTATGTGCTGCTACAGAACAGTATGAGCTACTACAGTATAGTATGTGCTACTACAGTATAGTATGTGCAACTACAGTACAGTATGTGCTACTACAGTACAGTATGTGCTACTACAGTATAGTATGTGCTACTACAGTATAGTATGTGCTGCTACAGAACAGTATGTGCTACTACAGTATAGTATGTGCTACTATAATACAGTATGTGCTACTACAGTATAGTATATGCTACTACAGTATAGTATGTGCTGCTACAGAACAGTATGAGCTACTACAGTATAGTATGTGCTACTACAGTATAGTATGTGCAACTACAGTACAGTATGTGCTACTACAGTACAGTATGTGCTACTACAGTATAGTATGTGCTACTACAGAGCAGCATGTGCATACAGTACAGTATGTGCTACTACAGTATAGTATGTGCTACTACAGTATAGTATGTGCTACTACAGTATAGTATGTGCTACTACAGTATAGTATGTGCTACTACAGAGCAGCATGTGCATACAGTACAGTATGTGCTACTACAGTACAGTATGTGCTACTACAGTACAGTATGTGCTACTACAGTGCAGCATGTGCATACAGTACAGTATGTGCTACTACAGTATTGTATGTGCTACTACAGTACAGTATGTGCTACTATGGTATAGTATGTGCTACTACAGTGCAGCATGTGCATACAGTACAGTATGTGCTACTACAGTATAGTATGTGCTACTACAGTACAGTATGTGCTACTACGGTATAGTATGTGCTACTACAGAGCAGCATGTGCTACTACAGTACAGTATGTGCTACTACGGTATAGTATGTGCTACTACAGAGCAGTATGTGCATACAGTACAGTACACAAAGGAGCTACTTACAGCAAACATTTTTTCTTGTGTATGACAAAACAGTGGATGGTTTCATACACCTACGACATGGCAGTAAGATGTGTTCCAGCTTAGGGGGCTCTGAAGGAGAGGGGGCGATGACAGCATCATGATGGGCTCTGTGATGTCTCCTCTCTCTCTCTGTGTCTCTGAGGAGCCATATGCAGAGAGGGTACTGACAGGAGGGAGAGGAGGGGGAAATGGGGAGGGCTCCACACCAACAGCCCCCGGGCTTGCTCGCTCTCTTCTCTCTCTCTCTCTCTCTCTCTCTCTCTCTCTCTCTCTCTCTCTCTCTCTCTCTCTCTCTCTCTCTCTGAGCACGAAACAAAGCTGAGAGCGCCACACTCATGACAAGAGAGAGGTCACCTGACTCATACCAGAAGCAGGGCATCATCCCCTCTAATGGCGACCAAACCCCCCTCCCCCACACATACACCCTGGATGCCATTACAGCGCACTCCTCTTCAGACCTACATGCCTCTATTTCTCTCCAGCCATTTCCACGGATTGGAGGAGGATGTGAGGTGTCTTAACGGACAACACAAAGGACAAGGTTAGACTGTTTTGACATCGTTCACTACACCATCTTCCCTTTAGAGGAGAATCAAGTTGAAAACCGAGCAGTTGCATTTTCAGGAAACAACAAAAACCCAGTCTCCTGTGCTTAGGAAAGATATCATTTGAAGTCTCCTTGCTGTCTTATATAAGATGCCTCACTGAGCTCCTTTGATTGGTAGGAAATGCCAGTCTGGTGTGCAGTGAGTCATTTCCTTCATTGGCGCTGACAAGGAATCAGATTCAATGGCTCATTACGTTCAAGATCCACTTGGCATTAATCACGGGTCTCTCATGACAAATCCTGTTTTTTCCACTAGTATAAATTCACCTTCAAGAGGCATTATATAGGCTATAAGCAATGACGCCACTGTACAGGCCATACAGACCTGTTCAACATGAAATGGATCTGGAATTCATCTATTTTCCCAAGGCAAGGCTATAATGTTATTCATTACAATTAAACATAGACGACCGTGATGTCAGAGGGTTGTCCTCCGGAGGCCCCGTGCACAACATGCAGGTAATGAGCATGCTGTTGCTGCCGCTATTAAGATGACGTAAGTGAGTAATATGAGCACATTTCTTAAAAACCTGAGTCATTTAACATGTCCTGTCTACAATAACAATGTGTGTATGTACTGCGGATAGCCTGGCGGGTAGGAGCGTTGGGCCAGTAACCGAAAGGTTGCCGGATCGAATCCCTGAAGTGACAAGGTTCAAATCTGTCATTCTGCCCCTGAGCAAGGCAGTTAACCCACTGTTCCTCGGGCGCCGAAGATGAGGATGTCGATTAAGGCAGCCCCCTGCACCTCTCTGCTTCAGAGACACTGACTAGGTATCTCCCTTCACAGTATATGTGAGAGATATAGGGGAGAAAGAGAGCAATTAGGAATGAATTTAAACTGGGGTCTCTTTGCTAGTCTCAACTCTCATCTGAATAACTTGTCTTGTTATTCCCTACCCATTCCAAAACTGAAATGAGTATTTCTTCAACAAACAATAGAACTACTGTGCTGAGTGCCGACACCCCAATGACAAATCCTTATATTTGCATACTTTATCGTTCTTTGAAAGCATATAGGCCTATGCTTACAGTGTAAAACAAACTAGTTGATGTGCTGTACCTGCTGCTGTGGTTAAGAACATGAGTTAAATGAGTTTCTTCATCATGGGAGCAGCTTGGCCAGAGTCTTACCAAAGTTTCTGCCCTGGAAAACAAACAAATAGCATAGTTCCCATTCAAAAAAATCTGAACCACTCTCTATGATTGCATTTGCTGGTCGTAAAACAAGCCCTGTCTGCCGCTGCAATACTAGGGCTGCGTTCCAAGTGGCACCCTCATCCCTTTATAGTGCACCACTTATGACTAAGGCCCATCGGGCTCTGGTCTAGGGAATAAGGTGCCATTTGGGACGAAGGCCCAAGTCTCCTCAGCAGGATAGTAGCAAGGCTACGAGGAACAGGAGAGAACACTGTGTTACTGTGTACCATTATGACAGATGCCTGTAATTACTTTTGAGGATGAGCATGGCTTTAATGACAGAATCCAAAGGAAGTAGCTTGCAATAACAAATATGCTTGTAGAGGTATAGCCCAGTGGATGTCAAACATGGCTTTAAAGAGCCACTGAACACATTGATTGGCACGTGAGTTTTCTTGTGTCTAAGTGCTGAGCGATTAGGTCGGTTCTATAAATTAAAAAAATGAAATCACGTTTTTTTTCTCTCGATTTAAATCATTTTTTAAAACTATCCATTATGTGGGTTGAATGCTGTAACACAGAATAAAATAAAGTTCCATGATGGTAGTGACTGCCCATTACTGCTGATCACTTATTAGCCTTCATTTATTCACTTTATTTGACTTTAATAAAATATTTCATTTGTTGTGTATATTACATGTGTTTTACTTGATGACTTTATTATTTAATTCCAAGTCATCGTCTCATCTCTATAGAGCTGCTGCCTGTGCCGTCTGACAAAATCACTATTTTGTAGATCGTAAAAGTAAATAAGGCATACTTTTAGGACTGCTGAATACTGACTATCAATCAGTTAGATCATGTATTTTCAGGTAGAGATACCTCACTAAGCACCAGCTGCTCTCTATATAACCTCACAATCGAGCATTCTTTTGTCTCTTCTGTAGCAGGTATAAAATAAACACACACTGGACAAGTAGATGCGCAATGGATTATGGTCCTTGTCGTTAATTACCACATTTTATGCGCTCAACTATGTATAATATTGGCCTGTTGCAAACTAAAACTCCCTACTACATCGCACAGTTCTGACTGGATGTGATTTATCTTTCAAGAAATTATAATCAAATAAGTAAACCGACAATTTTTACATCTAACAAAGGTGTTTGGTGCAGTATTTGTCAAGTAAAAAAATGAGCGACGTGTTGTCTTATGGAAACAAAGTTGGAGCTGCTGGGCAGGTCTGTATCACTGCCTATGCTGTTGGATAGAGAGCAATCACAGCTGTTACCCATGCATGTTAGACAAGACTGATTCCTGGCCCAAATGATCCTATTTGATCCTAATGATCCTATTTACAATTTGACACTGGCATAGTGGTTTCTGAATCGAATTGAGGCTACAGTTTTCAAAGGGATTTGTTGGTTTTTAAAGGCAGTCACTTTATTGTGAGGGGTTGATATGTTTCAAAATTAACAGACAGAGACAGAGAGACAAAATTAACAGACAGAGACAGAGAGACAGACAGAGAGAGAGAGAGAGAGAGAGAGAGAGAGAGAGAGAGACAGACAGACAGACAGACAGACAGACAGACAGACAGACAGACAGACAGACAGACAGACAGACAGACAGACAGACAGACAGACAGACAGACAGACAGACAGACAGACAGACATGTGTTCCTCCCAGTGCCTGCTGTATGTTCCTATAAATGCATACATTCATCTTTGCAATTTCTCTAAAATGAGGGAGCAGATCCCTCCACTCACTGCAACATGGAGGTCAACCCAGATGACTATTCCATTATACCTAAGTGGCAATTTCCTCAACTCAATGCTCCCAGGCTCCTGCATGGTTCTCTTCATGCAGCTAGATTTCTCTCTCTCCCGCAGGAAATGACAGAATTCTGCTTATTAAACCACCTGGAGGGCCTCATGGGTAGTTGTTCAACTATTAAATCGTGAAGTACTGTATTGATATTACAATAGTGATGCAGGAATTCATGTAGTACATGTTCTCCTTGCCATCAAGGTAATTATTTCCTCAGCCTGTTAGAGGGATTTGGTCTGGGGCTTTAGGTAAATTAATTGTAGTAGATTCATGAAACCGAATCATTGAGAGGCGCAGACAGTCAGACACCTGAGAGGGCTGGGCAAAGCACACATAACCCCTCACCAATTTGGGTGGAGATGCCTGTGTCAATTTGCAGGCCTATAAATAAATTTACGGGAGGCCTATATAAATTTGGGACAAGTTGAGGGCCTGTGTCAATTTGATATTCAGGGCCTGTGTCAATTTGGGACCGGAGGGCCTGTGTCAATTCCTAGCGGGAGGCCTGTGTCAATTTGGGACGCGGGAGGCCTGTGTCAATTTGGGACGCGGAAGGCCTGTGTCAATTTGGGATGCGGGAGAATAGGAATTGATTGAAACAGGATCACTTCAGTTGGTAATGGTTTTAATGAGAATGGACTCAGAAGCCCTCCCACTCTGTCTGCCGTATTCTGTCTTTGTTCTTGTTTCCTTATTAGGATGCCGGTGGGCGGAGTTGAGTGGTCGTCAGGCACCATTGGGAAGGACCGATGCCAGGTGTCTCCCAGGATAAATAGACCTCTTCCACATTCATGGAAGAGACTCTCTCCATGCAGACACCTTTTGTAGATTCTGTTGTGGTTCTTGGTGGCCTTTTGTTTGTTTGCTTTGGCACCTTTCATCACCCTGCATTATCACATTCATGCAAAACACTCACTTACACTACTGATTACACACACCATTGTATATTATACTTAGTTACTTATTTAATAAATATAGATTTTGCTACTCCTTATCTCCACGTTGTCTCCCTTTGTTACGGGCTTTGAGCCGGTTAGTGACAAGTGGGTGCTCGTCCGGGATCTTTGAACTATTGGTTTGGGAGACAGATGGACAGTGACGTGTTTGGTTTGAATATGGTGTTTGAGTGTGATCGGCCCAGTATTGGTTGCCTTTGTTGTTTGGTTTGTGTGCTGCGTTGGATTATAATGGTTGAACCAGGCCTTGCCTAGCCTGGAAATTCTTGTTCTACTCTCTGTTGGGAAGTCAGTCTGAGGGAGTGAGTAAATCGGAATACCTCGGTAGGAGATTTGGGTAGGGTAGTGGAACTTGCAACCGGAGCTAGCCTTTTTCCCCTGATAGGCTTAACGTGTTTCAATTTTGGACATGTTGGGCATGGTTAAATGTTTGTTATTTTTGTGTGGTGTCTGTGGACTGAGCAGTTGTCTCGGGGGCACGTCCTTGGCTTGGTAGAATTTGCCAGCATGCTGGGGAGTTCTATTTCCTTGCCAGCGGGCTACAGTGCATAAATACCCACCGCAAATCTGCACGAAGACTAGGGTTGAGTTATTGTAGGTTTTGGGGAAGCTCCGTATCTCATCTCTCTTCTGTAGTGCTCAGGGCCATTGTCATTTCTCTGGTTGTGGTCTGATGTGCTCAGCAGAGGGGTTGAGCAAGAATATTTACTTATGACTATGGTGTCTCATGTATACAAGTTCATTTGCTTTCCATCAGAGGACCTGTTAGAATTATGTACTTAAGAACAGCTGTGGAAAATCGCTGAACACTACAAGCTTAAATGATTGAAATTAGTGAAATTCTGTTTCGTTGGAAGTGACTATGAATCGTTGGAAGTGACTATGAATCGTTGGAAGTGACTATGAATCGTTGGAAGTGACTATGAATCGTTGGAAGTGACTATGAATCGTTGGAAGTGATTTATGAATCGTTGGAAGTGACTGACCCTGATGTTCTTTTTGTTGGAGTTTGTAGCTGTTGGTCTTTTGTGCCATGTTCCTGAATGTTTACATGACTGACCATTGGGGGTTGTCATGTTCTATCTTTCCTATCTGTTCCCTCCTGGTCTTGTGTTCTTCTTTCCTCTTAAATATTGCTTCCTATGCGCAAAGGTTGCTGAGGTCTGGGGAGGAGGAGGTTGGATGGGGCAGGTGGAGGTGTGAACACATAACCCCTCACCAATTTGGTTTTCAGAGGCCTGTGTCAATTTGGTATTTGGGAGGCCTGTGTCAATTTGGGACGCGGGAGGCCTGTGTCAATTTGGGACGCGGAGGGCCTGTGTCAATTTGGGACGCGGAGGGCCTGTGTCAATTTGGGACGCGGAGGGCCTGTGTCAATTTGGGACGCGGGAGGCCTGTGTCAATTTGGGACGCGGGAGGCCTGTGTCAATTTGGGAGCGGAAGGCCTGTGTCAATTTGGGACAGCGGGAGGCTTATGTTGTTCCGGGGTCCTTGTTGGTCCCCGGTTTTATAGGGGGAATGTGACGACCCTCCCACTCTGTCTGCCGTATTCTGTCTTTGTTCTTGTTTCCTTATTAGGATGCCGGTGGGCGGAGTTGAGAGGGTCGTCAGCTACTTGGGAAACCCCTATGCCAGGTGTCTCCCAGGATAAATAGACCTCTTCCACATTCATGGAAGAGACTCTCTCCATGCAGACACCTTTTGTAGATTCTGTTGTGGTTCTTGGTGGCCTTTTGTTTGTTTGCTTTGGCACCTTTCATCACCCTGCATTATCACATTCATGCAAAACACTCACTTACACTACTGATTACACACACCATTGTATATTATACTTAGTTACTTATTTAATAAATATAGATTTTGCTACTCCTTATCTCCACGTTGTCTCCCTTTGTTACGGGCTTTGAGCCGGTTCGTGACAGCGGTCGACCCAGAGAGAGTGCCGGAGCCCGCCTGGGATTCGCTGGAGCAGTGTGAAGAGGGCTATAGGAGAATGGAGTCGAAGAGAAAGACACGGCGGTGCAGAAAGAAACCCGAAAGTCACCCCCAAAAATGTATTGGGGGAGGGCTCAGGGAGAGAGTAGCAGAGTCAGGAGTCAGACCTGAGCCTACTCTCCCTGTTAATCACGAGGAGGAGCGATCAAAGGACTTCTGGACTTGGGAGGAGATATTAGACGGAAAAGGACCCTGGGCGCAGCGTGGAGAATATCGCCGTCCCAAGGAAGAACTGGAGGGGAAAGCAGAGAGGCGCTGGTATGAGGAGGCAGCACGGCGACGCTGAAGGAAGCCCGAAAAGCAGCACAAAAATGTTTTTTTTGGGGGGGGGGGGGGGGGGGGGGGGGCTTACAGGGAGTATGGCTACGCCAGGTAGGAGAGAGACCTGCGCAAACTCCCTGTGCTTACCGGGGGGCTAGAGAGACCGGGCAGGCACCGTGTTATGCTATGGAGCGCACAGTGTTTCCAGTGCAGGTGCATAGCCTGGTGCGGTTCATACCAGTCCTTCGTATTGGCCGGGCTAGAGTGGGCATCGAGCCAGGTAAGGTTGGGCAGGCTCGGTGCTCAAGAGCTCCAGTGCGCCTACACGGTCCGGTCTATCCAGAGCCACCTCCACACACCAGTCCTCCAGTAGCAGCTCCCCGCACCAGGCTTCCTGTGCGTGTCCTCGCTCCAGTATCACCAGTGCCAGCACCACGCATCAGGCCTACAGTGCGCCTCACCTCTCATGTGCTGTCGGAGTCTCCTGCCTGTTCAGCGCTATCAGAGCCTTCCTCCTCTACAGCGCTGCTGGAGTCTCCTGTCTGTTCAGCGCTATCAGAGCCTTTCTTCCCTCCTGCGCTGTCGGAGTCTCCCACCTGTTCAGCACTATCAGAGCCTTCCTCCTCTACAGCGCTGCCGCAGCCTCCTGCCTGTTCGGAGCAGCCTGAGCTGTCAGCCTGCATGAAGCAGCCAGAGATGTCAGTCTGCATGAAGCAGCCAGAGATGTCAGTCTGCAAAGAGCTGCCAGTCTGCAAGGAGCTGTCAGTCTGCAAGGAGCTGTCAGTCTGCAAGGAGCTACCAGTCTGCAGGGTGCTGTCAGCCTGCATGGAGCAGTCAGAGCTGTCAGTCTGCATAAAGCAGCCAGAGCTGTCAGTCTGTATGAAGCAGTCAGAGCTGTCAGCCTGCATGGAGGAGTCAGAGCTGTCAGTCTGTATGAAGCAGCCAGAGCTGTCAGTCTGCATGCAACAGCCAGAGCTGTCAGTCTGTATGAAGCAGCCAGAGCTGTCAGTCTGCAAGAAGCAGCCAGAGCTGTCAGTCTGCAAAGAGCTGCCAGTCTGCAAAGAGCTGTCAGTCTGCAAGGAGCTGCCAGCCTGCATAGAGCAGCTAGATCAACCAGTCAGCCATGATCTTCTAGATCTGCCAGTCAACCGGTCTCTTCCAGATCTGCCAGTCTGCATAGAGCAGCTAGATCTGCCAGTCAACCAGAATCTTCCAGATCCGCCAGCCAGCCAGGATCTACCGGAGCCTACTACCTGCCTGAGCTTCATCTCAGTACTGGGCTTTCTCTCAGTACTGGGCTTCCTCTCAGTACTGGGCTTTCTCTCAGTACTGGGCTTCCCCTCAGTTCCGGGCTGCCCCTCAGTCCCGAGCTGCCCCTCAGTCCCGTGCTGCCCCTCAGTCCCGAGCTGGCTCAGTCCCGAGCTGCCCCTCAGTCCCGAGCTGCCCATCAGTCACGAGCTGCTCCTCAGTTCAGTGGGGTTCTGGGTGAGGACTATTAGGCCATGGTCGGCGGCGAGGGTGGATTATCCACGTCCCGAGCCGGAACCGCCACCATGGACAGAGGCCCACCCGGACCCTCCCTATGGTTTTGAGGTGCGTCCGGGAGTCCGCACCTTAGGGGGGGGGGGGGGGGGTTCTGTCACGCCTTGGTCTTAGTATTTTCTGTTTTCTTTAATTATTTGTTCAGGCCAGGGTGTGACATGGGGTTATTGTATTTTCGTATTGGGGTTTTGTGGTTATTGGGATTGCGGCTGAGTAGGGGTGTTGTATGGGCTTGGCTGCCTGAGGCGGTTCTCAATCAGAGTCAGGTGATTCTCGTTGTCTCTGATTGGGATCCGTATTTAGGTAGCCTGGGTTTTGCTTTGTATTTCGTGGGTGATTGTTCCTGTCTCTGTGTAGTTTCACCAGATAGGCTGTAATTAGGTTTTCACGTTCCGTTTGTTGTTATGTATTTGTAGAAGTTATTTCATGTATCGCGATTGTTTCATTAAAGACATGAGTAACCACCACGCTGCATTTCGGTCCGACTCTCTTTCTACAAACGAAGAACGCCGTTACAATATCATACATTTTCGACCATAGGTTGCCAGAGACTTGAAATATTAATTTAAGGAATTTTGTAAGACACTGTGCATGTGGCATGTTCATCATTGAAAAATGGAACATTGCTTTACAATGGTTAGAGTCTGAAATGAGAGTTAGAGTCTAATATGATCCCAGGTGTGGTATGCAATGTTACTCGTTCAGGACAGTCTTTTGGAATAGAGCCTCTGGGTCTATGACTCCCTAAGGTGATTCTCTGCAGTTTTGCAGACCAAACCCTGGAGCTCCTGCCTGCTGACATTGATGAATGGGATCAGCTCTGTGTCTGGTGATTGTGAAGGCGGGAGGAGAGAAAAGTGAGGGAGGAGAGGAGGAACGAGAGGGAAGGAAGAAGGGAGGAGAGAGCACATCTGATTTTGCACACCTGCCAGAGCACTGGGAGACTTGCACAGTAATGACATTAAGGGGTGGTTTCCCGGGCACACAGATGAACCTTTTCACATGTGAGTTTCTTTATATGCGCGTAATTTCAGAATGCACTCACTGTTCCAAAATGTGATTTCTACGCAACAGGACAGTTAACACGTGCTGCCCTTTATAGGCTATGCTTAAATTTGTCAATTTCAAATTAGTTTCAAGTTTTATTTTCTAACAACATTTTGAATTGAGGCGTGTTCCTTCTCATTAATTCACATAGAAGTAGCCCATTTTACTGTTGCGAACAATTAATGTTTAAGGCTTTACTGAGCAGGACAAACATCTCTCTTCGAGTAGAGGCCAATCACTTCCCCAGTGTTTCCGCACATCAAGTATGCAGACATTTGTGCAGTCTTGCACAAACATTTCCCCCCTGGCACATTTTCTGGCTGGTGCTCGAATTGCCTTCATTGTTGTTTTCCTTACAAATAATAACTTTGGACGTGTGTGCGTTCCTATCAAAGTAAGTGCCTTATTTTCTGTATATCTTGTTGTCATTCCTAGTGGAGCATACCGTATGTATGTATGGAGTATAATCTATTTACAGTCTTATTCATGTTTTCAAGTACTGGTGACACCAATTCTTGCATAGATTTTAGTGGACACATATGATGTGTGTAAAATACTTTTATGAAGGTTGTACTGATTATGATGAGCTAATGCTAAGCTATTTGCCAGCTATGTGTGGTGCCATGTTTGTTGACATGATACAATGCATTCTGGGTGTCACGTAAAGTCTATCAGACAAAAGATGTTATAACAAAATGAGGTGGGATGGTTCACTCCTCTTTCAAGTAAACTCCTGGAAGTGAATGAAGGGAAGTGAATGATGGTAGACGACACACCCTGTTCAACATGCATATTGCAAACAGACCAAACTCATTTTGTCTCATCTTCTTATCTTTGGTTGCCTCAACAACAACAAAACATGGCGGACCGCACAAACTACCCATCGTTGGATTACTTAACATTTTTTATAACGTTTTTTACTCAATTATTTCAATCAATGGTGAGCTCACCTGTGATGTGATGACTTGTAAATAGCTATTAGCTATTAGCTTATTGATATTATGGTTTCTGTCAGCTGAGAGTTGACCGCTTGTGTTACGTCAATCTTTCCTCAGCGCTAGGACTAATGTAGCCTACATTTTCTGGTTTGGATGAATGTGTTATGCTAACGCTACTTCTGTGAATGTCTGAACATTGCACCCAAAAATAAACATTCAGTCACATTCAGGATATAACATTGTAAGGACTGTGTTTGTGAAACAAGTTTCTGTGAAAAAACAGGGTAGCCAGCTCAAATGCTGACATCAATCGAAACTGGACGTTCTAAATAACCATTATTTTTTTATAAAAAATAAAAATGTACACCTTTTTTCTAGTTACAGTCTTGTCTCATTGCTGCAACTCCCATACAGACTCGGGAGAGGCAAAGGTCGAGAGCTATGCGTCCTCCGAAACACAACCCAACCAAGCCGCACTGCTTCTTGACACAATACCCATCCAACCCGGAAGCCAGCCGCACCAATGTGTCGGAGGAAACACTATGCACCTGGCGACCTGGTCAGCGTGCACTGCGCCCGGCCCGCCACAGGAGTCGCTAGTGCGTGATGAGACAAGGATATTCCTGCCGGCCAAACCCTCCCGAACCCAGACGATGCTGGGCCAATTGTTCGCTGCCCCATAGGCCCCCCAGTCGCGGCCAGCTGCAATAGAGCCTGGACTCGAACCTAGAATCTCTGGTGGCAAAGCTAGCACTGCGATGCAGTGCCTTAGACCACTGAGCCACCCGGTAGGCCCTTTAAATAAGCATTCTAATCACACTATTTTGAGCGTACGCTGCAGGGACCACTCGAATGATTACACCTGTGTGTCAAAGTTAAGCCTAGTCCATTTTTTTTGTCCAGGACTAGGCTTAATCTGTGTCTGGGAAACCGGGCCTTAGAGTTCTGTACAATCTACCATTAAAATCAAAGGTAGTTAATGTCTTAATGAGGCAGGCAGAGTGCCATATCCGTCAGAATGTAATCAATACTAAGAACACCATCGGGATTCACCCTCCAAAAAGAAAACAATTAGTAAAAAGTACAATAGCACACACTGTTTAAACTATCAAAGACAACTGTTAGCCAGATTACAGCAGGTTAAAATTCTCACGTATTGCCTGTGAGACAAGAGGGTGGTCCTTACACATGTAGCTAGCAGAGAAGTTATTCCAGACAGTCCACATTACAGGCTCTCTCATGAGTCATGACTTACTGTTGATTGAAATTAAACATACATCGTGCTGTATAGCCTTCCTTCTGATCTTACCTGCAGAGTAAATCCCTCTCTTTAAGAGTATCAAATTCATTCTAATGATGAAGTTAAGGGGATTTTTGTTTTATCTAATCAGTGCTCTTTAATTCCACCGCACAGTGCCTTAGTCAAATTAGTATGTCAACATAAGCAGCAACGTTTAATTAGATTTTCTGAAGCAGTCCCTCATTTAGATGAAGTTGTAATGAGGTTGGAGTGATTTAATTGCTATAATTGCAGAATCTACTTTACGACAAGAGTGTTATTAAGACTACAACTACGTAACTTACCAAAAACAATAACACAGCAACTCTTCACACCACATCCCGACACAAAATGCAAGTTATGTAGCTCGTACCTGGAATGCATCTCACAATATAGACAAACATGCTAGCATTACCTCAGAAAGCCTTCTCAACTTGGCCAGTCATTCTGTTACTCTCCACACTCTGGTAACTTTCTCATGTCTCACAAACTGTTGCTGAGTACATCTGTGCATATGTGAGTGTGTGGGTGTGCATGTGAGTGTGTGAGAATGCATACCAGAGTATTTTAGGCTCCGGCCTGCATTAGCTGCAGCTTGCATGAATCATGACTTCCCTTCCCACATTGTAGGTCAGAAAGCAGGGTGAGTCATTACGCTGTCTTATATGGTAACAGACTGCAAATGTGATAGAAACACGGAGTTATCTATAGACCTTGGCTATAATTCTGCATGGACTCAAATGTAAATAATATTCACTGTTGTATCTCATTCTGTGTCTACTTTGATATTAACGCTGTGGCCACACTTCTAATACAGTAGAGTAGATTCCTCCATACTTTAACATGTTTCTATTACTGTATTTCTGAGCTGGCCAGTGTCCGTGACAAACATTTTGTTGATTTGGAAGGTAGATGAGGCAATGGCTGTCTCCAAGAAGAGTACGTCAATCCACTGTATCCAGACATTGTTTCTACCTGAATTGTAACTAGCAACTTTATATTACTTACATGTTAGAAATGGTAGAAAAGTCATGTGGCGTACACGCTTTTGTGTGTCTAATCTCGGAGAGTACATTGGTATTGACTAAAGCAACAGGATAATCACTAACTACCCTAATCTGCACCTCAAGCAAATTCCCTCTCCTTTGTCTCGTCGGTTAATGACCCCTTCCTCCTCCTATGATCAGTTCAATAATCACAGAACCATTTTCTAATGAAGCTACAATGCAACCACGGACACCTCAGCGATATCAACCACACAAAACTCTGACACAAGCAAAACACTCACACCATCACTTTGGCCTGAAACTGCCAAAAAGATGATCAAGATCGTATTGGGGTTATTTCAGATGAATCTTCATTACCGTGAAGATTTTGAGCATTGCCACCAGAGCCAGAGGTGTGTGGTGATTGGTGAATGGGTGGCCGGGCGCTTGGCGACCATGCTCTCACGTGCTAATTAACCCGGGTGATTGGCAGGCCGGGGGGGAGGAGTGTTTCCGAGGCGGGATTGTCCCCTGCATTATTAATGGGGCCCAATGGAAGGTGCTGGCTGGAGGATGAGGGGTAGGAGGGTAGGGAATGGGGGGGTAGAGGATGGGGGGTAGTGGTGGGAGAGAGACCAGATGGAGGGCTTTACACGAAACTACAATACAGAGAAAGAAAGAAGCCCATATGAGAAAAGTTGATGTGATAATTGGCAATGAAATAAACCTTCAACAGGCTCAACAACAAACAAAATAAAACAACACCTTGCAAATGGAAACTCTCCCCATAGGAAAAATATGGCACACAAAACCACCCACATGAAGCCTTCAAAGGCTGAGTGTGTGTGTGTGTGTGTGTGTGTGTGTGTGTGTGTGTGTGTGTGTGTGTGTGTGTGTGTGTGTGTGTGTGTGTGTGTGTGTGTGTGTGTGTGTGTGTGTGTGTGTGTGTGTGTGTGTGTGTGTGTGTGTGTGTGTGTGTGTGTGTGTGTGTGTGAACGTGCATGTGTATGTAGGTCACTCCAGGAAATGAGTGCATTTTGAGTCCCTTTGATATTTGAAGTAGAAATTGTGCACCAATATTCAATTTAAAAGCCTGTTAAATTAAACGAAGTGCCCTTTAATATAAACCACATGGAGAATTCAATAAATCTGATTTGTCATATGAATAAAGACTTGTTAAAGTGCCACATTTCAGCATTTTGACATGACCCTCCATGCACCCTCTGTGACTGCTAGGAAGATTTTAACCCACTTGACCCAAAGATTTCTCTAAGTTGTCACCATTACTGTAAAGCCAGAGTTATTTTGTTTGCTTTGACAAAGTCATTTTTTAAAAGATTATTATTTACTTCATGTGATTAGTGATTCATTTACATATGTCCTTCATTTTAATGTGAACGCTGTTATCTGAACTGTACTCTTGTTATAATATGGTGAAACTACAATTTTTTCCTTTTTTTTTTCTTCAAAAGAATCATTGACATCTAATAGTGAAATCATAGTATAAAAGCAGGTGAGCTAGTTCTACTCCTTTTGGCAATTTTTGTTTTGTGGTGGAAAACTGAACGTGTCAAACATAACATATCATCCCTGTTACCCACAGATAGACAGGCGAAACATATTTTAACAATAACATTTTTTTGTGCCACACCCTGTTGCACACAACAAGTTTCCATTCCACCTGTCACAAAAGGGATTTATGGCTGATTTAACTTCTGAAATCATCAACCTTGTTAGTCAACCTCTATTACTTTATTTGGCACTTAGATGCAGAAAGTAAACATCATAGTGGGTCAATCTCTGCAACAACTAAGAGCATTGAAACGCGAGGCTCAACTACCCTGCTACATTGGCCCAGAGGCTGCCACACTGTAACAGCGTGAAGAGAACCCGTGCAAATGCATAGATACGATGCTGCTCATGGCAACTTCATTTCACTCAGTCTATCTTTAACAGGCACCAACTATAGTCATTTTTTAAATTTGACCTCTTGAGATGGGATTTTTTAAATTTTTTATGAAGATGAACATGTGCTCTTTATGACAGAATGTTAAAATGAGGTGAAATCAAAAGCGTTTTTTTTTTTTGCCGTGGGGAATTGCTTCTATACAGCCACAAGAGCATGAGGGAGGCCGGGCACTGATGCTGGGCGATTAGGCTCGCAGTCGGCGTTCCAATTTATCCCAAAAGTGTTTGATGGGGTTGAGGTCAGGGCTCTGTATAGGCCAGTCAAGTTCTTCCACACCGATCTCGAACCAATAGGGTGCCATTTGGGACACAGAAAAGATCCGCCATTTTCACATGACAATCCTGTTTCTATGGTTATTTACAGTTGTCATTACATGCCACAATAAGCCCTGTTCTTGCAGGAAGCACGATCATACACTCAAAATAAAAGAGAACTATACGAATGGTCCTTTTTTGCAGAGGAAGGATATCGCTGTGAAGGCTATCGCTCATTCATAAAAGCTGAAAAACAATATTATTATTATTATAAAAACAACGTAATCATTAATGAAGTCTGTAGTTTTGGTTTTTCCACCAATGTAGTGAAATGTGACTGAGAATTTCAGTCATTCATATTTTTTAACATTGACCCCCGTCAGCATTTCCTCTTTAAACTCAAAATCCGCGAAATGTGTCCTCAAAATCGAATTGATGAAAATATTAATACATTAAATATGGTTACACAAATACTCTAATGCCAATAGAATGATAAAAAAAGAAGGATCCACCATAGATATCAACAGTAGACTCCATAAAAATAATCTGTTCAGAGTTTTCATAGGCCTGTGTTAAACAAAGCATCCCTCCCTCTACTATACTATATGGTAAATTATAAACTGGGTGATTCGATCCCTGAATGCTGATTGGCTGAAAGCCTTGTTATATCAGACCGTATATAACGGGTATGACAAAACATGTATTTGTACTGCTCCAATTACGTTGGTGTGTGGTATATGGCCAATATACCACGGCTAAGGGCTGTATAATCCAGGCACTCCACGTTGCATCGGAGTACCTGGCTTTTAGCCATATACCATACCTCGGGCCTTATTGGTTAATTGGACAGGTGACATAAATGGATGTCATGTAGCGTACCAGTAAGGGTTTCTAGTGATACACTGCCTGCCTGTAAACCCGTTCAGAACTGTTGTACTGTGGCTGCCTGGCTATGGTGAGAGGTTAAAGCACATTCACACATACCAATACATGAAGTGTCCCTGGACCTGACCAAGCGGGGCTAGCTCACATTACACAGGCAGATAGTGACTGCCAGTGCCCATACCAAGTCAGATGACCCGCTGGCAGCAATGCTGACAAGAGTGTAAGAAAGCTAATTTTGGAACTAAGGTGAGGCCACAACACATAGAGTATGGATACGTAAATGTGTGAGTGGGGATAATTAGTCTGCATGTGCACACTGAGATGGGACCGGGGCGGCAGGTAGCCTAGTGGTTAGAGTGTTGGGCCAGCAAACAAAAGGTTGCTTGATCGAAACCCCGAGCTGACAAGGTAAAAATCTGCCCTTCTGCCCCTTGAACAAGGCAGTTAACCCAGTGTTCCTAGGCTGTCAATGTAAATACGAATTTTCTCTTAACTGACTTGCCGAGTTAAGTAAATGTAAAAGACAAGCCATAACATTAGCAGAGGAGTAGGTTAGTCTAGACGTTCTGAAATGAACGCCATGCAGATCATAAAAAATAATCGAATAATACTAATAATCAAATAATTTGACCACTCACTCCCCACTCATTGTACACGCAAGTCATATGATGCATTTATGTATGCAACATCTGCATGATTTGGCCTCTTACAGTGGTGACTCCATGATAAGGTTAATGAGGGACGGACACGGAACCATCCATCTGGGGCACCCCAGACGCGCTCAGTCATAGATAGGAGGTGTAGCTACGTAAATGCAACCCACGTGCGTCTGAAATACACTGTGAGGGCACGGACTGAAAGGTTATGGTTGAAGTTGGCAAAGATGTGACACATACTGTGGTTAGTGTGGGTTAAGACAGACAGCGCTGCCGGTGACTCAAAGTGAGAAGAGAAAGCCATATGCACTCTTGTTGTGCGGATGAGGGACTTGAGATACGGTGGAAATATTCTGAGGGAGGAGATACTGACTGTATCTGTGGCGATGATGAGTGTGACTACAGTAACTTCATATCCATCACCGACAGAGGTAATTTTAGATACAACAATAGACAATGAAAATGTTATGTACATGAGCAACACTCACCGTTGCTTTTTGAGATGAGTACCGGTTGAAGTATTGTTTTAGTGGGGGTGGGGGGTTGTCACATCCACCACATTTTGGTAAAGTGGGATATGGTTATCCTCGGCCTTCATCAGACATCTGATATTACCACTTACTGTGGACAGATAGCTGCTATACAGTGGGGCAAAAAACTATTTAGTCAGCCACCAATTGTGCAAGTTCTCTCACTTAAAAATATGAGAGAGGCCTGTAATGTTCATCATAGGTACACTTCAACTGTGACGAACAAAATGAGAAAATCAGAAAATCACATTGTAGGATTTTTAATGATTTTATTTGCAAATTGTGTTGGAAAATAAGTATTTGGTCAATAACAAAAGTTTATCTCAATACTTTGTTATATACCCTTTGTTGGCAATGACAGAGGTCAAACGTTTTCTGTAAGTCTTCACAAGGTTTTCACACACTGTTGCTGGTATTTTGGCCCATTCCACCAGTCAGATATCCTATAGAGCAGTGATGTTTTGGGGCTGTTGCTGGGCAACACTGACTTTCAACTCCCTCCAAAGATTTTCTATGGGGTTGAGATCTGGAGACTGGCTAGGCCACTCCAGGACCTTGAAATGCTTCTTACGAAGCCACTCCTTCGTTGCCCGGGCGGTGTGTTTGGGAAAATTGTCATGCTGAAAGACCCAGCCACGTTTCACCTTCAATGGAAGGAGGTTTTCACTCAAAATCTCACAATACATGGCCCCATTCATTCTTTCCTTTACATGGATCAGTCGTCCTGGTCCCTTTGCAGAAAAACAGCCCCAAAGCATGATGTTTCCACCCCCATGCTTCACAGTAGGTATGGTGTTCTTTGGATGCAACTGAGCATTCATTGTCCTCCAAACACGACAAGTTGAGTTTTTACCAAAAAGTTATATTTTGGTTTCATCTGACCATATGACATTCTCCCAATCTTCTTCTGGATCATCCGAATGCTCTCTTGCAAACTTCAGACGGGCCTGGACATGTACTGGCTTAAGCAGGGGGACACATCTGGCACTGCAGGATTTGAGTCCTTGGCAGCGTAGTGTGTTACTGATGGTAGGCTTTGTTACTTTGGTCCCAGCTCTCTGCAGGTCATTCACTAGGTCCCCCCGTGTGGTTCTGGGATTTTTGCTCACTGTTCTTGTGATCATTTTGACCCCACAGGGTCCATCTTGCATGGAGCCCCAGATCGAGGGAGATTATCAGTGTCTTCCATTTCCTAATAATTGCTCCCACAGTTGATTTCTTCGAACCAAGCTGCTTACCTATTGCAGATTCAGTCTTCCCAGCCTGGTGTAGGTCTACAATTTTGTTTCTGGTGTCCTTTGACAGCTCTTTGGTCTTGGCCATAGTGGAGCTTGGAGTGTGACTGTTTGAGGTTGTGGACGGGTGTCTTTTATACTGATAACAAGTTCAAACAGGTGCCATTAATACAGGTAATGAGTGGAGGACAGAGGAGCCTCTTAAAGAAGCTGCAGTTCTGTGACAGACAGAAATCTTGCTTGTTTGTAGGTGACCAGATACTTATTTTCCACCATAATTTGCAAATAAATTCATAAAAAATCCTACAATGTGATTGTCTGTCATAGTTGAAGTGTACCTATGATGAAAAGTATAGGCCTCTCTCATCTTTTTAAGTAGGAGAATTTGCACAATTGGTGGCTGACTAAATACTTTTTTGCCCCACTGTATGTGACATATGCTGTCTAGTATCAATGGTGCTCAAATCTCAACCTCAACTTGATCCAGACATGTTTCAGCCTTCATACCGCCCTCAAGTGTTGCCTGTGTTTTTAAACAGCCACAGCATCAGGCTGTTTGCATGACCATACAGATGTAGGATCTTAATTTGATCACTCTTTTGTGGCTAAGAAAAGCAAAACTTGTAGTGTATTCAAGGTTTTAAAAAGGCTTCTAAAGTTTGCAATTTCCACATCAAAATGTCAGACTTGATTTGACGTAAAAAAAATGTATCAACCCCTATAAAAAATATACATTAATTAGAATCCACATAATAATTCACATTTCCTGATGCTGCAGGATTATTTTCCTACTTTGCCAAACTGGCTGAAATTAAGATGCTGTAGTACAGAGGCACTGGGCAAATGACTATGTTACACTCCTTATTCTAAAATAAAAACTCAGCAACCTACACACAATACCACCTATTGACAAAGGGAAAACAGGTTTTCAGAAATGGTGCAAGTCTGTTAAAAAAAACAGGAACACCTTATTTACATTTACATGTATTCAGACCCTTTGCTATGAGACTCAGAATTGAGCTGGGGAAGGGTACCAAAACATTTCTTGGCCTCCATTAATCTTAAATGGAAGAAGTTTGGAACCACCAAGACTCTTCCTAGAGATGGCCGCCTTACCAAACTGAGCAATCGGGGGAGAAGGGCCTTGGTCAGGGAGGTAACCAAGAACCCGATGGTCACTCTGACAGAGCTCCAGAGTTCCTCTGTGGAGATGGGAGAACCTTCCAGAAGAACGACCATCTCAGCAGCACTCCATCAATCAGGCCATTATGGTAGAGTGGACAGATGGAAGACACTCCTCAGTAAAAGGCACATGACAGCCAGCTTGGAGTTTGACAAAAGGCACCTAAAGGACTCTCAGACAATAATTGCGATAGTGAATTATTGTAATGCTTGATTATGTGTCAATTAATCACATAAGGGTTGGGTTACCAATTGTCGATTTGACTTTTTTTTTTTAAATTAAAAAGTGAATAATTTATTCAAAAGAATCTAAAATAATCCTACTTTTTAATTCATTCTCAGACCATGAGAAACAAGATTCTCTGGTCTGATGAAACCAAGATTGAACTCTTTGGCCTAAGAGCCAAGTGTCATGTCTGGAGGAAACCTGGCACCATCCCTACGGTGAAGAATGGTGGTGGCAGCAACATGCCATGAGGATGTTTTCAGAGGCAGGGACTGGGAGACTAGTCAGGATCGAGGGAAAGATGAACGGAGCAAAGTACAGAGAGATCCTTGATGAAAACCTGCTCCATAATGCTCAGGACCTCAGACTGGGGCGAATGTTCACCTTCTAACAGGACAATGACCCTAAGCACAGAGCCAAGACAACGCAGGAGTGGCTTTGGGACAAGTCTCTGAATGTACTTGCATGGCCCAGCCAGAGTCCCGACTTGAACCCGATCAAACATTTCTGGAAAGACTTGAAAATAGCTGTGCTGCGACGCTCCCCATCCAACCTGATAGAGCTTGAGCGGATTTTCAGAGAAAAATGGGAGAAACTCCCCAAATACAGGTGTGCCAAACTTGTAGCGTCATACCCAAGAAGACTCAAGAGTGTAATCACTGCCAAAGGTGCTTCGACAAAGTACTGAGTAAAGGGTCTGAATACTTACGTAAATGTGATATTTCCTTTTTCAAAAAAAATGTTTTTGCTTTGTCATTATGGGGCATTGAGTGTAGATTGGATGAGGAAAAAAAGCAATTTAATTCATTTTAGAATAAGGCTGTAACGCAACAAAATGTGGAAAAAGTCAAGGGGTCTGAATACTTTCCGAAGGCACCGTATCTCTGCAGCAATTGGTTTCCACTTGATTAAAACAATGCATCTTAATAAGACCTCCAGACCAGGAAGGGAGGGAAAGAGGGAGGAGTGGGTACACTGAGTGCACACAAGGTCTTGTGAGGGGCAATACTTGTGGAAAACAAGACAAATAAACAGCAGGATAATAGGTTACGGGTGGGGTAGGTGGACTGGATAAAATGGTATCTATACCATTGTAGACTATACCATTATAGAAATGCAGCATTTTTCCGAGTATACCAAACATTAGGAACACTTTCCTAATACTGAGTTGCACCCACCCCTTTCACCCTCAGAACAGCCTCATTTCTTCGGGGCATGGACTCTACAAGGTGTTGAAAGCGTTCAACAGGGATCTTCTGGTACATTGACTTCAATGCTTCCCACAATTGTGTCAAGTTGGCTGGATGTCCTTTGGGTGGTGGACCATTCTTGAGACACACAGGAAGCTGTTGAGTGTGAGAAACCCAGAATTATTGCAGTTCTTGACACAAACCATTGCGCCTGGCACCTACTACCATACCCTGTTCAAAGGCACTTAAATATTTTGTCTTGCCTATTCACCCTCTGAACGGCACACATACACGATCCACGTCTCAATTGTCTCAAGGCTTCAAAATATTTATTTAACCTGTCTCTCCCCTTCATCTACCTGGATTTAACAAGTGACATCAATAAGTGATCATAGCTTTCACTTGGTCAGACTATGTCATGGAAAGAGCAGGCATTCTTAATGTTTGGTATACTCAGTGTACAGTATATTGTAAAAGAGGCTGGTTGAAAATGGTCGGTTGAAATGAGTACAATTGAGTTTCTATCAAAAGGGACCATATCTATAGGCTGCTGGGAGGTAGAGAAGAGGAAACTGTTTCATTTATTTAATTGCTTAAACATGAATTCGGTTAGTGAGGTAACTATATTTCTCATGACGAAAACAAGACGTCTCATCTCAAGAGGTTTATCCCGCCCACAAATATAAAAATAAACGAGAACGAAAATTGGTTTCTATACTTCAGGGCTTAGTGTGTTGTAAAGATCCAGTAGATGAATAGGACTCTACTGGATACAGTTAGTCATTCATTCCATGTACAGTACCAGTCAAAGGTTTGGACACGCCTTCCCTTTTAAGGGTTTTTCATGATTTTTTACATTGTAAAGCTGTCATCAAGGCAAAGTGTCGCTACTTTGAAGAATCTCAAATTTGAGATATGTTTAGTTTGTTATTTTTTCAGAAGGAGGTTGTGTAACATTCAAAGTCATATTGATTCGGATATACTCACATATTTAGTTATCATATTTGCATTTGATATCATATACATTTTCTTGTACCTGTGGGCTGCCACTCAAAAGAAGAAGACAAATCTAGAGAAATTGCGTACAAAGATAAAGAACCGCATCAACAGCTTTGTAAAAAAAAATTTATGCAAGGACATCTGAGGTATAAGGACAACCTCATGCAACTAAAGCTGTCCAACTTCTCTTTTAATACGTGCTTTTTGTCTCCCTGTTGAAGGTAGACAAAGAGGTGAATGGTATTATAATATAACAATATATGCCATTTAGCAGAAAATTTTACTCGAAGCAACTGACATGCACGTACATTTGAAATTCTTTGTTTTATACGCGATAAACCTCGGCGAAAGGTAGTGGGTGTAAAGAGGTTCAAAAAGCTTCCAGCCTACTGAGCGAACCTACGTCACAGCTTCAAAAAATGCACCCCCCCCCAGCAGTCAGTCAGTCAGTCAGGGTGAAAGAGGCAGAGAGGTGTTCTCTAGGGCAACATTCCATGGCTGTTCATCCTTGTATATTCCTCAATTTAAAAAAATATATATATGAGAATAGAAAGAGCCTCAAAGTAAAGTCCATCCTCCCATATGTACAGTAGATGTTGGGCAGAGTCTGACTCTGGCCCTGGCTCCTGACTGTGTGATTCCCAAAGGTCACTCTCCTTTTCAACTCGCGCTCTGTTTGAAGTCAAGTGCAGAACAAACACAACAATGACTGATGTATCAGGCCATGCAGTGTTTTCTTCTGGAAACAGGGATCTCGTGGGAAAAAAATAACACACACAGGCTGTTGCTATTTGGAGATTAGGGCAAGACGCTGAGTGAAATTACACATTGGGGCCAGGCGGAGGTCTACGAACAAGAGGGACATTTTCTTTTCCAGCGGGAGGAGAGGAAAGGACAGTTCTTGGAAGGCAATGATCAATGCGCCGTGTCTGGCTGAGCCATGCTCTTGCATCTTAAGCATTTTAGCTCTAGTCTGTGGGCTAGCCAGAGCACCCACGCACAGACTGGACATAGCCTATTGGCCTCAGCCTGTCTGCCTGCTAGAAGGCCACTCTTCCAGGTCCCAACATACAGCAGGGCTAAACAGCACTTTTCTATCCCGCCGCCTGCTGCCGCTTCCTGACCAACCAAGGTCAACCTCTGGCAAACTACAAATTACACCCTGAATCGCAGGCAGACAGGCCAGCTTTTTTGTTCCTCCACGTAAGCGGCTATTTTTAGCAGTCTAATACAGGCTCAAGTTTTACAAATTGAAACACATAAATAAAAAAAGGTTTGTGTTAAAGTGTACCCACCAGGGGTTGTTGCCTGATCTTTCATTAGTTGTGCTCCTAAAATATCCCAGGTTTAAAAACAAATGGCAGAAACTTACATGCCAAGTACAGACCATAATATAGAGTACAGACTTCTTAAGAGCTTTTATCCCATGGCCATAAGATTGTTAATGTCTAACAACTACTGCTCCCCCTCTACGCTGCTGCTACAAAAAAAAATTGATTCGATTTATTACTACCACTACACTGCTGTTCATTGATTATTGATTGCCATTAACATTCATATGTATCGATTTATCCAGCTACTGGTCACTATTACTCCTTTTTACATGTATACAGTATATTACCATTAGTATATTACCGTAAGAATTTACAGTTGAAGTCGGAAGTTTACATACACCTTAGCCAAATACATTTAAACTCAGTTTTCCACAATTCTTGACATTTACTCAGTAAAGATTCCCTGTCTTTGGTCAGTTAAGATCACCACTTTATTTTTAGAATGTGAAATGTCAGAATAATAGTAGAGAGAATTATTTATTTCAGATTTGATTTCTTTCATCTCATTCCCAGTGGGTCAGAAGTTTACATACACTCAATTAGTATTTGGTAGCATTGCCTATAAATTGTTTAACTTGGGTCAAACATTTTGGGTAGCCTTCCACAAGCTTCCCACAATAAGTTGGGTGAATTTTAGCCCATTCCTCTTGACAGAGCTGGTGTAACTGAGTCAGGTTTGTAGGCCTCCTTGCTCTCACACGCTTTTTCAGTTCTGCCCACAAATTTTCTATAGGTTGAGGTCAGGGCTTTGTGATGGCCACTCCATTACCTTGACTTTGTTGTTCTTAAGCCACAACTTTGGAAGTATGTTTGGGGTCGTTGTCCATTTGAAAGACCCATTTGCGACCAAGCTTTAACTTCCTGACTGATGTCGTGAGATGTTGCTTCAGTATATCCACATAATTTTCCTCCCTCATGACGCCATCTATTTTGTGAAGTGCACCAGTCCCCCCTGCAGCAAAGCACCTGCACAACATGATGCTGCCACCCCCATGCTTCACGGTTGGTATTTCTGTGTTTATTATACTATTATTAAGTCTATGATATTTGATAGAGCAGCCTGACTGAGCGGTGGTAGGCAGCAGCACGCTCGTAAGCATTCATTCAAACTTTACTGCGTTTTCCAGCAGCTCTTAGCAATTATTGAAACACAGCGCTGTTTATGACTTCAAGCCTATCAACTCCTGAGATTAGGATGGCAATACTAAAGTGCCTATTAGAACATCCAATAGTCAAAGTTATATGAAATACAATTGGTATAGAGAGAAATAGTCGACACTCATAATTCCTATAATAACTACAACGTAAAACTTCTTAATTAACTGGGATTATTGAAGAACTGGGAATATTGAACCACCAGCTTTCATATGTTTTGAGCAAGGAACTTAAATGTTAGCTTTTTTAGATGGCACATATTGCACTTTTACTTTCTTCTCCAACACTGTGTTTTTGCATTATTTAAACCAAATTAAGCATGTTTCATTATTTATTGGAGACTAAATCAATTTTATTTATGTATTATATTAAGTTAAAATAAAAGTGTTCATTGTTCATTCAGTATTAATTTAATTGTCATTTTACAAATATAAAAAGTCGATACTGCTTTTATTTTTTATATTATATTTTAATATATACAGTTGAATTCGGAATGTATTTCAAGGCCTACCTTCAAACTCAGTCCCACTTTGATTGACATCATGAGAAAATCTAAATAAATCAGCTAAGACCTCAGCAAAACATGGTAGACCTCCACAAGTCTGGTTCATCCTTGGGAGCAATTTCCAAATTCCTGAAGGTACCACGTTCATCTGTACAAACAATAGTACCCAAGTATAAACCCCATGGGACCACGCAGCCGTCACACCATTCAGGAAGGAAACGCGTTCTGTCGCCTAGAGATGAACATACTTTGGTACGAAAAGCGCAAATCAATCCCAGAACAACAGCAAAGGACCTTGTGAAGATGCTGGAGGAAACTAGTACAAAAGTATCTATATCCACTGGAAAACGAGTCCTATACTGACATAACTTGAAAGGCCGCTCAGCAGGGAAGAAGCCACTGTTCCATAACCACATGGGGACAAAAAATGTACTTTTTGGAGAAATGTCCTCTGGTCTGATGAAACACAAATATAACTGTTTGGCCATAATGACCATCGTTATGTTTGGAGGAAAAAGGGGGAGGCTTGCAAGCCAAAATAACACTATCCCAGCAGTGAAGCACGGGGGTGGCAGCATCAAGTTGTGGGGGTGCTTTGCTGCAGGAGGGACTGGTGCACTTCACAAAATAGATGGCTCTTGAGGCAGGAAAATTACGTGGATATATTGAAGCAACATCTCAAGATATCAGTCTGGAAGTTAAAGCTTGGTCGCAAATGGGTCTTCCAAATGGACAATGACCCCAAGCATACTTCCAAAGTTTTGGCAAAATGGCTTAAGGACAACAAAGTCAAGGTATTGGAGTGGCCATCACAAAGTCCTGACCATAGAATATTTGTGGGCAGAACTGAAAAAGTGTGTGCGAGCAAGGAGGCCTACAAACCGAATTCAGTTACACCAGCTCTGTCAGGAGGAATGGGCCAAAATTCATTCAACTTATTGTGGGAAGGTTGTGGAAGTCTACCCGAAACGTTTGACCCAAGCTAAACTATTTAAAGGCAATGCTACCAAATACTAATTGAGTGTATGTAAACTTCAGACCCACTGGGAATGTGATGAAAGAAATCAAATCTGAAATTAATCATTCTCTCTACTATTATTCTGACATTTCACATTCTAAAAATAAAGTGGTGATCCTAACTGACTTAAGACAGGAACTTTTACCAAAAATTAGGAATTGTGAAAAACTGAGTCTAAATGTATTTGCTAAGGTGTATGTAAACTTCCAACATCAACTGTATATATAAATATCGTCTTTTTTTTGGTCCTCCACTAATCAGTTGGTGTCGTCGTTGAACAATCATAATCGGCCGACTTCTAGATGAAACCAAGATTGAACATCTGGAGGAAACCTAGCACCATTGCTAATGTCATGTTTTGTCATTGATTATCATGCCTTGTCCCTGTTCTTCTCCTTCTATTCGTTTCCCTCTGCTGGTCTTATTAGGTTCTTTCCCTCTTTCTATCCCTCTCTCTCCCCCTCCCTCTCTCACTCTCCCGCTCTCTCTTCTCTCTATCGTTCCGTTCCTGCTCCCAGCTGTTCCTATTCCCCTAATCAATCATTTAGTCTTCCCACACCTGTTCCCGATCCTTTTCCCTGATTAGAGTCCCTATTTCTCTCCTTGTTATTCGTTTCTGCCCTGTCGGTTCCTTGTCTAGAATTCACCGTGCTGTGTTTGTGTATCGCCCTGTCGTGTCGTGTTTTCCTCAGATGCTGCGTGGTGAGCAGGTGTCTGAGTCTGTTTGGTTCAAGTGCCTTCCCGAGGCAACCTGCTGTTCACCTGCTGTTCAAGATCGAGTCTCCAGTTTGTCCTCGTCATTTCGAGTGAAAGTTGTTTTTTTTGATTGTATTTACTTTACTGGATTAAAGACTCTGTTTTCGCCAAGTCGCTTTTGGGTCCTCTTTCACCTGCATGACAGAAGGAACCGACCAAGGAATGGACCCAGCGACTTCAGACGCTCGTTACACTGCCGTCGAGATCCAAGGAGCCATGCTCGGCAGACACGAGCAGGAATTGTCTGCTGCTCGCCATGCCGTGGAGAACCTGGCCGCTCAGGTTTCCGACCTCTCTGGACAGTTCCAGAGTCTTCGTCTCGTGCCACCTGTTACTTCCTGGCCTGCCGAGCCTCCAGAACCTAGGGTTAATAACCCACCTTGCTACTCCGGGCAGCCCACTGAGTGCCGCTCCTTTCTCACGCAGTGTGAGATTGTGTTCTCTCTCCAACCCAACACATACTCTAGAGAGAGAGCTCGGGTTGCTTACGTCATTTCACTCCTTACTGGCCGGGCTCGAGAATGGGGCACAGCTATCTGGGAGGCAAGGGCTGATTGCTCTAACAAGTACCAGAACTTTAAAGAGGAGATGATTCGGGTTTTTGACCGTTCAGTTTTTGGTAGGGAGGCTTCTAGGGCCCTGGCTTCCCTATGCCAAGGTGAACGGTCCATAACGGATTATTCTATTGAGTTTCGCACTCTTGCTGCCTCTAGTGAGTGGAACGAGCCGGCGCTGCTCGCTCGTTTTCTGGAGGGACTCACGCAGTGGTTAAGGATGAGATTCTCTCTCGGGAGGTTCCTTCAGATGTGGACTCTTTGATTGCTCTCGCCATCCGCATAGAACGACGGGTAGATCTTCGTCACCGGGCTCGTGGAAGAGAGCTCGCATCAACGGTGTTTCCCTGCTCCGCATCGCAACCATCTCCCTCCTCTGGCTCAGAGACTGAGCCCATGCAGCTGGGAGGGATTCGCATCTCGACTAAGGAGAGGGAACGGAGGATCACCAACCGCCTGTGCCTCTATTGCGGAGTTGCTGGACATTTTGTTAATTCATGTCCAGTAAAAGCCAGAGCTCATCTGTAAGCGGAGGGCTACAGGTGAGCGCAACTACTCAAGTCTCTCCATCAAGATCCTGTACTACTTTGTCGGTCCATCTACGCTGGACCGGTTCGGGTGCTACATGTAGTGCCTTGATAGACTCTGGGGCTGAGGGTTGTTTCATGGACGAAGCATGGGTTCGGAAACATGACATTCCTTTCAGAGAGTTAGAGAAGCCTACGCCCATGTTCGCCTTAGATGGTAGTCATCTTCCCAGTATCAGATTTGAGACACTACCTTTAACCCTCACAGTATCTGGTAACCACAGTGAGACTATTTCTTTTTTGATTTTTCGTTCACCGTTTACACCTGTTGTTTTGGGTCATCCCTGGCTAGTATGTCATAATCCTTCTATTAATTGGTCTAGTAATTCTATCCTATCCTGGAACGTTTCTTGTCATGTGAAGTGTTTAATGTCTGCCATCCCTCCCGTTTCTTCTGTCCCTACTTCTCAGGAGGAACCTGGCGATTTGACAGGAGTGCCGGAGGAATATCATGATCTGCGCACGGTCTTCAGTCGGTCCCGAGCCAACTCCCTTCCTCCTCACCGGTCGTATGATTGTAGTATTGATCTCCTTCCGGGGACCACTCCTCCTCGGGGTAGACTATACTCTCTGTCGGCTCCCGAACGTAAGGCTCTCGAGGATTATTTGTCTGTGTCTCTTGACGCCGGTACCATAGTGCCTTCTTCCTCTCCGGCCGGGGCGGGGTTCTTTTTGTTAAGAAGAAGGACGGTACTCTGCGCCCCTGCGTGGATTATCGAGGGCTGAATGACATAACGGTTAAGAATCGTTATCCGCTTCCCCTTATGTCATCAGCCTTCGAGATTCTGCAGGGAGCCAGGTGCTTTACTAAGTTGGACCTTCGTAACGCTTACCATCTCGTGCGCATCAGAGAGGGGGACGAGTGGAAAACGGCGTTTAACACTCCGTTAGGGCATTTTGAGTACCGGGTTCTGCCGTTTGGTCTCGCCAATGCGCCAGCTGTTTTTCAGGCATTAGTTAATGATGTTCTGAGAGACATGCTGAACATCTTTGTTTTTGTCTATCTTGACGATATCCTGATTTTTTCTCCGTCACTCGAGATTCATGTTCAGCACGTTCGACGTGTTCTACAGCGCCTTTTAGAGAATTGTCTCTACGTAAAGGCTGAGAAGTGCTCTTTTCATGTCTCCTCCGTTACTTTTCTCGGTTCCGTTATTTCTGCTGAAGGCATTCAGATGGATTCCGCTAAGGTCCAAGCTGTCAGTGATTGGCCCGTTCCAAGGTCACGTGTCGAGTTGCAGCGCTTTTTAGGTTTCGCTAATTTCTATCGGCGTTTCATTCGTAATTTCGGTCAAGTTGCTGCCCCTCTCACAGCTCTTACTTCTGTCAAGACGTGTTTTAAGTGGTCCGGTTCCGCCCAGGGAGCTTTTGATCTTCTAAAAGAACGTTTTACGTCCGCTCCTATCCTCGTTACTCCTGACGTCACTAGACAATTCATTGTCGAGGTTGACGCTTCAGAGGTAGGCGTGGGAGCCATTCTATCCCAGCGCTTCCAGTCTGACGATAAGGTTCATCCTTGCGCTTATTTTTCTCATCGCCTGTCGCCATCTGAGCGCAACTATGATGTGGGTAACCGTGAACTGCTCGCCATCCGCTTAGCCCTAGGCGAATGGCGACAGTGGTTGGAGGGGGCGACCGTTCCTTTTGTCGTTTGGACAGACCATAAGAACCTTGAGTACATCCGTTCTGCCAAACGACTTAATGCCCGTCAAGCTCGTTGGGCGTTGTTTTTCGCTCGTTTCGAGTTTGTGATTTCTTACCGTCCGGGTAGCAAGAACACCAAGCCTGATGCCTTATCCCGTCTGTTTAGTTCTTCTGTGGCTTCTACTGATCCCGAGGGGATTCTTCCTTATGGGCGTGTTGTCGGGTTAACAGTCTGGGGAATTGAAAGACAGGTTAAGCAAGCACTCACGCACACTGCGTCGCCGCGCGCTTGTCCTAGTAACCTCCTTTTCGTTCCTGTTTCCACTCGTCTGGCTGTTCTTCAGTGGGCTCACTCTGCCAAGTTAGCTGGTCATCCCGGTGTTCGAGGCACTCTTGCGTCTATTCGCCAGCGCTTTTGGTGGCCGACTCAGGAGCGTGACACGCGCCGTTTCGTGGCTGCTTGTTCGGACTGCGCGCAGACTAAGTCGGGTAACTCTCCTCCTGCCGGTCGTCTCAGACCGCTCCCCATTCCTTCTCGACCATGGTCTCACATCGCCCTAGACTTCATTACCGGTCTGCCTTTGTCTGCGGGGAAGACTGTGATTCTTACGGTTGTCGATAGGTTCTCTAAGGCGGCACATTTCATTCCCCTCGCTAAACTTCCTTCCGCTAAGGAGACGGCACAAATCATTATCGAGAATGTATTCAGAATTCATGGCCTCCCGTTAGACGCCGTTTCAGACAGAGGCCCGCAATTCACGTCACAGTTTTGGAGGGAGTTCTGTCGTTTGATTGGTGCGTCCGTCAGTCTCTCTTCCGGGTTTCATCCCCAGTCTAACGGTCAAGCAGAGAGGGCCAATCAGACGATTGGTCGCATACTACGCAGCCTTTCTTTCAGAAACCCTGCGTCTTGGGCAGAACAGCTCCCCTGGGCAGAATACGCTCACAATTCGCTTCCTTCGTCTGCTACCGGGTTATCTCCGTTTCAGAGTAGTCTGGGTTACCAGCCTCCTCTGTTCTCATCCCAGCTTGCCGAGTCCAGCGTTCCCTCCGCTCAAGCGTTTGTCCAACGTTGTGAGCGCACCTGGAGGAGGGTGAGGTCTGCACTTTGCCGTTACAGGGCACAGACTGTGAGAGCCGCCAATAAACGCAGGATTAAGAGTCCAAGGTATTGTTGCGGCCAGAGAGTGTGGCTTTCCACTCGCAACCTTCCTCTTACGACAGCTTCTCGTAAGTTGACTCCGCGATTCATTGGTCCGTTCCGTGTCTCCCAGGTCGTCAATCCTGTCGCTGTGCGACTGCTTCTTCCGCGACATCTTCGTCGCGTCCATCCTGTCTTCCATGTCTCCTGTGTCAAGCCCTTTCTTCGCACTCCCGTTCGTCTTCCCTCCCCCTCCCGTCCTTGTCGAGAGCGCACCTATTTACAAGGTACATAAGATCATGGACATGCGTTCTCGGGGACGGGGTCACCAATACTTAGTGGATTGGGAGGGTTACGGTCCTGAGGAGAGGAGTTGGGTTCCGTCTCGGGACGTGCTGGACCGATCACTCATTGATGATTTCCTCCGTTGCCGCCAGGATTCCTCCTCGAGTGCGCCAGGAGGCGCTCGGTGAGTGGGGGGTACTGTCATGTTTTGTCATTGATTATCATGCCTTGTCCCTGTTCTTCTCCTTCTATTCGTTTCCCTCTGCTGGTCTTATTAGGTTCTTTCCCTCTTTCTATCCCTCTCTCTCCCCCCTCCCTCTCACTCTCCCGCTCTCTCTTCTCTCTATCGTTCCGTTCCTGCTCCCAGCTGTTCCTATTCCCCTAATCAATCATTTAGTCTTCCCACACCTGTTCCCGATCCTTTTCCCTGATTAGAGTCCCTATTTCTCTCCTTGTTATTCGTTTCTGCCCTGTCGGTTCCTTGTCTAGAATTCACCGTGCTGTGTTTGTGTATCGCCCTGTCGTGTCGTGTTTTCCTCAGATGCTGCGTGGTGAGCAGGTGTCTGAGTCTGTTTGGTTCAAGTGCCTTCCCGAGGCAACCTGCTGTTCACCTGCTGTTCAAGATCGAGTCTCCAGTTTGTCCTCGTCATTTCGAGTGAAAGTTGTTTTTTTTTATTGTATTTACTTTACTGGATTAAAGACTCTGTTTTCGCCAAGTCGCTTTTGGGTCCTCTTTCACCTGCATGACAGCTAAGGTGAAGCATGGTGGTGGCAGCATCATGCTGTGGGGATGTTTTCAGTGGCAGGGACTGGGAGACCAGTCAGGATCAAGGGAAAGATAAACTGTGCAAAGTACAGAGAGTGATCCTTGATGAAAACCTGCTCCAGAGTGTTCAGGACCTCAGACTAGGGTGAAGGTTCACCTTCCAACAGTACAACGACCAGCCAAGACAATGCAGGAGTTGCTTCAGGACAAGTCCCTGAATGTCCTTGAGTGGCCCAGCCAGAGTTCTGACTTGAACCCGATCTAATATCTCAGGAGAGACCTGAAATAGCTGTGCAGCGACGCTCCCCATCCAAGAGGATCTGTAGAGAATAATGGGAGAAACTCCCCAAATACAGGTGTGCCATGCTTGTGGAATCCTACCCAAGAAGACTCAAGTCTGTAATCGCTGCCAAAAGATGCTTTAACAAAGTACTGAATAATGTGTCAGCATACTTAAGTAAATGTGATATTTCAGCTTTTTTATTTTGACAAATTTGCACACAAAAAAATACAACCAGTTTTGATTTGTCATTATGGGGTACTGTGTGTAAATTGATGAGGAAACATAAACAATTGAATCCATTTTAGAATAAGGCTGTACTGTAAATAAATGTGGAAAAAGTCACAAAAAAAGTAAAACACTTTCCGAATTTACTGTATACAGCTAACAGTACTACACAATTTGATTTGATTTGATTTCATTCGGGTCCCCATCGACGCCAACCGTAACAGCTAGTCTTACTGGAGTCTGACATATAATGAAAAAGACAGTACAGAAAAAATACTTTACAATTTACACTGTACATATATGTGTGTGTGTGTGTGTGTGTGTGTGTGTGTGTGTGTGTGTGTGTGTGTGTGTGTGTGTGTGTGTGTGTGTGTGTGTGTGTGTGTGTGTGTGTGTGTGTGTGTGTGTGTGTGTGTGTGTGTGTGTGTGTGTGTGTGTGTGTGTGTCATCATCTATCAGTTACACATACATGTCAGTAAATATACAAACATTGTTTCGTCAGTAGCTGATATATTGCGTTCCCTACAGGTTATAGAAAAGAGCAGAAGCTCTGAACTATCCATTTAAACCTGTCCTACCGATCTACAGGTTACTGAACATTTGCTCTTTGAGTATTTTGTCCAGGTTGTTTCTTCAATGAGAAAGTCCCCACTGCTATATCAAAGATAATAAAACAAATGCTACGTCCGCAAAAACACTACAGTAAATACTACAGTAAAGTCTGCAAAAACACTACAGTGAATACTATAGCATTTTTACCATAGTATACTAGAGCATTTTTTTATGTGGGAAAGGGAAAGGGGGATACCTAGTCAGTTGTACAACTGAATGCATTCCACTGAAATGTGTCTTCCTCATTTAAAAGTGTGAAACCTGTGGTATGCACCAAAAATGTTCAGGTTATGAACACTGTTATATTTACATACCAATGTTAGACACATTATCTAAAGTTAAAACATTTCTAGGAAGACTACTAGTCGTGGGATTTCCCTCAGTTCCATTCAATTAGTTGGTAGCTTTAACAAACTAGCGCTGCTGTCTGTCCAGTCCAGATCCTACACATACTGCTACACTGCAAATGAATGGCCCCAGCCTGCTGCTAATGTACTATAATGTACTGCTAATCTCTATTGTAGCTCCGGATCAAAATGAGCACACACACAGACAGACATTGGTCTTTCGTCCTTTTATTAGGAACAAACTGTTCTAATCTTCTCCCACCACACATGAAACAAGGCCTGAGGACACCAACACACTCTGACTACCCTGCTGAAAAAAACCCAGTGTCGACCAAAATTGCTGTGTTTTTGCTTGTGCCTTCATTGTGTTTTGGCCGGGCACCAGCATTTGCTGTGTTTTTGCTGGTGCCTTCGCTGTGTTTTGGCTGGGGACCAGCATTTGCTGTGTTTTTGCTGGTGCCTTCGCTGTGTTTTGGCTGGGGACCAGCATTTGCTGTGTTTTTGCTGGTGACCAGCTTGCCCTGTGTTTTGGACACTGATGACCAACATGAGCTGGTCACCAGCGTGCCAGCATATGCTAGTCACCAGCAAAAACAGCACCAAAGTACATAATTATTTAAGACAATACATTATATCATAAAGCCTTACTTCGAGGGCCTAATACAGTGGTCACATCAGGCCTGCAAGTCACATTATGTTGGCTTGCAAAGTGATGTTTAATTCCTATTGGAATCCAGCCAGAGTGGGGATATTCAACAATTGGAACTTTTATTCACCGCAATAAGTCCCCCTCGTAAGCGGCTATTAATGGAAGTCTAATCCGTCAATGGATTTCTAATGGCTCAGATTGTGCAGATGAAAAAACATGAATTAACAACAGGTTAAACGTTGTTAAAGTGTACCCACACAGGTTTTTTTGTCTGACCTCTCATTAGTTGTGCTCCTAAAATATCCCAGGTTTACAAACTAGTGGTAGGGAGTGCGAGATCTGTGTTCTGAACCAAATGTTGGAGTTACAGTATGAACACTGTTACATTTAGATACAAACGTCAGACACATTGTCTAACACATTTCTAGGATGACTACCAGTCGGAGGATTTCATTGGCTAGGAAAACAACCCACTATATTCATTGAGTGCCTTCTTCACTCAGTTCCACTAACTCAGTTGGTAGCTATAACAAACTAGCACTGCTGTCTGGCCAGTCCAGATCCTACACATACTGCTACACTGCACATTAATGCCCCCAGCTTGCTGCTAACGTACTGTCTCTCTATTGTAGCTCCGGATCAAAAATGACCTCACACAGACAGACATTGCTCGTTCATCCTTAGGCTTTTATTAGGAACAAATTGCTCTAATCTTCTCCCACCACACATGAAACAAGGCCTGAGGGACACAAACACACTCTGACTAACCGACTGGCCTCAGCCTCTCGCCTGCCTCCTAGAACTCCAAAGAAAGAAACAGATCAGCAGCTCACTGTGGACAAAAATGCCCTTTATAGCTGTAGCCTGCCTGCTAATGAGTCAGCGTAATCCAATAGGAAGCTGTCTAGTCGCACATCGTAATTCTCACAAGGGGGGGGGGGGGGGGGGCTAAACACGCACAACAAGGAATAACGAGCCAAGTAGTAGTAAAAACACAAACAAACATGCAGTCCTGCTGAAACAGGGGAAGGCATGAGGCACGTTTCAGTCAGAGTAAACACAAAAAACACTCTATGTAGCATTCTCCTCTTGAGCCTGCTTGGCACACTCCCAGACAATAGGACGATAGGGCTCTGATCTGCCTTGGATCTCAACTCCACACGCAACACCCTGATAATGATCTGCTCTCTGTGATGAAGCGATAGTAGCTGATGTATTTGCTCCCTATTTGATGAATGGGTCACATTCCAGCCTGTGTCTGGTGGAAAACCCAGCGGCAGCTTTGCCCTGTTCTGTCCTGTGCCTGTGGTGAGGCTGTGTAACGAAGTCAAACCCAGAGAGGGCTGGGGGGGAGCAGCAGAGCAGCAGAGCAGCAGAGCAAATAGAGAAAGACAAGAATTAAACTACAGTATATACAGGGAGTAGCAGCACCAGACAAATTTGGTATTTGAAGTACATATGTACATATACAGTAGGCAGGGTATAGAAAATAACAAAATTAAGAAAGGAACAGAGTAGTGACTTGCAGCACACACACGTCTGTCAGGTCGGCCTTGCCTATGGATCTCATTTAGTGTGAGGTCTGTGCATACAGCGCAGTACTGTGAGGGTCTGTATTGATACCAGGCTAAAGCAACAGAAGAGCATTCTACATGTACTGTATGTATTAGTCTCTCATGGCAAACGTGCAAAAAATGTTATCCTTAATTTACAATCTGTGGAACCTATGAGAATTAGAAAGGTTCGGAACTTTTGTTAAGCATCACAGCACAGTTGAAAAATATATGGCAAATAGAAATCCAAAATGGAGGGTGTAAAAAGATAGATGGGAGGGGTAGAATGGAGATGAAGGGTGGGACTAATAACAAGATAACCAATGTAAAACATATGGGTCTGTAAAATGTATATAGGTTCAGACAGTTCGTGAAATAGCACAGTTACAAATAAAAATCAAACTGGATGGACATCAGACATAGAAGGACTTCTGTAGCTCAGTTGGTAGAGCATGGCGCTTGTAACGCCAGGGTAGTGGGTTCGATTCCCGGGACCACCCATACGTAGAATGTATGCACACATGACTGTAAGTCTCTTTGGATAAAAGTGTCTGCTAAATGGCATATATTATTATTAGAACTATTGTAAAATAGATTGTGTCTGTAAAATGTGTATAATATGTATAAACGGTTGGAGCCTAAGTGTTATTGTTTATTAGTTTACTCCAATTGCTGGAAGGGTGGTAGAGTTTGCGGGGAATAACACAGGTATATTCTAAAAAAAAGTATATTTATCTATGTACAGTTTAAGTCGGAAGTTTACATACACTTAGGTTGGAGTCATTAAAACTCATTTTTTCAACCACTCCACAAATTTCTTGTTAAACTATAGTTTTGGCAAGTCGGTTGGGACATCTACTTTGTCCATGACACAAGTAATTTTTCCAACAATTGTTTACAGACAGATTATTTAACTTATAACTCACTGTATCACAATTCCAGTGGGTCAGACGTTTAAATAAACTAAGTTGACTGTGCCTTTAAACAGCTTGGAAAATTCCAGAAAGTTATGTAACGGCTTTAGAAGCTTCTGATAGGCTAATTGACATAATTTGAGTCAATTGGAGGTGTACCTATGGATGTATTTCAAGGCCTACCTTCAAATCAAAGGAAATCAGCCAATACTTCAGAAAAAAAATTGTAGACCTTGCTCCCAAGTCTGGTTCATCCTTGGGAGCAATTTCCAAACGCCTAAAGGTACCACGTTCATCTGTACAAAAAATAGTATGCAAGTTTAAACACCACGGGACCACGCAGCCGTCATACCGTTCAGGAAAGAGACGTGTTCTGTCTCTTAGAGATGAACTTACTTTGATGCGAAAAGCGCAAGTCAATCCCAGAACAATAGCAAAGGACCTTGTGAAGATTCTGGAGGAAACAGGTACAAAGGTATCTATATCCACAGTAAAACGAGTCCTACATCGACATAATCTGAAAGGCCGCTCAGCGAGGAAGAAGCCACTGCTCCAAAACTGCCATAAAAAAGCCAGACTACGGTTTGCAACTTTACATGGGGACAAAGATCGTACTTTTTGGAGAAATGTCCTCTGGTCTGATGAAACAAAAATAGAACTGTTGGCCATAATGACCATCGTTATGGATGGAGGAAAAGGGAAGGCTTGCAAGCCGAAGAACGGGGTTGGCAGCATCATGTCGTGGGGGTGCTTTGCTGCAGGAGGGACTGGTGCACTTCACAAAATAGATGGCTCATGAGGCAGGAAAATGATGTGGATATATTGAAGCAACATCTCACGACATCAGTCAGGAAATAAAAGCTTGGTCGTAAATGGGTCTTCCAAATGGACAATGACCCCAAGCATACTTCCAAAGTTGTGGCAAAATGGCTTAAGGACAACAAAGTCAAGGCATTGGAGTGGCCATCACAAAGCCCTGACCACAATCCTATAAAACATTTGTGGGCAGAACTGAAAAAGCGTGTGCGAGCAAAGAGGCCTACAAACCTGACTCAGTTACACCAGCTCTGTCCGGAAGAATGGGCCAAAATGTGGGAATGTGATGAAAGAAATAAAAGCTTAAATAAATAATTATATCTACTATTATTCTGACATTTCACATTCTTAAAATAAAGTGGTGATATCGTAACTGGCCTAAGACAGGGAATAAATGTCAGGAAATGTGAAAAACTGAGTTTAAATGTATTTGGCTAAGCTGTATGTAAACTTCCTACTTCAACTGTAGGTATGTTGTTGTATGTATGTATATATGTTTATATGTATGAATGTTTATGTATGCATATGTATATGTATGGGTATGTACATGTAGGTATATGGATATATATTTATTTCCCCCCCAAAGATATGGGTGAGTGGAAATTATGCAGACAATTACATTGATGGAAGCAACAATCAAATATTAAACTGATCCACCCCTATAAAAAAGGGAAAAAAGACAATTAATGAATTTATCTAATTAACACTTTGTTCTAGCTAGCTATTTGTGTAGGTAGCTATCAAGTAAACACAATGATAGGTGTGGCATATCAGGAAGCTGATTAAACATCATTACGCAGGTGCACTTTGTGCTGGGGACAATAAAAGGCCACTAACATGTGCGGTTTTGTCACAGAACACAATGCCACAAATGTCTCAAGTTTCGAAGGAGCGTGCAATTGCTATGCTGACTGCAGGAATGTCCATCAGAGCTATTTCCAGATAATTTAATGTTCATTTCTCTACCATAAGCCACCTTTGACAGTACGTCCAACCTGCCTCACAAATACAGACCACATGTATGGCGTCATGTGGGTGAACGGTTTGCTGATGTCAATAACACAAACAGAGTGCCCCATGGTGGCGGTGGGGTTATGGTATGGGCAGGCATAAGCTACGGACAACGAACACAATTGCATTTTATCAATAGCAATTTGAATACACCGAAATACCGTGACGAGATTCTGAGGCCCATTGTGAGGCCCATTTACAAGGTATCTGTGACCATATCTGTATTCCCAGTCATGTCAAATCCATAGATTAAGGCCTAATTAATTGATTTAAATTGACTGATTTCCCCATATGAACTGTATTCAGTAAAACCTTTGAAATTGTTGCATGTTGTCTTAATATTTTTTGTTCAGTATAGATGAGAGGTTTGGGTAAGGTGTTCAAGGGGAAAAACCATGTAAACTGCTCATGACACTAAAGCAGAGTGTATGTACGACGTGCCTGAACCCGACTGGTATAAGAGGATAAATAACAGCAGAGTCATCATGTCAGAGGGTGAGCCTGTGGATGCATGCCAAATGGCACCCTATTCCCTATGTACTTTCGACCAGAGACCTATGAATAGGGTGCCATTTGGGATGCAGAAGAGTCTCTGCCTCTCCCTGTCCTTGGGTCTCTCTATAAACTAGGGTACCAGTGAGGATTTCCTACACTGGACAACTTGTTACAGGTGTTGATAAGTCATTGATAATAATCTGCCAATCTGTTTCATGCCATTACCTTAACATATAAGGGGGGAACATAGATAGCTACATGTATTTTCCATAAAAATCCCAAGTTGATGTAAACGCCTATGTTTAACCCTTTCTCATGGTTGTTGTCTTGACAGATTTGTCTAAAACCGTGTGACACAAAACATTACTTTTCTGTCCTTGCATTTATGGTAGAGTAAATTGTCATTTTATCATATATTAAGCATTAACCAGTTAAATTAGACATTGAACTTGAACCCTGTAAGAATCCTGGATCTAGCTATCAGACAGTTGTTTGTAGAGATCTTTCGAAATTCAGTGTAACTTTGTAACATTTTGTGTCGCCTTATGTTACGTGGTGAAAACAGTTTCCATGGGCACAAAAATCCCCAAAGAATGATGCAATTGCAAAATAAAATGCCTCTAACCGAAAGAGTGACCTTGCCACTGAAAAACAAAATTGTTACTATCATTAATGTGTGTTCTTCAATAATTATGTACGACACTTGTTGAATGTGCATTTGGTGTCAAGCTGTTTAATTACGCCGTAGTAATTTCACACATCATCAACTGATCCAGTGATGAACAGCTGTTGTGATAACACGTGCGATGCTACAACAGGCCAAGTGCGAGGAATGTCCATAATATTCTGGTGTCTCATTCGTTAAGCCGGTGAGGACATTTGTGCCTGGATCCACGCTGGATCTAATATCCCTAGGAAATTGATGCTGATCATCCGTTGTTGTCTGCTTGATTTACAGCAGTGTCTCGTCAGATTTAACAGAGGAAGCATCAAGGTAATATGTTCATGTTTTCTTGTTTCTGTGCCTCGGATTGGACACCGAGTCGACTCTATTCCTATGAATTATTCTGGACAGAGTGAGAACAAATGACATAGCTTAGTGGGCTTCTTCACGATGTGATCTGATACTGAAATAACATGACAAACACATTTTGTTTTCCATGCTACACCTGCAATTTTAAACAATACAAGAACTTGAATTTGGAGCTCAGAAATTCAAGTACTGGAATAGGCCTACCTTGAAATGTAGATATTTCCTCAGTTTGGTGCTTGAAAAGTTCTTGTAATTGTTGTTGCCAATTTATAAGTTCTCCTGCTCCCTTATTATTATCATCCGTGATTTCAGTTTTGATTAGTTTTTGTGAGAGATGTGGCCACTTTAGTTTGTGGTAATTGCTTACTTTGTTTTTACACTTTCAACATGCTTTTTTTTTTTTTTGGGGGGGGGGGGGTTCTATATGTACATAAATGTAAATTATTACATTTGAGTAATTTAGCAGACGCTATTATCCAGATGTCTGTATAAATCCTGTTTTTAAGGGTGTATCGTCCTAGTCCTCCGATGTTGTTTTGTTGCTGGAGTTATGGCCAATGCGAATATTATCCTCTAAATACACATGTGGAACTACACACAAATACTTTACATTTTTCGTTTCAAACCATTTTGACATTTTTATCCCAATGTCACACATGGGCCCCGTTATCTATAGAAAGACCCCCTTACTCCACACCATAATGTCACGCCTTGGTCTCAGTATTTTGTGTTTTCTTTAATTATTTGTTCAGGCCAGGGTGTGACATGGGTTTATTGTATTGTCGTATTGGGGGTTTTGTAGGCATTGGGATTGTGGTTGATTAGGGGTGTGTTTAGTATAGGCTTGGCTGCCTGAGGCGGTTCTCAATCAGAGTCAGGTGATTCTTGTTGTCTCTGATGGGGAACCGTATTGAGGTAGCCGGGGTTTCACTGTGTATTTCGTGGGTGATTGTTCCTGTCTCTGTGTAGTTTTACCAGATAGGCTGTAATTAGATTTCACATTCCGTTTGTTGTTTTGTATTAATAATAGTTATTTCATGTATCGCGATTGTTTCATTAAAGACATGAGTAACCACCACGCTGCATTTTGGTCCGACTCTCTTTCTACAAACGAAGAACGCCGTTACACATAAGACCTGCTTCTAACTGGGAGAGCTCATAAAAAACCAAGCCCAAACTCCAACTGTCAAGGCGCTAGCCAGCCGTGAGTCATGGCAGGATTCATCAAAGCTTTCTCTGCAGAGTGAAGGTCGTCTGAGGGAATGGTTGGCTGACGTAAACCAGTCAATTGTTCCCCTCGTCCTGCGGAAGAAGGTCGACTCAGATGACTAGTGTGTATGGGGAAATGCACGGGGGGAATGTACTGTAGCATACCATAATGATTCTATCAGTAATGTTCATCTCACTCCTTTCACATCTTGCCTGAGCGAATCGAGTAATCTTTTACCATTCCTGGTGAGGTGGGGAGAGCGGGAGCAAAGGGTGGTGGAGGTAAGCTACGGTGGGGAGAGAGAGGGGTCCCAGGGCTAAAGAGGAGAATCATAAACAGCTCGCAAAGGACTGAGGCGACAGCAGGGAATAAATCCCCCCCCCCCAAACACACAAGCGTGCACACACACATTTTGACTTCCACATTTTCACACGCATGCACACACACACACACAGACACAACCATGTGTACACCTCCAACTCCCCCCACCCAGATGCACTCCAAGAATGCTCTGATGTCTGATTTTGTTTTTTTGCTCCCTCCCTCTGAGTCATAATTTCAGTGAGGGAGCCAGGAATGAGTCAGAGAATATTCCAGAAGGCTAATAGTACATTGTCAGAACGCCATGACAGACTCTCAGTGGCTAGTTTTCCTTCATCGGGCTGAATCAGTTATAGTGGGAAAAAAAGTTGTCAGCCTTTTCTTTCTGTTGTTGTTGAAATACACAATCAGTCATAATAACATATGACATATGAACAGCTTTCTATGCCAATGACCCTTTATTATGAACATGTAATACATTCACGCGTAGCCTCAAATATATCACATATGATAATAAACCGCTACCACAGTCTCAAAATTAGCTTTTTTCTCTCTTTGAAATTCTATTCCACAATAGAAATTAATTGGCTTTGCAGATGAAAGAGAAGTGTAATTGTTAAGTGCTAAGTGCTGCATTGAGAGGCTTAGCGAACGTGCATCACATCAAAGCTCGGGCCAATTAGACCGGGTCTCCCCTGCTCCACTCAGAGGGCTAGGGCTGACGAGGAGGGCGTGACTATGAAGGGTCCTTTCTAATTACCCATTCAGTCAGGCTTCTCTCCAGACAGCTGCTCCCCCGAGATGCAGAGAAACACACCCCTGGGAACACCTCTCCATCCCAACATCACTGCTCTTAGACAATGTATAGTCATGGTGCCCATAGGTGGATCCATCACAGAGCCTGACTTATAGAAGTCTTGAGGTCCACACCTTTCATACTACAACAGTACATTATATCAAGCAATACCACACATCAAGGTAAGGTAAAGTTTTCTTACATGGGTGTTTTAACTCAAACCCAAATCAGAAACCTTCCATGATCAGATCAAAGAGAAGGGGGTTTACGTCGTATATTTCCCTCTCTGCCACCAGAGGCATATTTGTATTTATTAGGGATCCCCATTAGCTGCTGCCTCACTTTACACACAAAACGAAAGATAAAACAGTACATCATATAACAATATTACACCACTACTAATTTACAGTACAAAATGTATAACACCACCATACAACAATATTACTATGTACATGTGTACAGTGCGTGTGCTAGCGTGTGTGTGTATGCGTGTGTCTGTACCTGTGTGTGTCTCTTCACAGTCCCTGCTGTTCCATAAGGAGTATTTGTTACTGTTAAAAAAAAACCTGAATCTACTGCTTGCATCAGTTACCTGATGTGGAATAGAGTTCCAGTAGTCATGACTCTTTGTAGTACTGTTAGCCTCCCATAATCTGTTCTGGACTTGGGGATTGTGAAGAAACCTCTGGTGGCATGTCTTCTGGGGTATGCATGGGTGTCGAAGCGGTGTGCTAGTAGTTTGAAACAGACGGCTCTGTGCATTCGGCTTGTCAGCACTTCTTACAAAAACAAATAGTGATGAAGTCAGTCTTTCCTCTACTTTAAGCCATGAGAGATTGACATGTTATATCATTAATGGAGGAAACCTGGCACCATCCCTACGGTGAAGCATGATGGTAGCAGCATCATGCTGTGGGAATGTTTTTCAGCGGCGGGACTGGGAGACTAGTCAGGATCAAGAGGAAGATGAAAGGATCAAAGTACAGAGAGATCCTCGATGAAAACCTGCCCCAGAGTGCTCAGGACCTCAGACTGGGGCGAAGGTTCACCTTCCAACAGGACAATGACCCTAAGGACACAGCCAAGACAACTCAGGAGTGGCTTCGGAACAAGTCTCTGAATGCCCTAATGTGGCCCAACCAGAGCACAGACTTGAACCCGGTCGAACATCTCTGGAGAGACCTGAAAATAGCGGTGCAGCGACGCTCCCCAAAATGACAGAGCTTGAGTGGATCTGCAGAGAAAAATGGGAGAAACTCTCCAAATACAGGTGTGCCAAGCTTGTAGCGTCATACCCAAGAAGACTCAAGGCTGTAATCGCTGCCAAAGGTGCTTCAACAAAAGTACTGAGTAAAGGGTCTGAATACTTACGTAAATGTGATATTTCCATTTTTTTATTTTAATCAATTCGCTAACATTTCTAAAAACCTGTTTTGCTTCGTCATTATGGGGTATTGTTTGTAGATTGATAAGGGGGGAAACTAATTAATCCATTTTAGAATAAAATAACATCACAAAATGTGAACCAAGTCAAGTGGTCTGAATACTTTTCGAATGACCTGTACATTATCAAGCATTTCACACATATCATCCAGATACTGACTGTTAGCACTTGGTGGTGTATATCATCTTCCCACAAGAGCGGGCTTTTGGTGAGGCAGATAAACCTGTAGCCATATTACTTCAACAGTACTTAACATGAGATCCTCTTTAAGCTTTACAGGAATTTTGTTTGGAATATAGACCGCAAGGTTGAAGACAGTAGTGTACAGTAGAAAGTAGCTGTCGCTGTAGTGTAGGAAGGGAGGAGGAGTAAGGTAGTGTCTCTAATGGCACCCTATTCCCCATGAAGTGCACTATATCCCCCGAAACTACGGCACTGTATAGGCAATAGGGTGCCATTTGGGACGAACCGAGGTGATGGACGATTCCTCACATAATACCTCAGCCCTTCCATGTGAGCCACGGAGGGATAGGAGCCATTCGTCAAACTTTGGGCATCACTACAAGTGCGCCGCTGTTTGAAGTGCTGTCAACTTAGTCATGCTTATTCACCCAAAACAAACCTTCTGTGCCCAGTGCGCAGAGTCAGGATTTTTTTTTTGTGAGACGTGAAAGAGGTCTTTTGTTCGATGTATTGAGGGAGCCTGTCAGCGTTGTGTGATCAAGGTATCAGTGTTTTTCGAACAGACCGTTTGGAAAGAGACTACTCGGCATTCATATACATCATGACAGAGCAGCAGACATTCTTGAAATAATCCAAACTAAACACAAAGCATATTCTTGCAATATAACTCAAGCCAGGTGTCTAGGTCTTTTGGGGTCTTGTATAGGTGGCTATAGTATAATTTGGTACTGATTATGATACTGTATCTGTAGTAGGGGTCAGAACAACTTGCCTAATTCCGCTGCTCCATCGATGAGTCCATACCTCAGTCTGAACCTGCCATCCTAGAAATTGTTTGAGCTGATGTCAAAATGATGTGATTCATGATTCGTGTCGGCCAGCTCTGGTCCAGCCCATCCGTTTCTGGGACCAATCAGAATGGCTTGAACGTGTTCACTTTTGAGAAGTCGTTGAGGAGGATGCAAATCCAGACTCATCGCGGAGAAACGTTAGTGGACACGGTTTGGCCAGAGTGCTGTGGATGGGTAACCAGGCAACAGAACAACATAGATTGATCATCATTTGGCTAATCTGCTGCTGCACATGTTGTGTATTTTGTGGAATTGCATTAGTGTGACCTTCGGGGAAAAATGTTGTAATTCCCCGGGTCTTTTCATGCCATTTTTCAGATAAATGTGAAGAGTGTTCCTGGGACAGTCTCTGGATCCCGGTTACCCATGTTAATCCCTAGTGCTGACTAACAGAAAGTAAATTGTAGACTACAAAAAATAAATAAATAGAGTCACAAACTTTTTAGATCAGTTAACAGGCATCATAGTGCCTTACTCAGGGTAATATCGTGAATGTTTGAACAGGGTTATGAGGACAAACAGTACAATTTGTGCAACCGATGACCACAGAGTGATGAGACATGAAAAAGTAGAACTGTTCAAAAATAATAGTTTACAGCAGGTAATCCCAAACTGGGGTACGCCAAATAAAAATGTTTGGCGTCACATTAACCGCTACTCTCTCGCGGGAATTCCACTGACGGTCCGTAGGTAGCCAAACGTAGCTGCTGCTCATGTTGGTATCTGTACCGATGGGGCAAAAGCCATGACTGGGAGTCATAGTGGAGTGGTAACGCGCGTGTAAGCAGTTGCTCCAAACGCCTCTTGGGTACACTGCAGCATCTACCGAGGGGCTCTTACTGCTAAAGGAATGCCTGACAGCTTGAAATACATTTTGGACACTACAGTGAAAATAACTTTGTTAATTAAAGCAAGGCCCCTGAACTCTCATATATTCTCTACACTATGCAATGATATGGGCAGCGACCATGTAATGCTTTTACAACATACAGAAGTGTGCTGGTTATCATGGGGCAAAGTATTGACCCGTTTTTTTTTTTAATTGAGAGAGGCTTAAAGTTTTCTCACTGACCATAATTTTCACTTGTCTGACTGCTTGCATGATGAGGAGTTTCTCACACGACTGGCCTATCTGTTTTTTCTTGCCTGAATGATCTGACTCGTTATCCCTTTCATGCCCTGCCTCCAGTCCACTTACCAATATCTGAACAAGAGAGCCTCATCGAAATTGCAACAAGCGGTTCTGCAAAAATGTAATTTAATCAGATGCCACTGCCAGATTTCTGGATTAGGCAACGCTCAGAGTATCCTGCCTTGGCAAATCGCGCTGTTAAGACAATGATGCCCTTTGCAAACACTACCTACTGTATGTGAGAGTGGATTCTAGGCTCTCAATAGCATGAAAACGAAATACAGGCACAGACCCTGTGTGGAAGATGATTTAAGATTGAGACTCTCTCCAATACAACCCAACATTGCAGAGTTATGTGCATCCTTTCAAGCACACCCTTCTCATTAACCTGTGGTGAGTTATTCACAATCTTTGATGATCAAATACGGTTTTATATGTAAGATGGTAAAATAAATAGCAAATTGATTGATTATTATTATATTATTCTTTGTGCCCTGGTCCTATTAGAGCTCATTGTCACTTCCCACGAGCCGGGTGGGAAGTGTTTAATAAATGTATCGTATAGTGTGTGTGTGGCAGGCTTACAATGATGGCAAAAAACAGCATTTGGGAGTGCGCTGACCCTGGTGCTAGAGGGGTTACGGAGCTGGAGGTTGAATGTTTGAAGGGGTAAGGGACTATAAACAGTTTGGGAACCACTGGTTTACAGCATGTTGAATATATTAGGCTATTATTTTCACCATCATACTGCAAGATGATTAAATATTGTATATAGTATTAACGTCATAAATCATTATTATTCAATTTAATGTTCCCTTGTTTACATTTCATTTAACCATTGTTGCATATAATCTTTTAGTTAAAACATATATAGTTGCCCCACATGATATATTCTTTCTCCAATAAATATTGATTTATAATCGTGCCACATAGGGGCAACACAGCATGCCGATACCCCACATGCATTCCTTTAGTGAAGTGTGCACGTCTTTCCTCTGATGTCAGAGACAGAGTAGGCCTATAGTATGATCACCTCAATATGCCCTGATTCGCCGAACACAACACAAGTCAAACGCTTTATTTTACGATTCAATAAAAAAGACTGAGCCACAAGAGGCACAAAGCACTCCGTCAATGTCAAAACCCCCGACATCGTATTTTTACTGGTAATCGAATAAATCTCACCTGTTTTTCTCTCCCTCTGTTTTCTCTCTATGACAGCCAGGGATAGGTAAGGGTCCATGGATGAGGTCACTATGGATTCTATTCAGGGCCTGTAACAATTCACAGTAGACTGCCAGGCCTGAGAAGCCAGCGGCGACCCATCAATGACTGCCTTTCTCCCTGGGGAGCCACTGTTGACTAAGTACAGGGAGGGATGGAGGAGGGGAGAGGGGGAGAGAGGCAACAATGGTGCTCCTGGACCAGTGAGCCTAATATTGATGTCATACTACTCATTCCACATTATCCTCTCTATTGATTAGGCTGATCTCAGCCTTGCAGAGCCATACTAAACCAACCAGCATCTATTTATTTATCTATCTATCTATCTATCTATCTATCTATCTATCTGTCTATCTGTCTGTCTGTCTGTCTGTCTGTCTGTCTGTCTGTCTGTCTGTCTGTCTGTCTGTCTGTCTGTCTGTCTGTCTGTCTGTCTGTCTGTCTGTCTGTCTGTCTGTCTGTCTGTCTGTCTGTCTGTCTGTCTGTCTGTCTGTCTGTCTGTCTGTCTGTCTGTCTGTCTGCCTGCCTGTCTGTGCCTGCCTGCCTGCCTGCCTGCCTCTGCCTGCCTGTGCCTGCCTGCCTGCCTGCCTGCCTGCCTGCCTGCCTGCCTCTGCCTGCCTGCCTGCCTGCCTCTGCCTGCCTGCCTGCCTGCCTGCCTGCCTGCCTGCCTGCCTGCCTGCCTGCCTGCCTGCCTGCCTGCCTGCCTGCCTGCCTGCCTGCCTGCCTGCCTGCCTGCCTGCCTGCCTGCCTGCCTGCCTGCCTGCCTGCCTGCCTGCCTGCCTGCCTTTTCTCTCTTACCCAGACAGTGTGCTGGGTTCACATTGTCTCTCCCCCGGCATCTCTCAATTCTTAGTTGAGTTCTCCCTCTATGCATAAGGATGAATAGACTGAGGTGACTGTGTGTCAGCATCATAGACACAGACACACACTTACAATGTGCTGCCTCTGGGACAACATGTTACTCTAGATATATGCATTAAGCGTGGTGACTTAAATGTCCCTCATTAATTGTAGTGTACAGTTAATGGAAGTGTATCTGATTGAAACGTAAACTACCTGTTAAAGAGAGGCAATGGCCTTGACTTTCAATAAAGCTTATGTTATATTACCTGAACTGTCAGTTGATTATCCTTGAAGCTAAGTTGTCAACTCTCTATGTGATGTAGTTAGGCATGCAGTAGAGCAACTATTTAAGATGGTGTCACACCATTTAGCAAACAAATTACTCACAGACAAAGAAATCACTGTCTGCCAAGTGGCTCATACAGTATGTGGAAAGTATGAATCACTAAACAGTCACTTTTAATGAAGACAAAAATCTGTGGAAATGTGGGTTGTGCCTATACCCCTCAGAGTTTCCATACAGGAAAAAATGTGCAGGGTTTATATGACCATAAAATGTAAAACATTATTTGAGTGTAGGGGTACTTATCTCCTCTAAGAATGGTGGAAGTAACGATGGCATCATTTGAATCTATCGATGAGCAACCAGGCAACTTGAGACGTTTCAGTCTTTCAATGCACTTTTGAAAAACAGGAGATTTTAGATTGGTAAATTAGTCTAAACTTGAGTAATCGTGGCCAAATACCGACCGTGAGGTGGGAGCAACCAAATTTTGCCTTAGGGCCTCCAAAAGGCTATAGCCGGTCCTGAATGAAAGGTTTCTCCCTGCCCCTTCCCTGCATGGCTGGCCTTTTGCCCGGGCTCAGTCACCCACTCTGGCTCAGTGTCCTCTTTCAGCCTCTACCACTGACATCATTAGTGCCTGAAAGGCCTGGCCGGCTCCGCTCTACAATCCAGGGTTTCATGTAAAGTAAAGTGTAGTAGGTGTATAATTGGTCCTCCGATGTCTGGCAGGTCACCCTATGGCTAGATGCAAAAAATACACAGCGACGCCGTGTGTCCTCGCTCACATGTGGTGTGGGGAAGTCCGGGCAGAAGGTAGCCGGGCAGGAAAAACAAATACGAGATTATTCAAAGGGACTAGAATGGAAACAATGTAGCAGAATTGTTCCAATACACTGTTCTTCCTTTAAAAATAAACCTACATGTTTATCTTTTGTAATGTAGCTACTTGTGGGCCTTCAAGTGGTGTTACTTAACACGCACTTTAAGGTTGTAGTATTTTGGTCAGTGATCTTGTGAAAGAACTGTAAATTGGTAGCCTGCAAAGGAATCAATCACCTTTACTGAAGTGTTCACCACATATTTTCAGACCTTCCTTCTCTCTCTCTCTCTCTCTCTCTCTCTCTCTCTCTCTCTCTCTCTCTCTCTCTCTCTCTCTCTCTCTCTCTCTCTCTCTCTCTCTCTCTCTCTCTCTCTATACAGCTGGTTTGTTATTCACAATCCTGCGGGTCAACAGTCTAGCTAGCAGCATGTGTAAGAACCTGTCTTACTTGATTTTTTATCTCTTGGCATTTAATTATTCTGGGCACCAGGTCAAGCGATAGGAGCATCATCTGAATTTCTTTGGTTGGGGAGGAAGGGGTCACAGAGCAGTTAATCTGAAAAGACAGCTTCTTTTCCCTGGCAGAGTGAGAGAGCAAGAGAGAGAGAGTGAGAGAGAGAGAGAGAGAGAGAGAGAGAGAGAGAGAGAGAGAGAGAGAGAGAGAGAGAGAGAGAGAGAGAGAGAGAGAGAGAGAGAGAGAGAGCCTGCCAGTGAAAAGCCTGGGCTACTTGGCTCGGTGGAAACAGGTGTCAAACAGGAACTCTGTGTTTAACGTCTCCTACTGCAACACGTTTCCTGGAGACAGATGCGGCCTCTCTCTCTCATGGGCCAACCGCCCTGCAAACTGCTGCCTCATCCTTTACCTCTGTCAGATTGTGACCCAGTTTCGGCTGTGTTGGGAAGAGTCAAAACAAAATAAAAACATAACACACACGTTCCACATTCCCCCCTCTTGCTTTGGAAATAGAGTTGGATCACAATAGTCACATATTGTGTGTTTAGCCCTTGACTAAACTTCTCTGAATCTCCACAAGCAGACAGTACATGTAGTGCCACACTGAATTCCATTTCATGTTAGTAAAACTGATTTACTTCTTCATGTACATGGTTGAATTGAGCACAACATATCAATCCCATCACATCCATCTACAAAATCCAGAAAAATAAGCTAAACATAAGCATCACCCCGCAATGTTAGAAGTGAAGGGGATCCTTGCTTTGCTATTTTTTTCAAATGGACCCATTTCCACGATGTCAAAGAACACAGCGATCATCATGCTGAGATTTAAGGCTCTATTGTGCACAGAGCAATACAAGTCTTTCTGTCTGAGTTAATGGTTCAACGGTGATAATTGAACAACAACTTAGCACCAGCTTCAAAGGCCAACTCCTCCCTATCATCTGCTTTTCTATAGATAGAACACCTCACCCACCACAATTATCACAATGCCAAGCTCGCTCCCTCCATGCAATTACAACTAATGCATTCTGCAGAGGCGCACTAAGGGCCTGCTATGGCCTTGAGTAGTACTAAAGAGACACTTTCAAAGCATCAGACCAGCGTCGGCTTTCACACACAATAGGACACAACAAGACATCAACAGCAATTCACCATATTCGAGGTTCATGTTCATTCATCCACCCCCCAAGCTATCATTGCTCTGTGACACAAAAAGCGGCATCAGTGTGCTTTAGGACCATGCGGATGCTTTAGAGCGGTCGGGTAGGCTGTTTGGCGGTATAAACCAGCTGTATTTAGGACCCTGCAGGCAGCACAGAGCGTGCAAACAGAGGGAGCTGTTGTCTCTGTGTGTTGTGCTTTTTCTCCGAGTTGTAAAAGCAAGCAGAACAGAAACTACCTACTCTTAATTTGGATTTAGCTGGCAAGGTAACTGATTTTTGACTTAACAGAAAAATGTATTTATCACCAGTGTGGAGTTAGTAGTGCAACTGGCATGTAACTTTAACAAAAACGTGCCATACTTGAGTAAAAGTAAAGATACCTTGATAGAAAATGACTCAATTAAAAGTGAAAGTCACCCAGTAAAATACTACTTTAGTAAAAATAAAAGTATGTATAAAAAGTAAATGTAATTGCTCAAATATACTTAAGTATCAAAACTAAAAGTAAAAGTATAAATAATTTCAATTTCCTTATATTAAGCAACCCAGCTGGCACAATTCTAGGGGCACACTCCAACACTAAGATATAATATACAAACCAAGCAAACAAAGCATTTGTGTTTAGTGAGTCTGCCAGATCAGAGGCAGTAGAGATGACCAGTGATGTTCTCTTGATAAGTGTGTGAATTGAACCAGTTTCCTGTCCGGCTAAGCATTCAAAGTACTTTTGGGTGTCAGGGAAAATGTATGGAGTAAAAAGTAGATTATTTTCTATAGGAATGCAGTGCATTAGAAGTTAAAGTTGTCAAAAATATAAATAGTAAAGTCAAGTATTTTTACTTAAATACTTTACATCATTGCAAATGCATTACATGTTTCATCCCTCCTTGACTGAAGTTCTGTCTGAAGTGAATAAACTAGAGAGTTACAGTGCCTTGCGAAAGTATTCGGCCCCCTTTAACGTTGCGACCTTTTGCCACATTTACATAAAGATATAAAACTGTATTTTTTTGTGAAGAATCAACAACAAGTGGGACACAATCATGAAGTGGAACGACATCTATTGGATATTTCAAAATTTTAACAAATCAAAAACTGAAAAATTGGGCGTGCAAAATGATTCAGCCCCTTTACTTTCAGTGCAGCAAGCTCTCTCCAGAAGTTTAGTGAGGATCTCTGAATGATCCAATGTTGAACTAAATGACTAATGATGATAAATACAATCCACCTGTGTGTAATCAAGTCTCTGTATAAATGCACCTGCACTGTGATAGTCTCAGAGGTCCGTTAAAAGCGCAGAGAGCATCATGAAGAACAAGGAACACACCAGGCAGGTCCAAGATACTGTTGTGAAGAAGTTTAAAGCCGGATTTGGATACAAAAATATTTCCCAAGCTTTAAACATCCCAAGGAGCACTGTGCAAGCGATAATATTGAAATGGAAGGAGTATCAGACCACTGCAAATCTACCAAGACCTGGCCATCCCTCTAAACTTTCAGCTCATACAAGGAGAAGACTGATCAGAGATGCAGTCAAGAGGCCCATGATAACTCTGGATGAACTGCAGAGATCTACAGCTGAGGTGGGAGACTCTATCCATAGGACAACAATCAGTCGTATATTGCACAAATCTGGCCTTTATGGAAGAGTGGCAAGAAGAAAGCCATTTCTTAAAGATATCCATAAAAAGTGTTGTTTAAAGTTTGCCACAAGCCACCTGGGAGACACACCAAACATGTGGAAGAAGGTGCTCTGGTCAGATGAAACCAAAATGGAACTTTTTTGGCAACAATGCAAAATGTTATGTTTGGCGTAAAAGCAACACAGCTCATCACCCTGAACACACCATCCCCACTGTCAAACATGGTGGTGGCAGCATCATGGTTTGGGCCTGCTTATCTTCAGCAGGGACATCGAAGATGTAAGTCGCTCTGGATAAGAGCGTCTGCTAAATGACTTAAATGTAAATGTAATGGTTAAAATTGATGGGAAGATGGATGGAGCCAAATACAGGACCATTCTGGAAGAAAACCTGATGGAGTCTGCAAAAGACCTGAGACTGGGACGGAGATTTGTCTTCCAACAAGACAATGATCCAAAACATAAAGCAAAATCTACAATGGAATGGTTCAAAACTAAACATATCCAGGTGTTAGAATGGCCAAGTCAAAGTCCAGACCTGAATCTAATCGAAAATCTGTGGAAAGAACTGAAAACTGCTGTTCACAAATGCTCTCCATCCAACCTCACTGAGCTTGAGCTGTTTTGCAAGGAGGAATGGGAAAAAAAATCAGTCTCTCGATGTGCAAAACTGATAGAGACATACCCCAAGCGACTTACAGCTGTAATCGCAGCAAAAGGTGGCGCTACAAAGTATTAACTTAAGGGGGCTGAATAATTTTGCACGGCCAATTTTTCAGGTTTTGAATTGTTAAAAAAGTTTGAAATATCCAATAAATGTCGTTCTACTTCATGATTGTGTCCCACTTGTTGTTGATTCTTCACAAAAAAATACAGTTTTATATCTTTATGTTTGAAGCCTGAAATGTGGCAAAAGGTCGCAAAGTTCAAAGGGGCCGAATACTTTCGCAAGGCAATGTAGCTAACTAGCTATAGCTACCACAGCTCTATCCTCTAGCTTTCTGTCAGGTAGCAGTATCTAAGAGCTATTGTGTGTATGGAAATGTTTTGAAGCCTTTATTTTGTCCTGTTTCAACAGAAGTAAATGAACTTGGCTAGTTTTTGCCAGTAGATGTACCAGTAGAGTTAGCCAAAAGTTGGCTAATGTTAGATAGCTAGCTAGCTCACTAACTATAGCTATTATTTTTGTCTGAATAACACTAGACCTGAGTCAAATGATGAAATCAGCAGCCAAACGATTGAAGACCGATATTCTGACATGTTTTGATAGCGCAATGCGAGTTTTTGTTTGAGTTAGTATAGCAATGTAACGTTATTGATCTGTCAGTTTTACTAGCTAATTCTCTACTTTTCACAGTGACACAATATAAACATCTCTACGGGCTTCACTGTCATGGTGCACAGTCAGTACACAACACAATGCTCATAATTTCTTAGCAGGATCAGGTGGTGACAGGTGTCACAGCAGGGTCAGACAGCCAGGGAAGACCAGTCTACCGAGCTGAGGTGAATTTTGCAGTATATTTTAACAACCAGTGAATGGATACAAAGTTTCATCTTGAGTTGATGAATAGGTTACAGTCTGGTATCTGGGATTAATTTTAATTTAAATGATTGAACCATAGATTCTATTCCTGGATAATATCATGTACAAATGTACACCAATGTAATTATTTTTCATTCCTCATCTGAGCAGGATAAAATGGTGACAGGGGTCTCAGCAGGGTCAGGAAACCAGGGAAGACCAGTCTGTGACGGCGCTGAGGTGAACTTTTACAGATGCAACACTTTATTCTCTTAGCATTTATAGCGGCTAAAAAATGCATTGCCATTAATTGGAAGGTTGGTTATCTTCCCACAATGTCACAATGGATGGCAGAACTGTCATGTTATGTATTTTGTATTTTATTACAAGATTAAAGGTATACTGTGCAACTTTCATAAGGTCTGAACGCTTATATGGAATACTGTATGACAAAAGGAATCTGTATTGAAAACTTGCCCACATCAGGGGAGATACCTATTTAGGGAATCCCTAGCTGCTGGGCTGCTCAGTCCTCGCCCTGGGGGTCTGCCGTACTGCTGGTTTTCCCGCTGGCCTTGGCTTAACACACCTGAAACCAATAATGAATGTTTCACTAAGATCCTAATGATGAGTGGGGTGTGTTGGATTGAGGTGCTGCAGGGCAGTGGACCCTTAGGAGCAGGATGAGTCGATCCAGCTATATTGTTTGCAATTAAAAAGAGCTCTACAGTAGTATTAGGCCTATGATATGAATCACGGTGCCCTCCATAATTACTAGGACGGGGAAGCATTTTTTTTCCATACTACAAAAGTTTGATTTGAAATCAAACAATGACTATGAAGTTAAAGTGCAAATTGTAATTTGAGGGTAGAAATTAGAGCACTTTTTGTACATAGTCCCCCCATTATAGGGGACCAAAAGTATTGGGACAAATTCACTTGTATGTGTATCAATGTGGTAAAAAGTGAAGTATTTGGTCCCACATTCATAGCACGTAATGACTACATCAAGCTTATGACTCTACAAATTTGTTGGATGCATTTGCTGTTTGCTTTGGTTGTGTTTCAGATTATTTTATGCCAAATAGAAATGAATGGTAATGTATTGTGACATTTTGGACTCACTTTTATTGTAAATAAGAATATAATATGTTTCTAAACACTTCTACATTAATGTGGATGCTACCATGATTAGGAATAATCCTGAATGAACCGTGAATAATAATGAGTGAGAAAGTTACAGACCCACAATATAATAACCCCAAGACATGCTAACCTTTCACCATTACAATAACAGGGAAGGTTAGCATTTGTGGGGGGGTATGGTTTTTGTGCGTCTATAACATTCTCACTCATCATTATTCACGATTAATTTAGGATTGAATATCCATAATCATGGTAGGATCTTAATGTAGAAGTGTTTAGAAACTTATTCTATTCTATTGAATAATAAAAGTGATCCCAAAAAGACCCCAAAAGAGTCATATTAGATTGTGAAGAAATGCAGGAAATTAGCTTTAGATGCCCCCCAAAAATGTGCTGTATCAGAATCCTTCATCAGGCTATTCAAGCAATGATCTGGCGAGCCAGCCAACGGACACACATCTGCCTGTGTTTTCGTTCGTCACTGGAGTGCACAAACCGTCTCCAGTCTCCTTCAGCCTCTGGCACTGGCACTGGCACTGGCACTGGCACTGGCGGGCACCACTCTGCTCTGAGTGGATTTTTTTGGGATGATAATGTGTGCATTACACAAGCTGGAAATCACAGTGTGTAAATCCACAGAGAGAGGTCTAACGGGGAACCAAGGAAAGCCCAGCCACAAGCAAGAGAAAACCAACTGCAAACCCAGAGAGAAAAGTCTAGATCATAGATCAGTGCAGTCAACAGAGGGTGGGTGACACATGCACATAGGACTGACACATACAGCATATGGTTGGCTGCAACATGGAACTATAATTCCACGTGAGAACATCCACAAGAGGCTTCTGACAGTCCATTCAGTATCCACTGCGTGCCACGCCAGGCATTTAAAAGGCACACAATGCAGACAGACGTTCAAGTGCACAAACACATACTGTCTTCAAAGAAAAATCTGATCTGAATTACACTACTCTACTCCTCTTCTCCCTCCCTCTCTCTATCTCGCTCTCTCTCTCCATATTTAATCTGGACTTGATTGAGAATAGACTGCCAATCCAATATTCACAAAGGGTTTAGGTTACATCCAGGGTGACATGAATATATTGCAGTGTGAAAATATTTGTTCATTCATTATGCACACTGTACCATTCCCACTGGGCACAGACGACAATTCAGCGCCTATGCCTTGCAGGTGCCAAGTGAGGATCCACACAGTACTTAACAAAGATATTCTGTAACATGTGTAGCTGAGAAGGTCAAGCAGGAGATTATCCTGTTTAGAAACAGGGGTGGGAGATGGTGGGGATATGGCAATTTCACTTCTACAAACTAAAGACCATTTATCAGACTGTGATAAATAGCGTGTGTTCCAAATGTCCGTGCGTGGCTGATCGTTTGCACTGTTCTTTCCACTGCCAGGCTGGAACACATTGACATTGATATTTCATCACCCATCCCTCAACAAATTTTCATCTTGACCTCAACACTGGGACTGGAGGGCGAGTTACAGGGGGTCAGGTGGGGTGTGGTGGAAGAGGGAGGGGGGTGGACAGGGTTGCTTTTGAGAGCAGGGCAAACAGCCCAGCCAATAGGCTCGCAGCAGCCTCGGGTCTCGATCAATGAGGGGGGTGGGGAACGGAGACCGATAGAGAAAGAGAGGGGGTGGAGGGAGGGGCGGACTCTTCACCAACTGTGACAGGAGAGACTGGTTGGGAAGACGCCAAATCAGGCAGGGGTCACTGGGTTCAGCTAGTAAATAAGTCATTTGCTCTGCTCCGAACGCATTCCAAGGCTCCACCTCACCCTCCCGCCCTCTGGTCCAAAGTCTCTTTTCGGTTATTCCTGGGGTTTCTGAGGCTGCTCTCTCTCTCTCTGCTCTCCAGTGGTGTGTCAACATTTCCTGACGGACTGCCAGTGTAGGCTGTGGTCTTATTCAATGTAGGGTGTTCACTGCACACAGAAGAGGACTGGAGGAAGGCCAAATTAGCGGCTGCCTTGTCCCTAACAAAAACATAATTCCACTCAACACAGTAAATGAGCCCTGTGCTGGTGGACAATTCGTTCAGGAACCCAACACTGGAAAAAAAAAAAAAATTCTTCTTCAATCTTTGAAAAATGTTCCCATTCTGTCATGGCTAGAAATGTACTACTACACCAAAATAATCCTTGCATCCAAACAAGCCAGTCAATAGTATATGCAGATGAATACACCCTGCCTTAAGCAATGCAGAATCTGGCCATGGCGCCATCTGCCTCGGCTTTTGCTAATCACCTCAACCAGATGGGTTAGTAGCAGATCTTTGAGGAAGGTTGTTTTCCTGCATAATAAATGTGAGCATCGCCGGTCCACTAACTGGAGTAGCTGCAGAAATGAATATTGCTTTTTTTTTCTCCTCTCTCGGTTTTAAAATGGAAAGGATTTCAAGAAGAGCGTTTGATTAAATTGCCGATAGAGCCATTTGAAGATTGATGACTGCTCAGACTATTACACACAGTGCTACTGAACACTTCTCTAATAGGACCAAGTAGTGCCTCTGAAGGGCAAAGAGTCATTGATTTAAAACGTTCATATTGAGATCAGACCAGAGTCCATTTGGCAGCCAGAAGGGTCTGCAGATCTAGGTTAATAGCCAAGCAGGCCTGTCCTCGAAAACACTCATCAAGCAGCTTTGACAATTCATCGACAACAGGTGGGCACACTGAATGATCAGCACTTTAAAGGCCGAATGCGAATATCAGCACATCTGTTCTGAATGAAGTCTTCGTAATTTAATTTGGGCTTTTGCCATGTTAGGGAAAATATGAGTAGTTATTCAAGGCTGCTGCACAACCCACTTTACTTGCCTGATGAATCTCCAAATTGAAGTCACTCCCAGTACCAGGTGAAAGCAACAGTCAAAATCGGTCTCACAGCCAGACTGCTGCTCTAAGCGTTCTAGGCAGAGGATGAGGACATGTCTTTGAGCATAAATGTGATATACTGTAAACGTAGGTCTCCCGCTGGAAATATGGATGAAAGATGTTTGGTATTCTTAAACGCCTCACTACAGATATAAAATCTGTACATTACGCAAACAGACAGGGTATGAATGGTTCATTCCTGAGCTTCGTGGCCCACTGCAATTCTGAGAAAGGAGGCTGAAGTAAACTATGTCTGAGCCAATGGCGAGAGGTTGAAGATCAGGAGAGTAGGATAGTAATATATAATAGTAATATATAATATATAGAGATATAGAGGCTTTTCCAAGGAGGTTTCTAAAATGGTCTACCCTGACAATTGTCCCACATAATGGTTTCCGTGGCAACCAGAATTTAAGATCTCGTCTGCAAACCTCTAGTCCAGAAATGAACTAGACGAACAATAGCCAACAACTTCCCACCTCCAGATTATAGGACATTTTTTACACAAGTATTTTTTTCATTTCAGTATCCTGAAGTAAACAAACTTCCATTTTCTGGGAAAAAGGACTCTCCTCTCGCAGCACTCCTGTTCCTATGAGCCGTGGCCGTATCCCAAGAGTTCCAAGAGCATTTATCCCAAGAGTATCCTTTCAGTCCTCGGTCTCCAAAAGCTCAGCAGGAATTTCGATGCATCAATAGAGGTCTTCGGCTTACGAGAACGCTTCCTTAAGATAACACAAGAGCTAAAAACATGAAACCCCAAAGGGAGGGAGACTTTTATTTTTATTCATCTAACCATGTATTAGTTATTTTGATAAGACTTTTTGGCCAAGTAAAGAGTTCTACTGATGTGGATTTAGAAGCAAGTCGTTTTAATAAAAACAAGCAGCAAAAACAGCTCTAACTGTAACCAGCTCTTAAAGCTTGAGTACGACTGAGGTTCCATTCTCTCCAACTGTTCCAGCTCTTCTTAGAACCCGTCTGGTAGTCAATAATCAATTAACCTGCTACACATACTTCAATTATTTACAGTATAGGGTTCAGAGTGAACAAGGGCACTCCATACTTGAGTCTGTCTGAGCAGGGCCACAGGGTCCACAGGGGTCAGTGGGAAAGCTAAGTCCAGACCAACCACTGCCTGCCCTGCCCAGAGGCTGCACTGTCAGTTAAGGAGCCAGCTCACAAACAAACACGCTGCCACTGCTGGCAAAGTGGTTTAGGCCTTGTGACCATTCTCATATTACTGACCAGCTAATGCTACAAAGTACATTGTGGGGGAACATTTGGGCAGTATGCACATTCTCTTGTAGACATTTGCTCAATTTAACTCTATTCTTTAATCCATTAGATAGACATTGATATCATGTGCCTTCTCATGCTGAAGCCACTAGCCTCTTTTTCTACATACCTATGTAATGTAAAATCAACAGCATCTAGAGGCAGTTTATTAAGAATAAATGCTTTTTAGTTGCTTGTTTTCCCCTCAAACAAACACCCATTTAAAGCGCATAATGACTGCCTCTATTTGCATAAACCTTTCATAAGGAGATGTAAAGGCAAGGGATTTAAAGGGTTTAAAGATATGTACATGTATTTTTGTGGGAAAAAAAGCTATGGTTACAGTCTATTGATATACTACTTCCTTGTTTTGGATAACATTGGATTCAACAAACGTTTTTTCGCTTTCTATACATTTACCGTGCCTTCAGACACTATTGACTTTTTTCCACATTTTGTTGTGCTACAGCCTGAATTTAAAATGGATAACATTTTTATTTTTTTGTCATTGGCCTGCACACAACACCCCATAATGTAAAAGTGTAATTATGTTTTTCGAAATGTTTGCAAATTAATAAACCATTAAAAGCTGAAATGTCTTGGGTCAATAAGTATTCAAACCCTTTGTTATGGCAAAGTTCAGGAATAAAGATTTGCTTATTAACAAGTCACATAAAACCTTGCATGGATTCACTCTGTGTGCAATAATAGTGTTTAACGTGATTTTTTTAATGACTACCTCATCTCTGTACCCCACACAATTATCTGTAAGGTTCCTCAGTCGAGCAGTGAATTCAACCACAAAGACCAGGGAGGCTTTCCAATGCTTAGCAAAGGTAGATGGGTAAAACATCTACAATAGCAGACATTGAATATCCCTTTGAGCAAGTTATTATTACACTTTGGATCACTACAAAAATACAGGCATCCTGTCATGTTTTGTCTTAGATTGTCTTGTCATTTTGCTTTTTCCTCTGTTCATTTTCCCCCTGCTGGTCTTTTTAGGTTCGTTCCCCTTTTTCTCTCTCCCTTCCTCTCTCTCTTCTCTCTATCGTTCCGTTCCTGCTCCCAGCTGTTCCTATTCCCCTAATCAATCATTTAGTCTTCCCACACCTGTTCCTTATCTTTTCCCCTGATTAGAGTCCCTATTTCTTCCCTTGTTTTCCGTTCCTGTCCTGTCGGATCCTTGTCTATTGTTCACCGTGCTGTGTCTGTGTTTCGCCCTGTCGTGTCGTGTTTCCCTCAGATGCTGCGTGGAGAGCAGGTGTCTGAGTCTGCTAGGTTCAAGTGCCTTCCCGAGGCAACCTGCAGTTCTTGATCGAGTCTCCAGTCTGTTCTCGTCATTACGAGTGGAATTATGTCTTATGTTTGTAGAATTACTTTACTGGATTAAAGACTCTGTTTTCGCCAAGTCGCTTTTGGGTCCTCATTCACCTGCATGACAGAAGGATCCGACCAAAGAATGGACCCAGCGACTACAGACGTTCGTAACACTGCCGTCGAGATCCAAGGAGCCATGCTCGGCAGACACGAGCAGGAATTGTCTGCTGCTCGCCATGCCGTGGAGAACCTGTCCGCTCAGGTTTCCGACCTCTCTGGACAGTTCCAGAGTCTTCGTCTCGTGCCACCTGTTACTTCCTGGCCTGCCGAGCCTCCGGAACCTAGGGTTAATAACCCACCTTGCTACTCCGGGCAGCCCACGGAGTGCCGCTCCTTTCTCACCCAGTGTGATATTGTGTTCTCTCTCCAACCCAACACATACTCTAGCGAGAGAGCTCGGGTTGCTTACGTCATTTCACTCCTTACTGGCCGGGCTCGAGAGTGGGGCACAGCTATCTGGGAGGCAAGGGCTGATTGTTCAAACAATTACCAGAACTTTAAAGAGGAGATGATTCGGGTTTTTGACCGTTCAGTTTTTGGTAGGGAGGCTTCTAGGGCCCTGGCTTCCCTATGCCAAGGTGATCGATCCATAACGGATTACTCTATAGAGTTTCGCACTCTTGCTGCCTCTAGTGACTGGAATGAGCCGGCGCTGCTCGCTCGTTTTCTGGAGGGACTCCACGCAGTGGTCAAGGATGAGATTCTCTCTCGGGAGGTTCCCTCCAGTGTGGACTCTTTGATTGCTCTCGCCATCCGCATAGAACGACGGGTAGATCTTCGTCACCAAGCTCGTGGAAGAGAGCTCGCGTCAACGGTGTTTCCCTGCTCCGCATCGCAACCATCTCCCTCCTCTGGCTCAGAGACTGAGCCCATGCAGCTGGGAGGTATTCGCATCTCGACTAAGGAGAGGGAACGGAGGATCACCAACCGCCTGTGCCTCTATTGCGGATTTGATGGACATTTTGTCAATTCATGTCCAGTAAAGGCCAGAGCTCATCAGTAAGCGGAGGGCTACTGGTGAGCGCTACTACTCAGGTCTCTTCATCTAGATCCTGTACTACTATGTCGGTCCATCTACGCTGGACCGGTTCGGGTGCTACATGCAGTGCCTTGATTGACTCGGGGCTGAGGGTTGTTTCATGGACGAAGCATGGGCTCGGAAACATGACATTCCTTTCAGACAGTTAGACAAGCCTACGCCCATGTTTGCCTTAGATGGTAGTCATCTTCCCAGTATCAGATTTGAGACACTACCTTTAACTCTCACAGTATCTGGTAACCACAGTGAGACTATTTCTTTTTTGATTTTTCGTTCACCTTTTACACCTGTTGTTTTGGGTCATCCCTGGCTAGTATGTCATAATCCTTCTATTAATTGGTCTAGTAATTCTATCCTATCCTGGAACGTTTCTTGTCATGTGAAGTGTTTAATGTCTGCCATCCCTCCCATTTCTTCTGTCCCCACTTCTCAGGAGGAACCTGGCGATTTGACAGGAGTGCCGGAGGAATATCATGATCTGCGCACGGTCTTCAGTCGGTCCCGAGCCAACTCCCTTCCTCCTCACCGGTCGTATGATTGTAGTATTGATCTCCTTCCGGGGACCACTCCCCCTCGGGGTAGACTATACTCTCTGTCGGCTCCCGAACGTAAGGCTCTCGAGGATTATTTATCTGTGTCTCTTGACGCCGGTACCATAGTGCCTTCTTCCTCTCCGGCCGGGGCGGGGTTCTTTTTGTTAAGAAAAAGGACGGTACTCTGCGCCCTGCGTGGATTATCGAGGGCTGAATGACATAACGGTTAAGAATCGTTATCCGCTTCCCCTTATGTCATCAGCCTTCGAGATTCTGCAGGGAGCCAGGTGCTTTACTAAGTTGGACCTTCGTAACGCTTACCATCTCGTGCGCATCAGAGAGGGGGACGAGTGGAAAACGGCGTTTAACACTCCCTTAGGGCATTTTGAGTACCGGGTTCTGCCGTTTGGTCTCGCCAATGCGCCAGCTGTTTTTCAGGCATTAGTTAATGATGTTCTGAGAGACATGCTGAACATCTTTGTTTTTGTCTATCTTGACGATATCCTGATTTTTTCACCGTCACTCGAGATTCATGTTCAGCACGTTCGACGTGTTCTACAGCGCCTTTTAGAGAATTGTCTCTACGTGAAGGCTGAGAAGTGCTCTTTTCATGTCTCCTCCGTTACTTTTCTCGGTTCCGTTATTTCCGCTGAAGGCATTCAGATGGATTCCGCTAAGGTCCAAGCTGTCAGTGATTGGCCCGTTCCAAGGTCACGTGTCGAGTTGCAGCGCTTTTTAGGTTTCGCTAATTTCTATCGGCGTTTCATTCGTAATTTCGGTCAAGTTGCTGCCCCTCTCACAGCTCTTACTTCTGTCAAGACGTGTTTTAAGTGGTCCGGTTCCGCCCAGGGAGCTTTTGATCTTCTAAAGGAACGTTTTACGTCCGCTCCTATCCTCGTTACTCCTGACGTCACTAGACAATTCATTGTCGAGGTTGACGCTTCAGAGGTAGGCGTGGGAGCCATTCTATCCCAGCGCTTCCAGTCTGACGATAAGGTTCATCCTTGCGCTTATTTTTCTCATCGCCTGTCGCCATCTGAACGCAACTATGATGTGGGTAACCGCGAACTGCTCGCCATCCGCTTAGCCCTAGGCGAATGGCGACAGTGGTTGGAGGGGGCGACCGTTCCTTTTGTCGTTTGGACAGACCATAAGAACCTTGAGTACATCCGTTCTGCCAAACGACTTAATGCCCGTCAAGCTCGTTGGGCGTTGTTTTTCGCTCGTTTCGAGTTTGTGATTTCTTACCGTCCGGGTAGCAAAAACACCAAGCCTGATGCCTTATCCCGTCTGTTTAGTTCTTCTGTGGCTTCTACTGATCCCGAGGGATTCTTCCTTATGGGCGTGTTGTCGGGTTGACAGTCTGGGGAATTGAAAGACAGGTTAAGCAAGCACTCACGCACACTGCGTCGCTGCGCGCTTGTCCTAGTAACCTCCTTTTCGTTCCTGTTTCCACTCGTCTGGCTGTTCTTCAGTGGGCTCACTCTGCCAAGTTAGCTGGTCATCCCGGTGTTCGAGGCACTCTTGCGTCTATTCGCCAGCGCTTTTGGTGGCCGACTCAGGAGCGTGACACGCGCCGTTTCGTGGCTGCTTGTTCGGACTGCGCGCAGACTAAGTCGGGTAACTCTCCTCCTGCCGGTCGTCTCAGACCGCTCCCCATTCCTTCTCGACCATGGTCTCACATCGCCCTAGACTTCATTACCGGTCTGCCTTTGTCTGCGGGGAAGACTGTGATTCTTACGGTTGTCGATAGGTTCTCTAAGGCGGCACATTTCATTCCCTCGCTAAACTTCCTTCCGCTAAGGAGACGGCACAAATCATCATCGAGAATGTGTTCAGAATTCATGGCCTCCCGTTAGACGCCGTTTCAGACAGAGGCCCGCAATTCACGTCACAGTTTTGGAGGGAGTTCTGTCGTTTGATTGGTGCGTCCGTCAGTCTCTCTTCCGGGTTTCATCCCCAGTCTAACGGTCAAGCAGAGAGGGCCAATCAGACGATTGGTCGCATACTACGCAGCCTTTCTTTCAGAAACCCTGCGTCTTGGGCAGAACAGCTCCCCTGGGCAGAATACGCTCACAACTCGCTTCCTTCGTCTGCTACCGGGTTATCTCCGTTTCAGAGTAGTCTGGGTTACCAGCCTCCTCTGTTCTCTTCCCAGCTTGCCGAGTCCAGCGTTCCCTCCGCTCAAGCGTTTGTCCAACGTTGTGAGCGCACCTGGAGGAGGGTGAGGTCTGCACTTTGCCGTTACAGGGCACAGACTGTGAGAGCCGCCAATAAACGCAGGATTAAGAGTCCTAGGTATTGTTGCGGCCAGAGAGTGTGGCTTTCCACTCGCAACCTTCCTCTTACGACAGCTTCTCGTAAGTTGACTCCGCGGTTCATTGGTCCGTTCCGTGTCTCCCAGGTCGTCAATCCTGTCGCTGTGCGACTGCTTCTTCCGCGACATCTTCGTCGCGTCCATCCTGTCTTCCATGTCTCCTGTGTCAAGCCCTTTCTTCGCACCCCGTTCGTCTTCCCTCCCCCTCCCGTCCTTGTCGAGCGCACCTATTTACAAGGTACGTAGGATCATGGACATGCGTTCTCGGGGACGGGGTCACCAATACTTAGTGGATTGGGAGGGTTACGGTCCTGAGGAGAGGAGTTGGGTTCCGTCTCGGGACGTGCTGGACCGTTCACTCATTGATGATTTCCTCCGTTGCCGCCAGGATTCCTCCTCGAGTGCGCCAGGAGGCGCTCGGTGAGTGGGGGGTACTGTCATGTTTTGTCTTAGATTGTCTTGTCATTTTGCTTTTTCCTCTGTTCATTTTCCCCCTGCTGGTCTTTTTAGGTTCGTTCCCCTTTTTCTCTCTCACTTCCTCTCTCTCTTCTCTCTATCGTTCCGTTCCTGCTCCCAGCTGTTCCTATTCCCCTAATCAATCATTTAGTCTTCCCACACCTGTTCCTTATCTTTTCCCCTGATTAGAGTCCCTATTTCTTCCCTTGTTTTCCGTTCCTGTCCTGTCGGATCCTTGTCTATTGTTCACCGTGCTGTGTCTGTGTTTCGCCCTGTCGTGTCGTGTTTCCCTCAGATGCTGCGTGGAGAGCAGGTGTCTGAGTCTGCTAGGTTCAAGTGCCTTCCCGAGGCAACCTGCAGTTCTTGATCGAGTCTCCAGTCTGTTCTCGTCATTACGAGTGGAATTATGTCTTATGTTTGTAGAATTACTTTACTGGATTAAAGACTCTGTTTTCGCCAAGTCGCTTTTGGGTCCTCATTCACCTGCATGACACATCCTTCCTAACTCAGTTGCCAGAGAGGAAGGAAACTGCTCAGGGATTACACCATGAGGCCAATGGTGACTTTAAAACAGTTACAGAGTTTAATGGCTGGGATAGGAGAAAACAGAGAATGGATTAACAACATTGCAGTTACTCCACAATATTAACCTAATTGACAGAGGGAAAAGAAGGAAGCCTGTGCAGAATACAAATATTCCAAAACATGCATCCTGTTTGCAACAAGGCATTAAAGTAATACTGCAAAAAATGTGGCAAAGCAAATCACTTTTTATCCTGAATACAAAGTGTTACGTTTGGGGAAAATACAATACAATACCACTCTCCATATTTTCAAGCATAGCGGGTGCTGCATCATGTAATGGGTATGCTTGTAATCGGTAAGGACTGGCAAATTTTTCAGGATAAAAAATACATTTAATGGAGCTAAACAGAATCCTGGTTCAGTCTACTAACCACCAGACAATGGGAGATGAATTTACCTTTCAGCAAGACAATAACCTACAACACAATGCCAAATCTACATGGGAGTTGCTTACCAAGAAGATAGTGAATGTACATGTAAGACCTGAAAATGGTTGTCCAGCAATGATCAACAACAGATTTGATAGAGGTTGAAGAATCCAGGTGTGGAAAGCTTTACCCAGAAAAACCCACAGCTGTAATCGCTGCCAAAGGGGATTCTAACACGTATTGATTCTAACATGTGGTTGAATACTTATCTAATCAGCATATATTAATGTTTTATTTTTCAGATTTGTTTTTACGAATTCAAAAAATGACAATGCAATCCATTTGAATCCCACTTTGTAGCACATTTTTTTGTTTTTGACAAAGTCAAGGTGTATGAATACTTTCTGAAGGCACTGTAGGCTACTACGTCACATCCTCTGGGATTTGATCTGTTAACATATAATGTCCATCAGTCTATGAACAATACACTACTATGCTTTTGATTATAACCATACACAGCTTTGGGGCACCGCAACATAACCTACCACTACAGTATAACACCAAACCCCTATATAGCCTCTACATGTACGTACTCGATGCATCACTGCAATGCTAAATGCCAGACTGATGTGACAAATCCATATCTGTCGGCAGGGCAGTGAACTCAAAACATGGTGGTGTCAGGGGAATCACTCCAACCGCAGGGAAGCACAACAACCCCATGGAAAAGGAATACAAGCTCCTGACAGTGGAACAAAAAGCAACCCAATCTGATCATGCGGATTAATAGGTCAAACTAGCAGATTAATAGGTCAACTGAAACTTGCCTCTGTGTGTTTTTGTCGTCTGTGGTGGTTAACCTAATACAATGTCCTGTCTTGTCCGACGAGTGACTGTGATTCTGGGACAAGCTGGCAGGGAGCTGGACGTTCCTCCCCTCCCCTCTGGCCCTGCCAGCAGTGTATTAAAATAAATCTGTGCACAGGTCCCACCCCTGCATGTTTGCCAGACATTACCTTATACAAGGCTGGCTCCAGTGCATTCCTCTGTCTCCCCTAGCCTGTGAGCAGCTTTTAACCCCCCTGCTGCCTCTGTCCTCATCCCTCCCTTCACCCTGGTGTGGTTCTGTCTCTGTGTGTACACGATTTCACATGACTCAACAAAACTCTGGGCCTGGAGAGTGCTGTCCAGAGCCTTTCCCAGGAGGACGAAGAATGACTTTGTGGAAGGGACCCGGAGCTCTGCCGGTAATTTGGCTCAAATTACCCGCTTGTCAAGCCTGGTGAATTTGGCTAAAAATGAAAGAAAGCGGAGCCCACGACAGGCGGATGAATGAACCCAGCGGTCCCCCCTGATAACTGGCCTCCCAGTTCCCCCCGCGCCACGCAGCGTCTCCGGGAGGACCCGCTCAGCTCGGAACAAAGATGTTCTAATGCTGGGCACGGCTCAGAGTGCTGAGAGCATTCCAACAACAAACATTCCCCCTTTCTCAACAGAGGAGAGTACTGAAAGAGAAAGGGGGGGGGTAGCAGAACGAATACATGATGAGCCAAAGTGAGAGGGAATTCCTGTGCTTTCACTCACTCTCCCCATTTGCCCCTCCTGTAAACATTCCCACTCCAAATTTATAAAAGAGACATCACTCCAAAACAGACCAGCAAACTCAGAGCCAGCCTCCAGAATCCAACCGAAACAAACATGAACACAGCAGATACTTTCTCTGGGCTCTGAGAGAGAACTGAAGTCCCCCCATCCGGCCATCAATCGGAACAGTCTTAAGTCTTAAGTCTTAAGTGTGAGGAGTAGCGGTCCTGGCGCTGAGCAAGAGACGTAAGTGCTGCTAATGCAATGAGGAATGTCCTGACGTGGAGCTCCTTTAAATAATTTCATAGCTGTTTACCGTATATGTTCAGCTCCTATGAGGTCTGCACGGGTGTTCCAGACTGCCATCTGGTTACTATTTGGAATTGCAGATGCAGTGACAATGCTGGTAGTGGCACAGGCTGTGAAATTAGTGCATTTTCAGCTTTGCAACAGGTCAGTCCCGGATGTCGGGTTCACCTCGCACAGCAAACACACACGCACACAGTCACAAGATGGATTGTTGTGACGAGATTCTACCTCATTTCGCCTCACAGGCCAGGCTACCCAAGAGCATCCTGAAACATCATCCTCACCTAACAAAATACCTAAATGGCAAGAGGAGATAAGTGGCACAGTAGGTGTTAAAAATAGGCCTCTCTGGAACAGATACAGACAGTTTTCTTTCTGGCATTTACACTCTTGCGTGGTGACTCTTGCGCGGTGACTATGTAGCTGAGGGAGAATGTCACAGCACCGCTGATACAAATGGTGCACTCCAGACAAGATGCTGAACAACAGCCACTGAAAACATACTGTCCGTCTGTCTGAGAGGCTCGGCTTCCAATGAAAACAACAAAAACAAAAACATTCTCACAAATGCCTTTTCTCGCTGATACAAAGTGTTCCACAATGTCTAAATGGGGCTAATGTTATCTGTGAGGCATAGACAACAATGAAAAGACCTGGGATCCTGCCTTTTCAGATAGAGGTATTCTTTTGTTTTCTTTTGTTTATGTCAGTGCTGCTATACATGACATCTTACCATGTAAAGGATCATGAAAACATTACATCACACCAGAAAAATCCAAGTGAGAAATCAAACCTTGACAGGTGCAGTTTACTGCACATCAATCAATGCCTTCTGAAGGAAAGGGAAGAGAGGGAGAGAGAATCCCTGAAAGCCATTTGTTTAGCAGAAGACTTGATTCAATAGATTAAATAGACATCTGAATCACACTCCGGAGGTCGAGTTTATTTTCCAACCCGTAAACAATGAGCACTAAGTCATGTCATAGTATGAGCCATTTCTTCTGCGTAACGATGAAATATAACAATTCTAATTTTGCTATGCTCTTGGTTTTAAAGAGGGAACTGAGTGTTTCCATTAATTTTATCTCACAATATTGTAACTTTAAATTATCCAGTGATATTTGCATGCCATGATATTTGGAATGAATGCAACTTTATTTAAACTACTTTGCCCTTCTCAAATTGAAGCCGGTTATAAAACGCATTTGTTCTCATACAATTGATTGATTCAAAGATATTCCCAATGTATAAAATGGCATCATATCTCTCTCTCTCAGTGTCACACCCACATGCAACATGCCTCAGAGTGCCACAAACAATGGCCTCTTTCACTGCCTTCCCCATGCTGGATGAGAATAGGTGCGCCATGGGAGCCAGACTGCTTGCTTGTAGTGCATGTGGATAATTGTGAGACATTCAAGGAATCCAAGCATTGGTTAATGTCCCTTTAACTCACAGGCATCTGCTCTTGAACTATACGGTTCAATTAGCCCCCAAAAAAAGTTGCTTTGCAAGATAGGCATCATGGAATAAAAAAAATGAATCAGGACATTTGGGTTGAGACAGACCTTGCCACTGATCCTAAGGCACTAGCATGTACTCTGAGCAGGTCTTAGCCGTGTTACATAGCTGCCTAGATGCCATCCAGGTGATCCGAGGCTAATCGCTCTTCTGGGTTGTACTCCTACTATAACCATTAGCATTAGCTCTAAGCTACAAACCTTGTATATGAGACTAACAGCAGTGAGACACAATGATCCATTTTTTTTAACCTTTATTTAACTAGGCAAGTCAGTTAAGAACAAATTCTTATTTACAATGACGGCCTAGGAACAGTGGGTTAACTGCCTGTTCAGGGGCAGAACGACAGATTTATACCTTGTCAGCTCGGGGATTTGAACTAGCAACCTTCCGGTTACTAGTCCAACACTCTAATCACTAGGCTACCCTGCCGCCCCAGGGGTGTGTAATTGTACACACTTTGCCATTATTTTTACAACACATACATTCAATGGGATCTTATATCGGAATTGAAATATTTAAAAAGAGTGAATTGGGAAAAGTATATGAATTAATTGTTGTTTCTGTTAAATGTTTCTACATAAATTTGGCTACGGCCAAAATTCTAGCACCTGCAGAGGAAGTCACAAAAGGAAGCTTGATTTCCGTAGCAATTTGTTTTATGAATAAATTGAATCGCTTAAATATATTTAGTCTGGCTGAAAATGTGTTGCAGTGAACTCTGTCAACTAACAGTTGACAACACAGTTCAACTTGGGGTATAATTCCTAGAGACTACATTCATCCGTCTCCAAGGATTTGTTAAAGAGTTTTGTGGCTCAACGTCTCTCCTCCCAGCTTTGCCGTAAACCAGGGCTCCGTGAATTAGGTTGAGATAGACCTGTCTATTTTCTTCTGCTTCTTCTGATAAGCTAAGCAACTGAGGACATCTTTCTTACTACGCAGTTCAAAAACATGAAAACAGCTTCCTTGATAACATAAATGTTACTTTGAGAACATCGGTTACTTACAGGTTTGTCGTCCATGGTGTTAGCAATCAGTAACAAGTCATTCACCAGCAGCAGTGACTCTATAACACCAGTCGCACTGCTATGTAAAGGTGTTATGCCAGTCATTTGATTGGCAGCTCAGGGGTCTGTAGTGTGGGCTTCATCTATCACTCTCACACACACACACACACACACAACTCCTCGCAGTAGCACTTCCCATTGGCTTATGGCCCAGACCAATGGCAAAGACTCACAACCAAATATGTGTGATGTCAATCTAACTATCTTATCACAACTGAAATAAAACATTCCAAACACAAGCGCACATAAAGGTCACGAAGCACAGATGTGCCTACGTAGTTTATGTTACGCCACAATTTACCCTTCAAACAAAAACCTGATCAAATCTGCACCATCATCACATCATAACAACAAAAGATCTGCTAACAGTTATGACTTTGATGTCCACCAAACAGGCGGCAAATCAAATTGAAGAAGCTTGTAAAACGCAGTACTACTCTATAAATTGGACTGTGCATGACAATCAAACCACTGAACCAAGAAAGGTGCTTAAAGAGCTGCAAACGTATAGTAGTATGGCGTAGTTTACTGGGGCTCAGTCCACTGGATTGATAGCAATCTATTGATGAATCACACTGACTTTACAATGCTTCATGGCTACTCATTACCCTGTTCAAACAGATGGCACGATGTCAATTATGAATACAGTAAGAGAACGCTAAGCTAACCTAAAAGTGGATGCTAATTATGATTAGGACTAATTTGCTTCCTCCCCTATAAATACAGCGTCTGAGAGTAAGATGAAAGAGATGCGGCGCAACAGTAATCCAGCTGAACCTTATCCATCTTAAAGCCTTTCGTGCAGGCGGCACTATCGATCCAGATCCTCTCTGTCGGTGATGGAAAAAACACGGCGAGAGGAGCTATTGTCTCAAGAACGAGTGGTATAAAAGAGCAAATGCTATTGACGTGGCCATAGATACAACTGAGAATTGATTATACGACATAATTGTCAAGTTAATTCATCTAAAACTATCCTCCGTTGTGTTCAAAGTAGTGCTGAGCAATTAGTGCATTTTGAAGTCGGTTCGGTTTCGGTTCAATATTTTTTTTTTTTATTATCACGGATTTTGATTTTGAGTTTGGATAATTATTTTAGACATTAAATGCAATATGTGGGTTGAATCCTGTGACTGCCAGTCTGCCACAGAACAGCGCAGACTGGCTCTAACCAGAATAGAAAGAGGAGTGTGAGGCCCCGTTGCACAACTGAGCAAGAGGACAAGTACATTAGTGTCTAGTTTGAGAAACAGACACCTCACAAGTCCTCAACTAACAGCTTCATTAAATAGTACCCGCAAAACACCAGTCTCAACGTCAACAGTGAAGAGGCGACTCCGGGATGCAGAGTTCCTCTGTCCAGTGTCTGTGTTCTTTTGCCCATCTTAATCTTTTATTTTCATTGGCCAGTCTGAGATATGGCTTTTTCTTTGCAACTCTGCCTAAAAGGCCAGCATCCCGGAGTCGCCTCTTCACTGTTGATGTTGAGACTGGTGTTTTTGCGGGTACTATTTAATGAAGCTGCCAGTTGAGGACTCTGTTTCTCAAACTAGACACTAATGTACTTGTCCTGGTTGCTGATAATAGGCCTCTGTACGCCTGTGTAGATATTCCATTAAAAATATGCTGTTTCCAACTACAATTGTCATTTACAACATTATCAACGTCTACACTGCATTTCGGATCAATTTGATGTTATTTTAATGGACAAAAATGTAGCTTTTCGTTCAAAAACAAGGACATTTCTAAGTGACCCCAAACTTTTGAACAGTTGTGTATGTAGATAAATACATGAACATTTATTAATTGTGTGGACTAAAAGAGACTCAAAAGGGAACATCACATTTGTAACAATGGGGGTGGTTTTCCAAGCAACATCCTTCAACATCCTATTTAATCTAAAACATACATACATCAAAGATCCACCACCATATTTTACAGTAGGTATGGGGTTCTTTTATGCTCATGCGTTCTTATTTCGACGTCAAACACAACACTGTGGTGCGTGGCCAAAGAACTCTATTGTTATGTCATCTAACAAATGTAAACGCCTGGGACCTCATAAATGTTGCGAACGCACAAACCATGCCACAAAACATGCGGGTGCCAGTTTTTCTCATAGAAGTTAGTGTTTATAAAAAACTAACTTGACGTGAGAATGTGCTTATCCTCCCGCAAACTTTAGACCATGCGTACGCACAGTCTGTAGTGGTTGAAGTATTGCACTGCAAGAAGGCAAAAGTAGCCCCGTAGCCTTGTACAAATGGGGAATGTATGATGACCCTCTTATTCATAACGAATAAAACAGGTAGCTAAATATAATAACAAGATGCAATCATTTGCCGTTAGTGCAAATGATCCTTACACAGGTGCACCTTGTGCTCGGGACAATTAAAGGACACTCTAAAATGTGCCGTTTTGTCACATATCACAATGCCACAGATGTCTCAAGTTTTTAGGGAGTGTGCAATTGGCATGCTGACTGCAAAAATGTCCACTAGAGCTGTTTTTTTAATGTTCATTTTCTCTACCCATAAGCCACCTCCAACAGTGGGTGGGCCTGGCTCCCAAGTGGGTGGGCCCCTGCCCAGTGATGTGAAATCCATAGATTAGGGCCTAATGAAATTATTTAAAATGACTGATTCCTAATATGAACTGTAATTATGTAAAATCTTTGAAATTGTTGCATGTTGCATTTATATTTTTGTTCAGTATATTTAGGTCAAATGGGCATCTACAGTGAACTCGAAAAGTATTGGGACAATGACACATTTGTTGTTGTTTTTGCTCTGTATGCCAGCATTTTGGATATGAAATGATACAATATGAGGTTAAAGTGCAGATGCTCAGCTTTAATTTGAGGGTATTTTCATGCATATCGGGTTAACCATTTAGAAATTACAGTACTTTCTGTATGGGACCAAACATATTGGGACAAATTCACTTACGTATATGTATATTAAAGAAGGTCAAAGTTAAGTATTTAGTCCCGTATTCATAGCACGCAATTTACTCTACAAACTTGTTGGATGCATTTGCTGTTTATTTTGGTTGTGTTTCAGATTACTTTGTGCCCGATACAAATGAATGGTACATAATGCATTGTGTAATATTGGAGTACTTTTATTGTAAATAAGAATAGAATATGTTTCTAAACACTTCTCCATTAATGTGGATGCTACCATGATTATGGAAAATCCTGAATGAATTGTGAATTTATTTTTTATTTAACCTTTATTTAACTAGGCAAGTCATTTAAGAACAAATTCTTATTTACAATGACAGCATAGGAACAGTGGGTTAACTGCCTTGTTCAGGGGCAGAACGACAGATTTTGAACTTGTCAGCTTGGGATTCGATCTAGCAACCTTTCAGTTACTGGCCCAGTACTCTAACCACCTGCCGCCCCTGCCGAATAATGATGAGTGAGACACACAAATATAATACCACCCCCAAAAATGATAACCTCCCATGTTATTGTAATGGTGAAAGGTTAGCATGTCTTGGGTGTATGATATTTGTGCGTCTGTAACTTTCTCAATGATCATTATTGAGAATTCTTGGTTCAGTCTATTCATATTTAAGTAATACGGTTTGAGGGAGTGTGGTATATTGGCCATATATCACAAAGCCCCGAGGTGCCTTATTGCTATTATGAACTGGTTACCAACATAATTAGATCAGTTCAAATAAATGTTTTGTTATACCCGTGTACGGTCTGACATACCACGACTGTCAGCCAATCAGCATTCAGGTCTCGAACCACCCAGTTTTTAATGCATGTTATAGGATGGTAATACAGAGTGACAAGTAGCCACGTTAGGAATACTCTGTGCAGGAAGAGCTACATTCCAAATGTCAAACTCCATTGTGGATTTTACTGAGCCATACTTTAATGTTTTCCATTCCACAAGTGTGCAAAACGAAATGGAAAATCCATCCCTTTATCCGTGGTTCAAACGTTCACTCTCTCTTTTAAAACACGCACCATTTTAAAATGGTAAATGTTCATATTTAATAATACTAGCAAAATTGTAATTGTATACTCTTTGCTATTATTTTTCTTGATGGGAGAGTTGAATGTTCTGTTCCAAATGTGTTTTCCCTGCTACACTTTTGTTTGTGTTTTCATCGAGAAAACACACCACACACAAGAAACAGGCACAACTAGCCACACCACCACACAAAGCTCCTCCACCAATGGCAGCCTATTGTGAGGCGGAGAGAGAGAGCTGCCACCGCAAGGCAAATCCTGTTGATCTGGTCGTGAGCCAACTGGTTTACAGTATTTCAACAGGAAGTGGGCACTACGCCCCTGCTCCTCCACGCCCACCTCCTCTCTTTCCGCCCTCCTCCCAACCACCTGTGCAAGTCTCACAGGATGAAGATCCCCAACACCCACCAGTCTCATAAACACTAGCTAGGTCTACAGCTGCACCATACACCCAAAACCACACTACGTACGTGTTTGTCTACTTTTACACTCCACTGCTTCGATTTCAATGATTTCAATTCAAATATTGTTCTGCATTTTTGGAACTTGTATTTTGACCGTAATAAAACACATTTCAAACATTTTTTTAGAATAACTGACAGTAACTGCATGATTCTAAGTATGAAATGGTTATACTTGTATAATTGCAGGGGCAAATCAATGAAGTAGCCTACACATGAAAACAAATAAAGAGAAGTTCCATGAAGCTGATTCATAGATAATCATTATTATGTCCTGATTTGTTTATCTTGACCCTGGAGAAGGGGACTCATTCGAGAAATAATTATTATTCATACAGCGTAAATACAATGTAAATCATCAGACACAGATGTTGGAGCTCTGTGTTAACATCCCCTCACACACACACAGGGAATATTTTGTTTTTCGGGCGAGCCGTTCTGATATGCTAAGCAGTACTAATAAATACGTCTAGAAGGAATGGTGACCTTTGCCAAAGCCAAGGGTTACCTCAGAGTTCACAGTAACGGCTGACTTGCCCTGGGCCTGGGTCTGGCAGACAGACAACAACAGACTGCCACGGGATCATCCCAGCTCTCCCTCTACTCTCCCTCCCTCACTCCCTCGCTCCCTCACTATAACAATGATCTCACTCCCCTTACCAGGACTCCACTGATTGTTTTAAGTACCTTCCACTCTCCAATGCTTGAAAGACTGCTGCCCCCACCCCCCCATTGACTAAGGAGAGAAACAGGAAAAGGGGGGAAACAAAATTATCCTGGCAGGAAACGTTGGGCCCTCTAGCCACCCTGGGACTCGGGTTCACTCAGGTATCAACCTATATTATTTTAAATGACCGACAACGACGACAAAACCCTTGTAATTTAATAAGGCTCGGTGAGAGGGAGAGCACACATGGAAAAAATATCCAATTCTTTTACGGAAGAATTGCTGTTGGCAGGATTGTGAGGAATCCGATGATGACATGGGTTGCCAAGGTGAATGAAGTGAAGGAATACCTCAACACCTAATACCATATCTCTGGTGAAATGAAGATTATGGAAATATTGACAGTATGCCTGTGGACTGTTCATTTGAGATTTTGCAGGTCTGTTGCATCACTCAAATTACATTTTACAATATCATCTTTTTTAGATTTGCACTTTTAACATTATCTATAATCAGAGAGGAAACAAAGAGACCAAAGATAGCCCTGAAGGAGCTGCAAAGCTTCACAGCAGAGATTGGAGTATCTGTCAATAGGACAACATTAAGCTGTATACTCCACAGAGCTGGGCTTTACGGAAGAGTGGCCAGAAAAAAGCCATTGCTTAAAGAAAAAAACAAGCAAATATGTTTGGTGTTCGCCAAAAGGCACGTGGGAGTCTCCCCAAACATATGGAAGAAGGTGCTCTGGTTAGATGAGACTAAACTTGAGCTATTTGGCCATCAAGGAAAGCGCTATGTCTGGCGGAAACCTAACACCTCTCATCACCCCGAGAACATAATCTCCACAATGAAGCATGGTGGTGGCAGCATCATGCTGTGGGGATGTTTTTAATCTGCAGGGACTGGGAAACTGGTCAGAATTGAAGGAATGATGGATGGCGCTAAATACAGGGAAATTCTTGAGGGAAACCTGTTTCAGTCTTCCAGAGATTTGAGACTGGGACGGTGGTTCACCTTCCAGCAGGACAATGACCCTAAGCATACTGCTAAAGTAACACTCGAGTGGTTTAAGGGGAAACATTTAAACGTCTTGGAATGGCCTAGTCAAAGCCCAGACCTTAAACCAATTGAGAATCTGTGATATGATTTAAGATTGCTGTACACCAGCGGAACCCATCCAACTTGAAGGAGCTGGAGCAGTTTTTCCTTGAAGAATGGGCAAAAATCCCAGTGGCTAGATGTGCCAAACTTATAGAGACACACCTCAAGAGACTTGCAGCTGTGAATAGTGATGCATGTTCAAGTTTACAGTTTTTTTGTCTTATTTCTTGTTTGTTTCACAATAAAGTGGTAGGCATGTTATGTAAATGAAATGATACAAACCCCCCAAAAAAATCTATTTTAATTCCAGGTTGTAAGGCAAAAAAAGGAAAAATGCCAAGGGAGGTGAATACCTTCGCAAGCCACTGTATATTACGACAAAGCATGATGTTGATATGCAATAGTTGATGTGATTCGTGTGTGCCACTCGTGTGACTCTGACTGTATGTCCTCCCTCACAGGTTTGTGTAGACCCTGTGCAGAGATACAGCTTAACTCTACTTAAAGCCCACACATTAGCTTTCTGGCACACCCCTCATTGATGTGCTGCACATTTCTCTGCACAACAATACGTCCTGTATAATGCTGAACACCAGCAGAACAAAAGAGATTGTCGCAGGGATAACAGCAAGGATGTGACCTCAGGCTAAATAGGAAGACAACAGAACAGAATTCTTTTGTCCTGACATCGTGTCAGGCTGTGGCCACAACACAATCAGTTAGCGTCCGACAGAGATAGAGGGTAACCTTCACAAAAAAAAGAGTAGCCCTCGCAGACTCATGCTTTGAACTATTGAAGAGGGAAGCATTAGCAGTGTAAAACAAGTCGTGAATGAGGACGCGCTGAGTAAGTTAGAGACAGGCAGGCGAGTGATTAATAAAACGTCTAGATGCTGTAAATCGGACTGGTGAGCCCCTCTGCTCCACTAGGAGCTGAAAGTAAGGCAGTGTAAGTTGGTTGGTTTAGCAATGGGAGGTTGACTGGGTGGATGAGTGAGCGGTCGGTCATTGGTCAGAGGGGCTCCGGTTCGCTTCCGCATTTGACTCAGCTGCTGCAGATGGAAAATGCTGACAGGCGGGAGGGGATGGCTCTAAATTTAACTAGGAGGAGTATGATCTATTGCGTTCCCCATACCCAACACAGACACCCTGCAGACAAGATCCAGTTCTTCTGCCTCAAATTCACAGCAAAACAGCCCTAATTTTATAAGGTGTGTAACATGCATGTCATCACCACTATGAGAGGAAGGCCCCCAAGGGAGTAGACAACACCTGGAACAGAACTGGGTGTTTTGCTTTGCTCTAAATATAGAACAGGCATCTTAGGAACACTAACAAAGGCTTAGGAAACGAAACAAAATGCAGACAGGGATTTGTCATCATTATACAACTACTCCCATGACACACTGGTTCATTTGCTCTTTGGCCGTTCCTTAGCTGGATGTGGTTCTGGTAAAGAACCAATGCCTGCCTGGTGCATGTTGGACTGTAACTGTGCTGCTGACACAGTCAGACAAATAGGCCCAGCTGAGGCTCTTGATGTGGTTCCTATGCCGCCATTTTCCGAGTCAACTACAGAAAATAAATGACTTGCATCATCACGTGCGTCACTCAAGTCCTCTGATGCTTAAGAGGAGAGGACCACACGCAGTGGCAGGGCTGGTGAAAACATGCACAGCCTACATTTAAATGCTCCATTTGAAGACATGTAGCCATGCACTCTCATGTGATACCATAAGAAGATATACAAATGAGCGAATGCACAGAAAACAATGGTGTGAAAACATAATTAAAACAGACATTGACAGTGACACTGAATGCCATTGCTATACATCTACAAGTGGAACCGAAAAAAAGGGGTTTGATTTCAATGGAAGTGGACAGGAAATGCAGGTGTTGGTATTGACTTCCCATTTAAGAAGCACACTGGTATCCCATCACCAATACAACAACAGTCGTACTGTCAAGCAGCAGCTGAAAGGGACTCCTTTGGCATGATACGCACGCCTTTGCCCTCAGATAAGAGCTGATCATTGAGGCTCTTCAGTGACACTTGAGGCTGAGAGCACTGCAAGCCCACTCCTTGGCATAGTCTTGTCTCACCAGAGAGCGCGAGAACACTCCTATGCTGGCGCCTTTTCTGTGAGGGGCTCACCGTGTCCAAATGGCAGCTGTGCCGGCTTTACCACGCCTGCTCCTCACACTCCCCCAGCCCCCTCTACGCTTCACAAAGGAAACCAGAAGATCCAGCAATGTGAGGAGGACACTTCCAAGCACACAGCACCTCCAAGCACACAGCCATGCCGAGCGCCCATTAGGGAAAGTGATCAAACACGGAGGCGTCTTCCAATTCACTTCTGAAACAAAGACATCACTGCAAAGTGATCTGAAAGGCCTCATTACTACTTCTCCTTGAGTGATTCACTTCATTGGATGTCTATTATTTTCTGTGACTAGTGGTTCCATCATCGTCCCTAGTCTCTGTTGTTTTCACTTCAGCCCAATTCAGACCAAATGTGAGTCAGTTAGTTTGCTGAAATCCGTTTTGCACAATTAAAAAGTAATGGATGATCACGGGATGGGTTCCTAATGAGCATTAAGTTAACTGTCTGCGTCAAGGCCTGGGGCCACGTGGTGGGGCTCTGAGGTAATCTAGTCAGTCACTCTCATCCTGGTGGAAAATACAGCAGATGATCACAGACAGTCTGATTACACAGTCACCGGGGTTATTTAGGGGTCTTGATAATCTCTCGCAGGCAGTATAAAAACTCCAAGCAAAACAGAGCAAGCAGTATCGTTCCTGTAGTGTTTTGCGTGTGATGTGTTTTTGGCACTCTGTCTGTGATATGTTTTACTGTCACATACACCGGATAGGTGCAGTGAACTGGAAGGGAACACAGTGAGGGGCAGGCAACACAGGGCTGTTTCATGGAGGGCATTGCAACCGCAGATGGAGCTGGATCTGGCACGATAATGAAGTCTGATTTCACATGAGAGAGAGAGAGAGAGAGAGAGAGAGAGAGAGAGAGAGAGAGAGAGAGAGAGAGAGAGAGAGAGAGAGAGAGAGAGAGAGAGAGAGAGAGAGAGAGAGAGAGAGAGAGAGAGAGAGAGAGAGAGAAAGAGAAAGAGAAAGAGAAAGAGAAAGAGAAAGAGAAAGAGAAGAGAGAGAGAGAGAGAGAGAGAGAGAGAGAGAGAGAGAGAGAGAGAGAGAGAGAGAGAGAGAGAGAGAGAGAGAGAGAGAGAGAGAGAGAGAGAGAGAGAGAGAGAGAGAGAGAGAGAGAGAGAGAGAGAGAGAGAGAGAGAGAGAGAGAGAGAGAAATAAAAGCCGTTGGCCTGAGTTGCATGATCTTAGAGTTCTCCCAGCAGTGCTGTCCCATCTATGGCTCCCACTGGCTGGAGCCCAGTATAACAAACATGCCTTTGTACTGACGTAGGTGAACTATGGGAACACGTTTTTTTTGTACTCAAGACTGTGATTAGAGATGTTGAGTTTTTGCTGGTAGGGGTCACTTAAAATGCCTGGAGGGATAAGAACAACCCCTTAGAGTGGCAATCCGCAGTTGAAACAATTAAAAAAGGGAATCCCCGCCTTTGTTTTGGTAAAAAGCTGAAGGATGAGCCTGGAGAAAATGTAACCACTATCACATTCCTAGTCAGAGCTATGGATGCAAGGACTGACCATCCAAGATATCAAAATTATAGTTTTATTCTATGTTTTAAATGATCATAAGCACATTTTGAGGCTATTACAGGGTTTGTTTACATTGACAATGTTTACATACATTTGAGTTAAACAAGCTTATATTTTGGGTTCTGATGGGGTGTGACAGTTGAACTAAACTCATGAGACATCTATAATTATATAGCATTCATAATTTATATGTCAAAAAATGTATGTAGCAGCTACAGACTGCCCCTTTAACGATGCCGTAAACAAAGTTGTATGTTTGAAAACCTGCTCAAGACAGATACATTTAATTTGCTTTTTGATTGTTCCCTTGTAGAAAAACACCTATTTATTATCCTACAGACAGTTCCATTCATGTGCATAATATACCTAATATCTACAGTGGCAAGAAAAAGTATGTGAAGCCTTTGGAATTACCTGGATTTCTGCATAAATTGGTCATCAAATTTGCTCTGATCTTCATCTAAGTCACAACAATAGACAAACATAGTGTGCTTAAACTAATAACACACAAATGATATTGAATACATAATTTAAACATTCACAGTGTAGGTTGGAAAATGTATGTGAACCCCTAGGCTAATGACTTCTCCAAAAGCTCATTGGAGTCTGGAGTCAGCTAACCTGGAGTCCAATCAATGAGACGAGATTGGAGATGTTGGTTAGAGCTGCCCTGCCCTATAAAAAACATTCACAAAATGTGAGTTTGCTATTCACAAGAAGCATTGCCTGATGTGAACCATGCCTCAAACAAAAGAGATCTCAGAAGACTTGCATAAAGCTGGAAAGGGTTACAAAACTATCTCTAAAAGCCTTGATGTGCATCAGTCTGCGGTAAGACAAATTGTCTATAAATGGAGAAAGTTCAGCACTGTTGCTACTCTCCCTCTACATGCAAGGTACAGGGCATTGCTAACATGGCAACATAAGACACCATTATTGTTGGAACACAGTTGAGGCTGATTACCACAAAGCAAAGGAAACACAAAGAGGAGTTAGTATGTATGAGTTAGTATGTATGAGTTAGTATGTATGAGTTAGTATGTAGGCCTGGTACTTCTGCATTTAAGGATGTGGAATGAGAATGGAAAGTCTGCATGGGAGGGACAAACGGTGTCAGGTGAAGAGATCTTGTTCAAGTGTGGGATTTCAGCGGTGGTTAGGCGCTGGGAGGGAACGCTACTGGGACTCATTATGTGTGGATCCTCAAACAATCTGTTTACGTCACAAATGGCACCCTATTTCCTACATAGTGCACGACATTTGACCAGGTCAAAGGTAAGTCAAATGTAGTGCACTATGTATGGAAAAGGGTGCCATTTGAGACGGGGACAGTCAAATTCAGACAACTTCCCTAATAGGCTATCCCTGCATGAGAGGGATATTGACCAGTCATCATGCCTGTCGTTATGTGATAAACGGTGAGTTGTGAGGGAAACTTGGATTTTATGATAATATTGGAATATAAGGTATGTGCTTTTTTCTTCTTTGTCTTCGAGGTAATAGAAGTAACGGACTCTAGTAATTACTTTGACTGTAAAATGATGCCGTTGAAAACAGTTACAATAATGCAACAACAGCAAAAAAACGTATAAAGGAAAGAAATGTTCCAACCAAAACAAATTCATCATAGCACACACACAAACAAAATGGCTACATAATGTCTGATGTAGGTTGTTGGTGTGATATTGCATCATATACTGTATCCAGCCAAGGTTCACTGTCAATGCCTCAAATGATAGATTCAGATTCACTGGGTAAGTGAAGCATACACTGACACTAATAGGGGAAGCGTGCGCATGTACAGAAGATAAAGACGGCAGAACAATGGCATCATATCTGCAGCACATGATTACACAAGTGCTACATAGCGTGCATTGCCATATTGATTGATAAAATGCGCATCAATTACACCAATGGGATAGAAGCATAGTTTAAAAGTGTATATTTTCTACTGTTGTGTTTCTTGGTTCAAGAACAGAGGAAATGTAATCCAATTAGATAGCCTATACCGAGGCCTATGAGTTATAATGGTGTTATAGCCTTTCTCAAGCGTTGAGGCTCAATTTAATGGGAAATTAGTTTTCAAAATGACATACATCAGTCCAAATCATGAATGATCACTGAAAACATATTTTCAACGCGCATATTCATGGCACAATCAGCCACTGTTGTGCCATGAGCAGTAAGGTTGAAATGCACTAGTAGACAAAGGAATGTCTTGATCCTCTAGGTGCATGTCACACTGCTATAGGCTACAAACTGCGGTAACACCGCATTAAAATGTCAACATCGTTCATTTGAAACGCAGCGCTTATTTTTCCAGAGATATTCTCATTTGACAACACATGGCCGATGTTAGAGATGAACATTTAGTTGTTTTGTAAGGCTATGGGAGAGAACACACATGACACTTTCTTATCACAGCCGAGCGCAGCAAACGTGGTCGCCTTTGCACAGCATGCGAGAGAGATGGTGTGTAAACTACAGTAGCCTAATGGACGGATCAGAGCCGCTGTCCGTCGGTGATTTCAAGATGAGGACAAACAAAGCCGCTAGTCACTGCACCACTTATCCCATCGTCAATTAAAACGTCAATAAAAACATTAAATAGAAATAATGAAATTATGGGAAATAGGCTAAATATGTATAACGGCAATAATGCCCTCCACGTTGTTGCCAATGTAAAGTGAGCGATGACAAAGCACGAGGACCGTCCGTGGGTAAAGGCGAAGCTTTTGTGGCAGGTAGGCTATACAGTATATCGTTTCTCAAACCACATTGCTGTAGGAAATACTGGGCTGCTATGAGACCAGGCTGAGGATATGAACTATTGTAAACACATGTAACCTCAATTAAACTTGAGTTAGGACTCTAATGCAAATATGGAGAGGGGGGATCACATTCCCCCGGTTTCACTGAAATATATGTTCTGGCTCTTTAAATGGCACCCTCGGGCTATTGAGCCGATTGCATTGGCTGCTGAACCAAATAGAGCTCGCAGTCCTTACACAGCAAATATTTCGCTGATTTTCTGTGGATTAATGGGGTGGTTGTAGTATAATGGATACTAGTTTTACATGAGTGCAATTCAGCCAACTGTTGCCAAATTGCTTTTGTTACTCAAAAGCAACAAGTTACACTGTAAAATGTATGCGAGTAAATTATTTTGTAACATCCGATTCGTCGCAGGAGCACATTGGGTAGCTTTAAAGAATATAATATAATTACTAAATACTAATCATAATCATTATTATCGTCAATGGGATTTGTCAGTTAGAGTAGCCTAATCGTTAATGTGTAAGCTATACTCGTAAATTTAATTGCATTGCACATTTGAATCACCCCGAGTTCATTTCTGCAGTGAATGAGGGCGGGAATTCGGACTGGGGGTATTTGCCTTCACCATGGCCCATTAAACGGTTAAGGCCTTTGCAAGTGACAGCTTCTTTTCTCTCAGCGAAAACAAGAGTCATGCATAACCCAGACGTTCCTCCTCCTCCTCCAGGATAGCAATGCATTCACTACTCTCAAATCGGAGGGAGCTCAAATCGGACTGACTCAGATCATAACAGGATGTGGTATAGCCGTATGTTTCACTCTTAAAACGAGTGTTCACAATCAAAACTAGGCTAATAGCTACAACCAGACAAAAATGATCAGATTCATGCCGCCAAGTGTTGGAGATTTACGCATGTATTATTTTGGAGAGGTTTTCATATCTTCGAACTCCAAACATGAACAGTCCTCTCACCGTACAAGTTTGGAACTCCATTCGCCGTTATAAACATACTATATATAGTCTATTCGAGCACTTGCACAATAATTTAATAATTAAGACATTCGATAACACATTTCAGTAAAAAGGTTGAAAGATGCATGCAGCTCACCTTTTAACTTTCGCTTGTTTTCTTGTAATCCAACCTTTTTGTCCGTTTACCAAATATTTTTTTTATCACATGGTGACTTCCTTGCAGTTTCCTAAAGCCCCCGACTGCAGGGAGAATACCTTTACTTTACACTATTCGTTTATTTCTTTCTTTTTTAAATTAAGTTTTGTGGTTATAAAAAGTGTTGTTGTTCTTCTTCTTCAGCAAATGTCAGTGTGTGTGATGATCCTGTGCAGCGTGCTGCTCCGTCTCCGCTGTTTATTACACTCGAATGGAACGCCTACTCTGAATGGCTACATTGTTGACATTGGGCCACTGACGTCATTCTATCCCTCATTCACAACATTACGCCGTGCAGATTGCGTTGGCGCCCCGGGCAGTAGGCACATACTCAAAAAAAATATCCGCAGTTGAGGTTTGTGAATTCCTATTTCGAGAGCGCGCAGCGCGCGACCCTAATCTGTCCAAGCAGCCTCTGTCAATATGAGCAGTTGTATTTTTTATATTTTATTTTACCTTTACTTCACTAGGCAAGTCAGTTAAGAACAAATTCTTATTTACAATGACGGCCTACCCCGGTCAAACCCTCCCCTAACCCGGACAACACGGTAGCGTTGGACTTGTAACCGAAAGGTTATAAGGTCGCATCCCCAAATGAGGAGGTAAAAATCTGTCATTCTGCCCCTGAACAAGGCAGTTAACCCACTGTTCCTAGGCCTTCATTGAAAATACGAATGTGTTTTTTAACTGACTTGCCTAGTTAAATAAAAAATAATTGTGCGCTGCCCTATGGGACTTCCCATCCCAGCCAGTTGTGATACAGCCTGGGATGGAACCCGTATATTGCCATGACTTATACAATATACAGGGCAATTAAGGAACATGCAAGGATGGGCATAGTTACAGTTCTAAATATACATTCCTTTACAAAGGAGGATATTTAAACCAGATACAAAACACCAGCCTTTTGAATTGAATAATATACTTATAATTACGTTATTTACCAATGCAAATGTCCAAATCAAGGAACAATGCCTAACCTACAGTTCAATTCTAGAACGGCAACTTCCTTTTACTAGAGAGAACATACATTCTTACAAGAGTTTTAAGTAGATCTTGAACATGTAAACCCATGTTGTGGTTCAGGACCAAGGTGTAGGCATGGAGGGGAGCTGGCGGTAGAACATGAGGCATGTTACTCAGGCACGTTTTGTTCTGGATCAGCCCACATACTGTTTGTACAAGAGAGCTTTGGCTGGGAATGTTTTCATTTATAATGTAAGATTCTTCCTCAGGGGAGTTTGCATGTAATTATGCATGATCATGATGCTACAGACAGCTTTTAGTTTTCATCCCAATACATTCAGTTCACTCACTCAACATTTTACAGTGGCACTCAATGAGTGCTGTAACAGCCCCATGTTACTGCACATGTCTCACTTGTGGTAGGGACATCAAAATACCAACAGGCATTTGTTTATGCAACAGCAGAGCAATATGGGAACAGCGTATTATTATGAGTGACATAAGACTTACATTTGAAACGGAAGAAAACACATTAAACATGTTATTTGAGATGTATTACACAGGGACATGAAACCTGAAATGTGGGCCTAGTGTTGGTCTATACTGTTCCCCCAGTTCTATTCCACAACTCAACAAACTAATATCACAATTCATCTAGAAGCCTGCCTGAGCACCCGTGTGCTCCTCAAAAAGATGATTCCTGCAAACAATAAATGCATGATGATTTTCATAGATGCCTGTGGGATATTTCTCAATACTTTCAGCTGCACAGCATCACAAACAGTAAAACACATTCCCTGCCAGGGATATCTCTGGATATGACAAAGGATTGCATAGTTATTGGATAGTTCAGCACACTCCCACGGATAGGGACAATTGATTCCAAGTAGACAGGCTCATAGCAGCCTCTTGCCAGGCTTGCAATGGTATGTTAGACAGCAGACTAGATCAGACTATGTACTGCTCTTTGTGTAAACTATGTTAAGACAACGGTTAATGTACGAACAGCGTTAATGTAATAACTTTTCTATTGGTAATACCTTTTAGATTTGTTATGGAATGAAACGGTTAAGATAACTTGCCTGTTGACATAATAAAATGATGACCTTTAACGTAAGAACTTTTCCTGCTAAATGTAATACGTCAGTACATTAACAGGTGGTTATCACATTAATCAGCGAGGAGCAACTTTTCTGATGAATAATTGAATAACTTCAATCAAGTAATAGCATACCAAATAAATGATTTTATGTAGCCTTATACTTTCCTCAGTTTGATGCACATATCACCACCCACTGCCACCCACTGCCACCCACTGCCACCCACTGCCACACACACACACACACACACACACACACACACACACACACACACACACACACACACACACACACACACACACACACACACACACACACACACACACACACACACACACACACACACACACACACACACACACACACACACACACACACACACACACACACACGGGGTAACACTCCACTTGATTATAGATTGGCATTCATGAAACCTTTACAAAACCATTCCTGACATTCATTTTTCGAATAAAAGTTTCAATAGAACACATCATTACTTTATTTGATTCATTTTTAGGCAAGTCAGTTCAGAAATAAAAATTATTTTCAATGACGGCCTAAGAAAAGTAGGTTAAACTGCCTTGTTCAGGGGCAGAACGACAGATTTTTACCTTGTCAGCTTGGGGATTTGAGATTGCAACCTTTTGGTTACTAGTCCAATGCTGTAACCACTAGGCTACCTGCCACCCCAGGTTCAATTTAGGCTGGGAGTCAGACCGATCGGCCCTTTCGACTATCCACCATTTAAAGGCAATTTGACTCTTGTCGCGAAGATTCAGTAAACACTGCAGATGTCCGCTCAAACCTTTAATGTCAACCATGCTACAACGCAGCTCTTCCAAGACTCGAATTGAATCCTGGGCATTGTTCAACTGGAATATGCCTTTTTGCTATCACAGTACCCATATATCAGGATGAGTACCTTGCTTGAGACCTTGTGGTAGACCGAGTTAGAGAGACCCGGATTAGAATCTAGTCTGTGCCTGGAAGTGTAACAGAGGTGGTTTGGTACAGATATAGGATGTTAATTTGATCACCTTGTTTTTGACTTGATTTTTCTACAAAAAATTATATTAATTAGAATTCACACAATAGTTCACATTTCCTGTTGCTGCAGGATTATTTTCCTGCTGTGAGAAACTGGTGTAATTAATATCCTACATCTGTAGTTTGGAGTAACCTCGTGTGAGACCTGAAGACTTGTGTTAGCCCCCCCCAAGATACAAAAATGTTACACTTTAGAGCAATTTTGTGGTTGTGCCTTTCTCAAGGGCACTATGACAGGATATGGCATCTAGGATTAGACACCAGAAACCCTCCATTTGCCGGTTCACAAAGACTAGATTTTTCCAATCGGACTTGGGATTCAAACCAGCAAACCTCTGGTTGTCCCCCCCCCCTATAGTTACCTTGCCTATAGTTCGGCAAGGTACCAAGTGACCCAAGTTTGAACTTAGTCAATGACACCAGCAACTGTCTGGCTCACACCTGCCAGATTTTGCCTGTCAGCCCAAAACGGCACCCTTACAGTTACTGGCCTTACAGTTACTACCAAATTAATATCTTTAGGTATCAAAAAAGGTTTCTAAACACACACCATGAATAGTTTACAGAACCACCTTCGTTACACCCCACCACCCATTTCAACTCCTCACAGATACCTATCCAGGTCACAGCACCAATGGGACATACTGGTGTCTAACCTACACTATATATACAAAAGTATGTGGACAACCCTTCAAATGAGTGGATTTGGCTATTTCAGCAACACCCGTTGCTGACAGGTGTATAAAATCTAGCACATAGCCATGCAATCTCCATAGACAAATATTGGCTGTAGAATGGCCTTACTGAAGAGCTCAGTGACCTTCAACGTGGCACTGTCATAGGATGCCACCTTTCCAACAACAGTTCATATCATTTTTGCTCTTCTAGAGCTGCCCCGGTCAACTGTAAGTGCTGTTATTGTGAAGTGAAAATGTCTTGTAGCAACAACGACTCAGACGCGAAGTGGTAGGCAACACAAGCTCACAGAATGGGACTGCTCAGTGCTGAAGCGCGCAGCACCTAAAAATCGTCTGTCCTCGGTTGCAACACTTACTACCAAGTTCCAAACTGCCTCTTGAAGCAACGTCAGCACAATAACTGTTAGTAGGGATCTTCATGAAATGGCTCTCCATGGCCGAGCAGCTGCACAAAAGCCTAAGATCACCATGCGTAATGCCAAGCGTTAGTTGCCAAGTGTTGACTAAAGTGGTGTAAAGCTTGCCGCCATTGGACTCTGAAGAATAGAATCACGTTTCACCATCTGGCAGTCTGACGGGCGAATCTGGCTTTGGCGGATGCCAGGAGAACACTACCTGCCAGAATGCATAGTGCCAACTGTAAAGTTTGGTGAAGGAGGAATAATGGTCTGAGGCTGTTTTTCATGGTTTGGGCTAGCCTCCTTAGTTCCAGTGAAGGGAAATCTTAACGCTACAGCATACAATGACATTCTAGACGATTCTGTGCTTCCAACTTCGTGGCAAAAGTTTGGGGATGGCCCTTTCCTGTTTCAGCATTACAATGCCCCATTGCACAAGGTGAGGTCCATACAGAAATGGCTTGTCAAGATCGGTGTGGAAGAACTTGACTGGCCTGCACAGAGCCCTGACCTGCACAGCATCGAACACCTTTGGGATGAATTGGAATGCTGACTTGGAGCCAGGCCTAATCACCCAACATCATTGCCCGACCTCACTAATGCTCTTGTGGCTGAATAGAAGCAAGTCCCCTCAGCAATGTTTCAACATCTAATGGAAAGCCTTCCCAGAAGAGTGGAGGCTGTTATAGCAGCAAAGGGGGGACCAACTCCATATTAATGGAATGAGATGTTCGACAAGCAGGCCGTCCACATACTTTTGGTCATGTAGTGTAGGTCTCCTGCAGGCCACAATACTGTGTTACTCTGCTAAGCTTAAGCATTAGATCAGGGAGCTTACACAAATCTTTAGGTCTCAGATAAGTTTAATTACACCTAAATCACTTTTCAGGTGGAATCCCCTACTGCCTTGGTGGCCATGAATAAGACACTTTGTCAACAAAACTGTTACAAGGGCAACGCTGACCGTGTTCTGCTCCAAGCCTGTTCTGTATTTGGTGCGTCATAGGGTTGGGCACGGTGCATAGCTGCGGGAAGTTGTTTTGAGTTTTTTTTAAAAATACCATCAAAAATATATCACCTTTATAAAAAAGCATTGCATTCATCTATGCAGACTTACAACAAAATACTATTCCCAATGTGATTAGTAGGACAAGACTTGGTAAAAGTATCACTGCCGCCTAAGTTAATTTCATATCATGGCTGTTTGCAAAAAAAGCCTATTGTGAACAGCACGCATATTTCTTGGTACTGCATAATTACAATGGGTGTATGTGAGAGATGGTTTCAGGACCATGGACATCTATGTAAGCCATCGTGTAAAAAAGTGCTCACCTCAATCGATCGAGCACAGGCGGGGCTGTGCGGTGGGCTATAAGCCTATACCTATGTGTTTGGCAGGAGCAGGCCTACAAGTTGAGGGCGAAAGAGTGCCATGTCCCTTATTTGATATTGTTCCCATTCCCTTTTCGCCAAGTTGAGAATAGTGAACTAGTAGAAAAAGTGAAAGGCTAATTGTGAGCACTACTCCAGATCACTTGATATCCACCACAAGGTGGAGAGAATAAAAGAGGCAGAGAGAGAGAGAGAGAGGGAGAGAGAGAGATGGGGAGAGGGCCATAGGATGGAGAGAGAGAGAGACTAAACTCGACTAAACTCAAACTAAACATTTAACATTACATTTAAGTCATTTAGCAGACGCTCTTATCCAGAGCGACTTACAAATTGGTGCATTCACCTTATGACATCCAGTGGAACAGCCACTTTACAATAGTGCATCTACATATTTTAAGGGGGGGGGGGGTGAGAAGGATTACTTTAGCCTATCCTAGGTATTCCTTAAAGAGGTGGGGTTTCAGGTGTCTCCGGAAGGTGGTGATTGACTCCGCTGTCCTGGCGTCGTGAGGGAGTTTGTTCCACCATTGGGGAGCCAGAGCAGCGAACAGTTTTGACTGGGCTGAGCGGGAACTGTACTTCCTCAGTGGTAGGGAGGCGAGCAGGCCAGAGGTGGATGAACGCAGTGCCCTTATTTGGGTGTAGGGCCTGATCAGAGCCTGGAGGTACTGAGGTGCCGTTCCCCTCACAGCTCCGTAGGCAAGCACCATGGTCTTGTAGCGGATGCGAGCTTCAACTGGAAGCCAGTGGAGAGAGCGGAGGAGCGGGGTGACGTGAGAGAACTTGGGAAGATTGAACACTAGACGGGCTGCGGCGTTCTGGATGAGTTGTAGGGGTTTAATGGCACAGGCAGGGAGCCCAGCCAACAGCGAGTTGCAGTAATCCAGACGGGAGATGACAAGTGCCTGGATTAGGACCTGCGCCACTTCCTGTGTGAGGCAGGGTCGTACTCTGCGGATGTTGTAGAGCATGAACCTACAGGAACGGGCCACCGCCTTGATGTTAGTTGAGAACGACAGGGTGTTGTCCAGGATCACGCCAAGGTTCTTAGCGCTCTGGGAGGAGGACACAATGGAGTTGTCAACCGTGATGGCTAAACTGTGTATCATACAGCAGAGCATGTGTCCGACTTCTAACCATCACAACTGAGTAGATAAGAGCGTAAATCATGAGCGCACCGCTTACAAAACAGAGCCGAGAACTCGCCATGCAGAAATGGACCGATGCCACCCAACTAAATCCAGCAAAGTTGACCCACTTATCAACAGAACCTCCCACCAAAGCACACAATTGTTAGAAATAATTTCTCAACAAACCACAACAACTGCATTAAAGAGAAAAAGCACAGTTGACTCATTTCAGTAGCCAACACCATACTATCCACAATCTTTTGAGCATAAAGCACAAGAGTAGGCAACACACTATCCTCTCCGAGGACGGGACAGCGATCGGAAGACAGAGGCACAGTTTGATTAGGGTTTCTACTTCTCTAAAGAGACCTCTCGTTTGTGGGTGAAGTTGGGCCAGAGTTCAAGTCAAATCAAACTTTATTTGTCACATTCGCCGAATACAACAAGTGTAGACCTTACCGTGAAATGCTTACTTACAAGCCCTTAACCAACAGTGCAGTTCAAGAAGAGTTAAGAAAATATTTACCAAATTAAAGTAAAACATTATAAAAAGTAAGACAATATCATAACAACAATGAGGCTATATACAGGGGGTACCGTTACCGAGTCAGTGTGCAGGGTACAGGTTAGAGGTCATTTGTACATGTAGGTAGTGCTCCAGTACCGCTTGCCGTACGGTAGCAGAGAAAACAGTCTATGACTTGGGTGACTGGAGTCCCTGACATTTTTATGGGCTTTCCTCTGACACCACCTATTATATAGGTCCTGGATTGCAGGAAGCTTGGCCCCAGTCATGTACTGGGCCGTACGCATTACCCTCTGTAGCGCCTTACGGTCAGATGCCGAGCAGTTGCCATACCAAGCGGTGATACAACCGGTCATGATGCTCTCGATGGTGCAGCTGTAGAACTTTTGGAGGATCTAGGGACCCATGCCAAATCTTTTCAGTCTCCTGAGGGGGAATAGGTTATGTCGTGCCCTCTTCACGATTGTCTTGCTGTGGTTGGACAATGATAGATCGTTGGTGATGTGGACACCAAGGCATTTGAAACTCTCGACCCGCTCCACTATCACACAGGCATCCAGAACAGCTGGTGCTCTCGTGCATGCTTCAGTGTTGCTTGCCTCGAAGCGAGCATAAAAGACATTTAGCTCGTCTGGTAGGCTCGCGTCACTAGTCAGCTCGCGTCTGAGTTTCCCTTTGTAGACCATAATAGTTTTCAAGCCCTGCCACATCCGACAAGCATCAGAGCCGGTGTAATAGGATTCAATCTTAATCCTGTATTGACGCTTTTCTTGTTTGATGGTTCATCTGAGGACATAGCAGGATTTCTTATAAGTGTCCGGATTAGTGTTCTGCTCCTTGAAAGCGGCAGCTCTGGCCTTTAGCTCGATGCGGATGTTGCCTGTAATCCATGGCTTCTGGTTGGAATATGTATGTACGGTCACTGTGGGGACGACGTCATCGATGCACTTATTGATGAAGCCGATGACTGAGGTGGTATACTCCTGAATGCCATTGGATGAATCCCGGAACATATTCCAGTCTGTGCTAGCTAAAACAGTCCTGTAGTGTAGCATCTGCGTCATCTGACCGCTACTGTATTGAGCGAGTAACTGGTACTTCCTGCTTTAGTTTTTGCTTGTATGCAGGAATCAGGAGGATATAATTATGGTCAGATTGTCCAAATGGAGGGCGGGTTAGAGCTTTGTGTGCATCTCTCTGTGTGGAGTAAAGGTGGTCTAGAGTCAAGGGACTGTGCATCCAGTTGAGTTGTGCTTCCTTTTGCAGCGTTAATGATGTTTTTCTCTCATCTGGCTGATATCCCTAGCCCTTTCTGGTCAAATCTTCTCTCCATTTCTGAATGCACCAGATCCACCGATTTCAAAGAATTGAAGCTGATGGCATGTTTTTTTGTTTGGCTGTACCAGGATTGAAGAAATCTGATATACTTTTCTGAGACACTTAGATTTTGATTGACCTTGATCTTGTAAATCATAATTGCTAGCCTGCAGGAAGGAATGAACCGGAAACGATCAACCTCGCGGTAATGCATTGCCAATGATTGGTTGTTATTTTAGAGTAGAAATGTTTGTTGAGACTGAGCTGGATGGTTGCTGGTGTTACTGACTGGGTTAGTTATGCGTAGCACAAGACTTTGATAGCCTCTGCTCAGCTTAAGCCAAGGTGTTAGCTTGTGGAGCTAATAGTCTTCAGGTTTCAGGCAAGGTTACTCAACATGTTAAAATTACAGCATTTGCCCTGATGCCATCCAGATCTGGGTTCAAGTAGCATTTGAAATCCTTCAAATAGTTACTTTAAAATTTCTTATGGATGGAGGGCAGTATTGAGTAGCTTAGATGAATAAGGTGCCCAGAGTAAACTGCCTGCTACTCAGGCCCAGACGATAAGGTATACATATTATTAGTAGATTTGGATAGAAAACACTCTGAAGTTTCTAAAACTGTTTGACTGATGTCTGTGATTATAACATAACTCATATGGCAGGCAAAAACCTGAGAAAAGGGAAGTTTGGAAGTTGGAAATCTGAGGTTTGTAGGTTTTCAAGTCTTGCCTATCCAAGATACAGTGTAAATTTGGTCCGATTGCACTTCCTAAGGCTTCCACTAGATATCAACAGTCTTTAGAACCGTGTCTCAGGCATCTACTGTGAAGGGGGAGCAAATAAGAGCTGTTTGAACCAGGTGTCTGGCAGAATGCCATGAGCTAAGTCATGTGTACGGCCGCGAGAGCTAGCTGCGTTCCTTTTAATTTCTAAAGACAAAGTAATTGTCCGGTTGAAACATAATTGAAGATTTATGATAAAAACATCCTAAAGAGTGATTCTATACATCGTTTGACATGTTTCTACGAACTGCAATATAACTTTTTTGACTTTTCGTTTGGACTAAGTGTGCCTGTGCCTCATGAATTTGGATTTGTGAACTAAACGCGCAAACAAAAAGGAGATATTTGGACATAAATGATGGACTTTATCAACAAAACAAAACAAACAAACATTTATTGTGGAACTGGGATTCCTGGGAGTGCATTCTGATGGAGATCATCAAAGGTAAGTGAATATTTATAATCCTATTTCTGACTTCTGTTGACTCCACAACATTGCGGGTATCTGTATGGTAGTTTTGGTGCCTGAGCGCTGTACTCAGATTATTGCATGGTGTGCTTTTTTCGTAAAGCTTTTTTCAAATCTGACACAGTGGTTGCATTAAGAAGAAGTATGTCTTTATTTCCATGTATAACACTGGTATTTTCATCAACATTTATGATGAGTATTTCTGTAAATTGACGTGGCTCTGTGCAAAATTACCGGATGTTTTGGAAGCAAAACATTACTGAACATAACGTGCCAATGTAAACTGAGATTTTTGGATATAAATGTGAACTTTTTCGAACAAAACATACATCTATTGTGTCACATGAAGTCCTATGAGTGTCATCTGATGAAGATCATCAGAGGTTAGTGATTAATTTTATCACTATTTCTGCTTTTTGTGACTCCTCTCTTTGGCTGGAAAATGGCTGTGTTTTTCTGTGACTAGGTGCTGACCTAACATAATCGCATGGTATGCTTTCGTCGTAAAGCCTTTTTGAAATCGGACACTGTGGTGGGATTAACAACAAGTCTATCTTTAAAATGGTGTATAATACTTGTATGTTTTAGGAATTTTAATTGTGACATTTCTGTTGTTTGAATTTGGCGTCCTGCACTTTCACTGGCTGTTGTCAAATCGATCCCGTTAACGCGATTTCAGCCCGTCTCATCCCTACAGCTAGCTCTGTACTGCAGTGCTAGCTGTGCCACCAGAGACTCTGGGTTCGCGCCCAGGTTCTGTCGCAACTGGCCGTGACCGGGAGGTCCGTGGGGCGATGCACAATTGGCCTAGCGTTGTCTGGGTTAGGGAGGGTTTGGCCGGTAGCGATATCCTTGTCTCATCGTGCACCAGCGACTCCTGTGGCGGGCCGGGCGCAGTGCGCGCTAACCAAGGTCGCCAGATGCAAAGTGTTTCATCCGACACATTGGTGCTTCCGGGTTGGATGTGTGTTGTGTTAAGAAGCAGTGCGGCTTGGTTGGGTTGTGTTTCGGTGGACACATGACTTTCAGCCTTCGTCCTTCGCCCATAAGGGAGTTGTAGCGATTAGACAAGGTGGTAGCTACTAACAATTGGATACCATGAAAAAGGGGGTAAAATTCACGCCAAAAAAAATAAAAAGAAGTTTTAAGCTGCTTGAGCCTGCCTGGACTGCCAGATTGATGAGTTTTGTACTTTTGGGGCTACTCCATCGATGTCCATCAAAATAAGGGAAATAATACCTAAAATCATTCAATTTGGTATCTACATGATCAGTTTAATTTATTACATTATTCATCACAAACGTGGTTACTCCCCTGATAACGTACTAACTACCTGAAATAGTTATTACATTAACCGTTCAACAATGTATTAAGATTGAATCCCAAACTAAGTAAAGGTGTGTTCTATTGCAGCTTTTATTTGGAAAATTACATTCCACTTGTCAGGACCCGGTTACGAACCCGGGTCTCCGGAGTGAGAAACAGTCACTTAACCAACTGAGCCACGAATAGTCGGCAGAACCCAGAAGATGAGGCAGACACAGCAGTACTTGAGACGGTGTATTTAATGAAGTAAAAAGTGAAGTTCTTCAGGAAAACATGTAACTCCACAACCTCAAAAGGAATTCCACAAGAACAAAGGTAATCCTCCAAGACAAAAAGGTAAATCCACAAGGTGGAAGGTATAGCACAAAAAGCCTCAAAAGATACTCAAAAACAAACAAACAAGAACAAAAAACAGAATTCCACAAGAGTGTCCACCGGGATCAACAAGAGTTCACAGAGTACTAAGGCTGGGTGCTAACATAAAAACACAGAGCAAAGAACAGAGGAAAACAAAGGGTTTAAATACAATCAGGGGAAACGAGGCACAGGTGCAAATAATAATGGGGATCAAGGGAAAACAAAAGGTCAAAAGGCACAATGGGGGCATCTAGTGACCAAAAACCGGAACAACCCTGGCCAAATCCTGACAGCACTATGAATGGTTTCATGTGACCAAGTAAAGTGTTACGCCTGTGTGTGTGTGTGTGTGTGTGTGTGTGTGTGTGTGTGTGTGTGTGTGTGTGTGTGTGTGTGTGTGTGTGTGTGTGTGTGTGTGTGTGTGTGTGTGTGTGTGTGTGTGTGTGTGTGTGTGTGTGTGTGTGTGTGTGTGTGTGTGTGTGTGTGTGTGTGTGTGTGTGTGTGTGACTGTACATGTGTGCTTGTGAGTGCTTCTATGTATGAGTATTCCTGTATGATGTGCATGAGTTTGTTTGTGTTGTAGTTGGCAGCGGGTGCTGGTATGTGCATCAAATTGAGGGAAGTACTGTAGTACATAAAAACATAGATTTTGTTATGTTATTACGTGATTTGTTGAAGTTATTACATTATTTAAGAAAAAACTTTTTTACTCACTGGTTAATGTAGTAACTACCATTTAATGTAATAACATTAAATTAGGCAGAAAAAGTTATTACATTAACCGCTCAATCCTTTATTACGTTAATCGGCAAGGTATTACATTAACCGTTCAACCTTGTATTACGTTAACCGGCAAGATATTACATTAAACCAGTATTATTAACCGGTTTTATTACATCAAAAAAATCTCAAAGTTATTACATTAACCACAGTTATAACATTAACATTGTTACAGGGTGGCTTTTGTATCCATGAGTAATTGTAGGCCACCCCCAGATGCATATTTGTAGATTCTCTTTTTTACCCCTTTACTGTACTGTGTGTCAATTAAATATAATTTCTGTAGGAACATAGGACTCGTACTAAAGACCTCCAACGCTGTCGGTCTTGGGCTATTTTCTTTGCCTCTGCCCATGACAAGTGGATGGTTTTGAGTTCCGTGGTCAGACATCTGCGTCAGGTCATGGTTGATCTTGCTTCTCTTCGTTTGCCTTTTGTCACGCCCTGACCTTAGAGATCCTTTTTCTGTCTCTATTTTGGTTTGGTCAGGGCGTTAGTTGGGGGTGGGCATTCTATGGTTTGTGTTTCTATGATTTTCTATTTCTATGTTTTGGCCGGGTTTGGTTCTCAATCAGGGACAGCTGTCTATCGTTGTCTCTGATTGGGAACCATATTTAGGTACCCTTTTTCCCACTTGTGTTTGTGGGAAGTTAACTTTTTTTGATGGCACATAGCCTTAAGCTTCACGGTTTCTTTTGTATTGTTTATTGTTTTGTCCGCGTCATTTTGAATAAAGGAGAAAATGTACGCTCCCCACGCTGCACCTTGGTCCTCATTTTTCAACAGCCGTGACACCTTTAGGATAAAGCAACATGCATGATTGTAATTTTAGAGTCAATGTGTAACCCACACAAAAGTTAAACTTACATTTGAGATAATAAGTACTAAATGTTAAATGGTCAAAATGAACTGACCCTTGTTAGTGGAAAAAATGTGTGAAGTGAGACATTTTGTGAGGAGAAGACAAGGAGGTCTGTGAAGGAAAGATTGATGGGAGGCCAGAGACACACCATTTGACAAACCTAAAGTAATCCAGCAGATTAGAGAAGCCATTCATATTCATATTCATCCACAGAAACCTTCAGGACATCTGAAGCTTTTAATACCCATCCAAATGGTTTAGCACCAAAGCTGGGCTGGGGGCCTCCAGAGGGAAGGTGTCCCATATCTTAGCATAGAGAGACAGAGAGACATGGCTCACTCTTTTGTCTCAGCAGACAATGCTCCTGAAGTCAACATCGTGCCTATGCTGAGAATGCTCAAAGGTGCACGAGGAGAAGCTCATTTCAAACGTCTGTGGAATATAAGGAGTCTAAAGTGGGGATGGCAAAACCTTGGTTTCCCGCCTCCACTGGGGACAAACACTGAAGTTTATGTCAGGAAGACTAATTAGAGCTAATCCAAACAGCATGTTCAGTGTCTGACATTCAGGCAAGACATTGGAGGTATGGCAGCATAGTGTAGTGAGACACTACAGAAAGGTTTGACTCAACTCACCCACAGAGTGGAGTGGAATCTGAGAAACCATGAACTTTCAGTTGTGAGGAAAAGGCAGTTGTACGGATTGCTCAACAGGGAGGAATGTTGTTTTGTGTTGAGTTGCATAAACAATAGGCAGAAGGCTATCTGTCCATTATGAGGAAACATTTTTTACCCACTCGAGATAAGTGAATACAGATACAACGATGCAATTTTAAGAAATCTTGAAAAGTACATTTAAACTCTTCTGGGACAGCATACTATCCCATTATTGTGTTCTGTACTCAGGTTAACTGATGTACCTCAGAGCAATCCAGACAGACCACACAGGAGTTGTATATCTACATACAGTACATTCCGGGAGTGTTACCTCGCTGAAATGCCATCTTGAAAATGCAGTTCTTGGAAAGAGTAGAACATTCACACTAATGGCTTTTGATGTTTACTAATTGCATGCATTACTTATACTTCATGTATACTTCATGTATACACTGTATATTTAAAGGTACAGTATATACACTACCACATCGCAAGCAAAGCCTGTACAATCCTGCATTTGTTCGAAACGAGTGACTCATAGCAAAAGTATTCGGAGTAAAACCAGAAACAAAAGCTCTGTACAAACTGAGAGAAACAAGTCGGTCAAACAGTCACATCTTAGTGTGTGGAGGGATGACTCATTTCAAAGGGATTCATTTGGGTTTTGCGGTCGAACGATAGGACCCAGAGACAGAAATCATCCATGAATTTGCTGGCTAAGGCGTATGGCAAGCTCAGACCTAGGCACAGACGTAAATGCAGCCTTGTTGTCAGCTAGCATGAGACCCAAACCCAAATACCGTGATTACGTCAATTACAGTAGCTCTAACAGTGCCCCAGGGACCGTTCTAACCGCCATTCATAACAAAGCCTGCCACAGAACAACTTCCCTGGCTCAGGTTACCTTCAGAACAGGTGACACGCATTCAAACACAATAACAGACCGTCCGTGCCTGCCTCAGGCCTCATACAATAGCTGTCTGGCAGTTTGAGTTGGTTTGCATTTTTTTCTCTTTTACCTTTGAGATGGAAAAATAAAAACCAGACTTCCTTGGCTGACAGATTGTTTTTTATGTTCATCAAGTGTGGACAAGTGTGTGTATGTGCGTGGGCGGTGAGGCTGGGGTTGCAGGGTTCACACCAATGCCAAACCAATGCCTTGGCTCATAAGCAGAACCCTCAATCACTCATATGGTCTAAACAAACCCAAACAGTAACAGAGCTTTTTTTTTACTGCCCGTTTTAAGCCACTGATGTGTGTTCTGGCCAGTGAGGGAGGGAGGAGCAGGAACAGGAATTTCTGAGTGGCTGCCAGTTCCACCCAGGAAAAAGTATTTAAGCAGATAAGCTGGAGAGGGTATAGCCGTGACACAACTCTTGTGTTGATAAGGAGTTTGTACACAGATGCTTTTGAAGAATTCACTGTGTGCCTGGAGAGCGCAGTAAACAGAGAAAGCTCCCTGTTTAGTCTAGACTCTAGTCAGACTCAGCGGGGTTGCACGGGCTGTTTACATGGGAAGTGGACCTATATACACTGTGCTCTAAGCTGCTTTCCGTGTGGCTGAACAGGTGAAATCCTTTAAGACAGTTCCCTGTCATCACTACGCTCGCTCGTTGCTCTGTCGATGAACGGGCCGAGTAAACAAACCGAGTGAATGGGGTGTGAGCGATAAGTCATCACATTTTGAGCTACCCGTCTCTCTCTCTGTCTGAGAGCCTCAGTCTTCTACGCATCTGCTCCCCTAGAGGCCGTCGTCACCACACGCATGCTTGAATGCAATTGCTTTTCGCCCACACGCTGTCAGTCACATGGGCCTGTAATAACAGCTTGTCGCACTGTCCCACTCAGTCACAACACAGCCAGCACTTCAGCGCTCTCCCCTCTTTCCCACTCTCTCGCTCTGTCACATATACAGTACATACAATTGTACACACATACATATTTTGATTGTGATTACTGTTTTATTGGTATTAGTTGTATGCTTCGTGGAGGAAAATGTGCAGATTGTAAGGTGCAAGGGAATGGTGGATTGTTATATAGCTAGCCCTGTACTATACAGCCAGTCCTCCCTCCTTCCACTCCCCACCCCAGACCCATCTGGGGAGAAGATGCGGTATGCAGCTCTCGTGATTGAAGATAAAATATAGACACGTCACCTCTCACCCACACTGCACAGAGTACAAGTGCAGGAGACAGCGAGTCATCTCAATGGGAGCACCTTATCAGCACATAAATAAAAAATATAACATGTCTTTCTATCGCAACACCTTACATCTCGTCTGTCATACACACACACATTTGAGACCTCTTGTTCATGTTTCTCTGCCTCCGTCTTGGTGGGAGAATGTCTCCGTCACCCTCAACAGTACAAATTAGGGCTGTGACAATTATGGCATTTTGGGGTAACGATAAATTGTCAAGCAAATAGTCACGGTTATTGTTATAATTGGCATTTATGTAGAAAAACGTTCTGCACGTGTATACCTAATCGTACAACAAAGCTTCGGCGACACCTCTGTCTCAAAATTGAATGGTTTGGACCGCGTTGAACTTGTGGAAACGAAGCTTCTCCTCCCGCCTGTGCCGTTTTGCTCGTAAAATGATTACCAACTTTACCCACTTCACGTAAAAATGAAAAACTGCTATTTGGTGACCTATCCATAACTGTTGGTTCAGTGATTAGTTGATAATTGTGCTAGCCCTACTTGGAATGGCATGATGTATACGTATTTATCCTCCCAGTCCTTTCCTCCGCATGCTTTGCAGAGAGCTTGAACCTTTCCCATCATCAAAATGTGTGAACATTACAACTGTCAATTTCAGCACATAATTATACAGTAGGGTGTCTTTGCTTAATTGCCATTAGATCTAATCATTTTCCATTGACGATTTTCAGCCAGGCTATTTTAAAAAGGATGCTAATGAGGATTATTGTGAACGGCTAGGGAGGGAGGCAGTATTTTTAATGGGCACACACTGGTTGAATCAACGTTGTTTCAACTTAATTTGTCAACGTGTTGTGACGTGGAACCTAACGTGGAAAATAGATTGGATTTGAAAAAAGTAATCAACCAGTACTGTTTTCATCTCGTTTTAATCAGCTCTGTAAACATTGAAATGAGGTTCAAACTTAAACATATTGAATTAACCTGAGTAATAAGTGGATACAATTTCAACATAATCATTAGAACTATGTACATGTTGAAAGGGCATTGAAAATTCCACATAGAAACGTAAAAAATAGACTACATAAACGTAGACCACCTAAGTAACATTGAATAGTTGCAAGTCACTAACTTTTCATACACAATCTGTATGTAGAAGTCAATTTGGAGTGAAGTTTATGTAGGCTACATTGACATCTGATTTGCCTAAAGCACACCATAATAGGTATACTATCATTAATCCATGGTCGATTGAATCTTTGGAAGATGAGTAGTTACCATTAGCGCTATAAATGCGCGAGCGGCAGAGTTGATTTCCGCGGTTATAAACCCAGGGTCGTTACAATACTATCCAAGTTGGATTCATATCTCCAGCTCAACCAAAAATCTAAGTTAAAGAATGGTACAAAATCAAATGAAACTTTAAATGCACTTCAAATAATTTGATTTGATTTGGTCCAATTCTTCAACTTAGATTTTTGGTTGAGATGGAGAGGTGAATTAAACATACTAATAACTTATAGATTACATTTGAAATCAACCAACCAACCAACCAACCATCCTTCATATACAAGACAATATCAAAAAGTGAAAATTTGGCATCCTATTTATAGTAATTACTTCTAAACAGCCAATCAACCATGGATGAATGATAGTATACCTACCTACACATTGAAATGATGGCAAAATCTGTTGGGCAAGTTAGATGTCAATATAGCTTACATAAACCCAACCTCATTCTGATTTTACTTTCACAAACAGCTTGTGTAAGAAAAGTTAGAGTAGTTACTTTCAACTATTTAATGTTATTTAATATGGAAGCTGATCATTGTCTAACTGTGTTGACATGATAGCTCAGCTGAATTAAAGCTAAATTGGGTACATAGAGGTAGGTCTCTGGCTGGTAGACTTGATCTCACTGAAGTGCATTACGCCTCATACCAGTAGGAGTCACTGTTCAGGCAGAAATCAGTAGACTGTGGTTTCACATTTGATTTCAATGTACCTCTTTATTGATGTTGAAACAATGGCATTGATTCAAACATACCATTTTACTATCAACATTGAAACAAGGTCAAATAAAATATTTATAATAAAAGTTGCAATTTCAACGTATATACATTTACATTTAAGTCATTTAGCAGACGCTCTTATCCAGAGTGACTTACAAATTGGTGCATTCACCTTATGACATCCAGTGGAACAGTCACTTTACAATAGTGCATCTAAATCTTAAAGGGGGGGGGGGGTGAGAGGGATTACTTACTTATCCTATCCTAGGTATTCCAAACTTTTGAACCAGTCAAAAGTTTGGACACTCCCAGTAATTTAAGGGGTTTTCTTTATTTTTTAAAACTATTTTCTACATTGTTGGATAATAGTGAATACATCACAACTATGAAATAACACATGTAGAATTATGTAGTAACCACAGGTGTTAAATCAAAATATATTTACATTTTAGATTCTTCAAAGTAGCCACCCTTTGCCTTGACAGCTTTGCACACTCTTGGCATTGTCTCAACCAGCTTCATCTGGGATGCTTTTCCAACCGTCTTGAAGGAGTTCCCACATATGCTGAGCACTTGTTGGCTGATTTTCCTTCACTCTGCAGTCCAACTCATCCCAAACCATCTCAATTGGGTTGAGTGATTGTGGAGGCCAGGTCATCTGATACAGCACTCCATCACTCTCCTTCTTGGTCAAATAGCCCTTACACAGCCTGGAGGTGTGTTGGGCTATTGTCCTGTTGTAAAACAAATGATAGTCCTACTAATCGCAAACCAGATGGGATGGCATGTCGCTGAACCATGCTGGTTAAGTGTGCATTGAATTATAAATAAATCAAGACAGTGTCACCAGCAAAGCACCCAAACACCATCACACCTCCCCCATGCTTCACGGTGGGAACTACACATGCGGAAATATTCTGTTCACCTACTCTGAGTCTCCCAGACATGGCAATTGGAACCAAAAATCTCAAATTTGGACTCATCAGACCAAAGGACAGATTTCCACCGGTCTAATGTCCATTGCTATGTTTCTTGGCCCATGCAAGTCTTCTTCTTATTGGAGTCCTTTAGTAGTGGTTCATGTCTTAAAGTAATGACGGACTGTCATTTCTCTTTGCTTATTTGAGCTGTTCTTGCAATAATAGGGACTTGGTCTTTTATCAAATAGGGCTATTTTCTGTATACCACCCCTATCTTGTCACAACACAACTGATTGGCTTAAAACGCATTAAGACGGAAATGCATTCCACAACTTAACTTTCAACCAGGCAGACCTGTTAATTGAAATGCATTCCAGGTGACTACCCCATGAATCTGGATGAGAGAATGTCAAGAGTGTGTAAAGTTGTCATCAAGGCAAAAGGTGGCTACTTAGGGTGGCAGATAGCCTAGTGGTTAGAGCATTGGAGTAGTAACCGAAAGGTTGCAAGAACGAATCCCCGAGCTGACAAGGTAAAAAAAAAAAAATGTTGTTCTGCTCCTGAACAAGGCAGTTAACCCACTGTTCCTAGGCTGTCATTGAAAATAAGAATTTGTTCTTAACTGACTGGCCTAGTTAAATGAAGGTAAAATAAATACAACTTTGAAGAACCTAAAATATATTTGGATTTTTCAAATACTTTTTCAGTGACTCCATGTGTTATTTCATAGTTTTCATGTATTCACTATTATCCTACAATATAGAAAATGGTAAACATAAAGAAAAACCCTGGTATGAGTAGGTGTGTCCAAACTTGACAGGTACTGTGGTTCTGATGATTATGTTGAAATTAGAATGATGTAACCTGTTAATCAGGTTAAGTCAATGTATTTGTTTTAGACGCTGGTTGAAATGAGATGAAAACAGTACTGGTTGATGACTTTTTTCAAATCTAAATGTATTTTCCACATCACAATACATTGACAAGTTATGTTAAAACAACAGTGTGTGCCCGGTGGGTTTTTACTACCCAATATTTATTATATAATAATCATTTCTGTTTCAGTTGCTAATTTGTTTCTGATCCAGTAATTGAAGGAAATAACAGATTGTTTATTTTTATGGTAAAACAATAGAGACATTTTTTTACAAGACCACGTCAAAGTTAAATTACTACCATCCAAATATATGAAATGCACATGAAATACTACACCTGGTAAGATGTAGCCTACAGAAAGTAAACTGCCAACACAGAGCTGAAACCGACGTCATTTTCTGCGTGATGTCTTTGACTCTGCAGACGAGAACTTAAATAATCACCCACAGCCTCTTTTGAAGGCCAACTAGGGATTCATACAGATTAATGGAATACGTATCTGGCACACAGTGCAATTTATAGACCAACATACACGATATTATGACCCAAATTCTGTCCATTATTAAAAACTGCAACATCTCTCTGACCGTTTCTAGCCTATTTATGTCACACAGTTTCCATGGCTACCATGAGATAGAGAAATTCTAGTGCACATTAAGTGCAACTTCAACTTTCCTTTTCAGAGAGAAGATGAATGATCATTCTGCCTCCACACAATGTTAAACTTCAACGCAAGCAGTAATTTCTCAACAGCCATGTCTACAAACAGTAGTAATGAACAATATCATTGTGCAATAGCTCAAATTAAATGAAATTGTATTGGTCACACACATATTTAGCACATGTTATTGTGGGTGTAGTGAAATGCTTGTACTATAGGCATTCATATTGCCAACCACTTACATCATTGTTCGACAAAGTCAAGGAAAGACTGTGCAAAAGCATGATGACTGACAACAAAAACGGGTATTTTGGGCTGTAATCGTGTAATGCAGTATGTCATATCTTCCTACGACAGATGCACAATAGTTCTTACGAATTTAACTAATCCCCTACCAAGAATATAAACACGTAACAGTTGGATCCAAGCATAGAATTTGAAATCAGTGTTGATGTGTGCATACAAAACACACTCACAAAAGAAAGACATCTGCATATCTAGGAAAGAGACAAAGACTTCATTCCAAATGGCACCCCATTCCCTTTATAGTGCACTACTTTTGGCCAGGAGTAGTGCATTATATAGGGCACCAACTAGGCACCACACCTGACCAAGTGAGATAATTGATCAGTTCAGTGAATGCCTAAATTCAACACAGACAAATTCAACACTGCCTGCGGCCCTCCAGAACCAGGGTTGCCTAGTACCCTTGTTATACGGGATAGGATGTAATTTTGGACACAGGCCCAAAGATGGCATTCTTGTTTCCTTGGCCAGACACAGACCTTCGCCATCCATTTCCTCTCTGCAGAGACAAGAAGCAAAACACAAAATGAGAATGTCACTGTGAGAACAAAGCAGCGCAGCACAGGATAGGGCTGCTAAGAAAACGCTCAGTTCCTTATTTCCACCACACTCAACAGTTCAACAAGGGCATGGAGGCCAGCCAAAGCAAGCAACACAATACCTGGCCGCAGAAGGGAGATGACATCATTTCTCCTCAAAATTATTAATTGTCTTCTCTTTAGCGGTCAACTTCAAAACACACAAGATTAACTCTATTGTGAGGGTGAAAACACAGCCTTCGTAAGCAGAAGGGAGATCATTTTAACAAAAAAAATAGAAAAACATTGTGTTACATACCTTTTGCCCTTGAAAGAGGAATCAGATCATCGGTTTTTGCTAAGACTTCAAAAGGCAAATCTGACCAGCTTTGTTAGGGACTTGTGTAACTAATCGTGTTGTTGCCATATAAAACAAGATCATAATTTCATACAATCTATAAATGAGGTTACAAGTCTTGAATCATTACCGTACACAAAGCATTAAGAGTCAGGTTTGATCCCCTCAACTGTTACTCCATACAGTGGCAAACGCTCAGTTTCTTTGTCTGTGAAAAACAGCCTCAGTTCCTGGACAGAGAACATGTCTAGATCTTGTACGCCACCTCCTGGCAGAACACAAAAACACCCAGAAATCCCCATTATATAAGACAAAAGAAACACACAAAAAGACAAGCGGGACGAAAACCCCACCTAGTAATGATTGAACTTACACACAGTAAGGTCCTTGACCGATGTGATGCCAGTCATCAGTAGTCAGTCCTTTAGCAGACTCATTTGTTTGTGTTGCCAGTTCAGGTGTGAACAAACACCTTACCCAGCACCCCACAACCTTCACTGAAGGGTGTTATGGGAAGCTTCGAGATATAAGATGAAAACACAATCTGCAAGACCAATTTAGCTCATCTAAATCATAACAGGGATAATGTTTTGGCATTTTTTGTAATATTGAACCATGTGGATCAATACATTTCATGAATTATTTGGGTGGGCGTGTAGACCATAAATTCTCACACAAGAAAATATATAAAACATGTTAAAAAATACAATTTCTCAATGTTAAAGTTTATTTCATGATGCCTCCCTCCCAGGCACATACAGTGCCTTCAGAAAGTATTCATACCCCTAGACCTTTTCCACATTTTGTGGATAATAATTCTGCAGCATTGAAGGTCCAAGAACAGTGGCCACCATCATTCTTAAATGGAAGACGTTTGGAGCCAACAAGATTCTTCCTAGAGCTGGTCGCCCGGCCAAACTGAGCAATCAAGGGAGAAGGGCCTTGGTCAAGGCGGTGGCCAAGAACCCAATGGTTAGACTGACAGAGCTTCAGAGTTCCTCTGTGGAGATGGTTGTCCTTCTGGAAGGTTCTCCCCTCTTCAGCACTTTACCAATCAAGCCTTTATGGAGTGGCCAGACGGATGACACTCCTCAGTAAAAGGCACATGACAGACCGCTTGGAGTTTGCCAAAAGGCACCTAAAGACTCTCAGACCATGAGAAAGAAGATTCTCTGGCTTGATGAAACCAAGATTGAACTCTTTGGCCTGAATGCCAAGTGTCACTTCTAGAGGAAACCTGACACCATCGCTACGGTGAAGCATGGTGGTGGCAGCATCATGCTGTGGGGATGTTTTTCAGCGGCAGGTACTGGGAGACTAGTCAGGATCCAATGCAAAGATGAATGGAGCAAAGTACTGAGCGATCCTGGATGAAAACCTGCTACAGAGCGCTCAACCTCGGAAGGTGAACCTTCTCCCCAGTCTAACAGGACAAGAACCCTAAGCACACATCCATGACAATAAAGGAGTGGCTTCGGGACAAGTCTCTGAATGTCCTTGAGTGGCCTAGCCAGAGCCCGGACTTGAACCCAATCTAATTTCTCTGGAGAGAACTGAAAATAGCTGTGCAGCAATGCTCCCCATCCAACCTGACAGAGCTTGAGAAGATCTACAAATAAGAATTGGAGAAACTCCAAATACAGGTGTGCCAAGCTTATAGCGTCATACCCAAGACTCAAGGCTGTAATCGCTGCCAAAGTTGCTTCAACACAGTACTGAGTAAAGGGTCTGAATACTTATGTAAAATGTGATTTCAGTTTATTTTTTAATACATTTGCAAAAATGTCTAAAATCATGTGTTTTGCTTTGTGTGTAGATATTTAATTAATTTTAGAATAAGACAAAACAAAATGTGAAAATGTCAAGGGGTCTGAATACTTTCCGAAGGCACTGTACCTGTTCCCAATAGTTCTTAAACATTTTATATACAGTAATGGTTAATAAAATGATAGTGAATATAACTTTAAGAAAAGGGAAAAACTAGGGATATAACTGCAGCAAATGAACCCTTACACAATTTCACTTGTCACTTCCCTTGTAAACCATCATAATATATACTTTGAAGTACAAGACCCAAACGGTTAGTTACATGTAAATCAGTAAAACCAGAGGATTGTGCAAAACATTTGAAGGACTGTATAGCAGCAACAGCAGGTCTGGTCAAATGAAAACGGCAAGACAACATTTCAAAGTAAGATCAATTATCATTGTAAGTTTAGATTTCTAAATCAACTTTCTTCTTGCACGGATACTTAAAGCTACTGGGATTCATTCTATTAAATTGGGAAAAGCAGTGAGATATAATGATTTCTTTTGCAGCCTATTGACATCATTCATTTGACCAGACAATCAGCCTCCTGGTAAACCACTGGCATAATATACAATTCTCCCTCAAAACAAAAGTCATACCATTCTCACTGACTGACTGTCCATTACATTCAAATGAGGCGCAAGTGAACCCCGCAATAAAGGAACGGAAAACAAGTAAAATACTTTAAAATCTAGCAATCAAATTCTAAGGCAACATGTGAACTAAAAACATATAGGCAAGGGATAGGCCTCTTGTACATCTCTGCATTCCCATACCAGATAAAAGTATAATCTCTAACACCAAAATGGATAGGAAAAAACAAACAAAAAGGAAACAAAATTAAGTCATGATAAACATGTTGCCCTTTGAACCTCATACATAGTTTATTTCAATTAAACAGGTTGAGAAAATAAGTCTGTCTTTTGTGTTTCTTTTTGTGGTTGTTGAAAGAAGACTATATTTAATCTCTGTTTGAGGGCCGACCCATGTTTCGATCCAGGTACTTGTGACAAGCCAAGTCCTTTCTTTTTTTATCAAAGACATCATGGATGTGCAAGGCATATCTAAAATACATCCCCCGGTAAAATAAATAGAACATACATTCAGATAGGTTGTGGTGGATTTCTTTTGCAAGGGATTGTGCTCACCAATTTTTTTTTTTTTTTTAAAGGTGGCTATTTTTGCATTAAAGGGTAACAAAACAACATTTAGAGATCAAAGATTAGTCAAATAGATTCTGGTCATAATTCATTAAAACACCAACTTCTGCACATAATTCACACTTTTTGTCTAGACCGTCTTTGTTTTTCACATTCTCAAGGACACATGGCCATTGGCCAGTTAGGAGGACAGGTCAGGGTAAAACTAACCAATGGGAGGACTGGACTGTGGGAGGAGGGGTGGACACACACTGACCATGCAGCCTAGGGGAGGGTCCGAGTGGCCCTGAGAGCAATAGAGACAAACATATTTCACACCCCTCACCGGCCTCCCTCTCCAATCAGGCTCAGCAGTTACTGTACTCACATACTCCAAGAAGCAGCAGCAGTTACTGTACTACGCTCACACACCTCAAGAAGCATCGCATCCAGACTAAAAGGATGGCTGACAATCGAGGCCTAGAAGCCCATCGCTCGGTCCCGTGTGTTCACTAAACCCAGAGCAGGTAATTTAGGACTCCAGCTCTTTATGGGCAGAGAGAGCAGATGCATGCTGATTGTTTTGGCCTGCTATCAAAGAATGTACTGTAAAGATGTGCAAGAGACATTCCATAACAGCTTGATTGAGTGCACATCTAATATTCCGTTCCATGTTATCAGCAGGGTGTGTCAATAACGCAACATGCAGGTACACAGTAAAACACAGGTCTCTTTACAGTACAAGGTAAAACGAGATCCACTCACTGGAACCTACAGGGTGAAGGCGTGGGTACCTAGATTGAGATCATAGTTGTCATGGGGCAGAGGGAGGAGAAGGAGGAGAGAGATAGTGTCAATTATTTTGCAGGTAGGGTCTGGGTTTCAGACTAGACTACAGGTGACCCAGGAAAGAGCAGAGGCAGGGGAGGAGAACAGGGGATATGACATGGGGACAGTTTGTTTGTGTGTCTCTGCAGCACGAGCCAGGTGGTGGCCAGCTTGTGGCCCATCACGAGGTGCCCTGTCTCTTCTGTTGCTGAGCACGGATCAGTTCCAGCTGCTTTTTGCACTTCTGGTAGTAGGTGGACAGAGACTTGTTCTCCTCCAGTAGCTTCTTGTGCTCCTGGACCAGGCGGGACGTGTTCTGCTGGTCCTTCTCGTCTCGGTCCAGTTCAGCGATCAACTCTTTCCTGGAGATATAAATTGGTTTTATTTACACATACAAATATAGCTGCCGCAATGGTGGACTTGAGCAGTTTACAATATGGAAAACTGAATTGCAGTGCGGCAGCTTACATCAGATAACAATAACTAAAAGGAGAAGCACATTGCAAAAGAGAAAAAGGTCAAATGCAAACAGAAAGAACAATACATTTTTTGAGACCAGCCACACGGACAGCTGATGAAACTGAGAAGTATTTCTGTCTTTAATAAAGCCTTTTTTCTTATTCTGATTGGCTGGGCCAGGCTCCCCCAGTGGGTGGGCCTAGCTCCATCCATGGCTGCGCTCCTGTCAAGTCATGTGAAATCCATAGATTAGGGCCTAAGTAATTTATTAAATGTACTTTCCCTTACATTAACTGTAACTGGGTAAAATCATTGAAACGGTTGCATTTACAAGGCCAAATGCAGCCGTTTTTGTCTCAATATCAAATCATTTCTGGTTAACAAGTACCTTACTGTGATTGTTTATTTGTTACAATTTTCATTTAAAAGAAATATAGTTTCTCAGCAAAGCGCACATTCTCAAGCAAGAATTTAACTCAGCACTGTCAGAGTACTCTGATTGCAGAGAAAACTAGCTGTTATTGGCAGAGAGGTCTGGAACTCTGAAACTAAATCCCACCAAAACAGGCTGAAATATCAGCTTGTCTTTTCAAAACAGCTCGTATCCTAAAAAGGGCATGATCATCATTTTCACCATATCACAGTATTATTTGCATCTCATCGTGTGGAAATGTATACAAGACTGTAACATCACGCTTTTGACTACACTGGGCCTTTATTCCGATAATTGTGAATTACTCAGCTGTGCTTGAACAGGGGCACTTCACAATAAGCACAACAGAGGCTGGAGAGAGATGCAAAGGAGCACCAAAGCATCGGATAGCCCGTGTGAGAAAAACGCAGACTCCACAAACACGGTAGTTTCCTTGCTAAAGTCATCGTCTAGAAATATGAGCCGAGCTCTTTAGCCACAGCCAGTTGTTCCACTGCGCTCGACTTCCACGGCATAGAAGGCCTGCCTGCCTTGGATTTGTCATCGAAATTCAGTAATTGCCTTTGGGTGGCCTTCTGCATAGTCATACGCCCAAGTCTAAATACGTGCCACACATGCGATGGAGCTGCTTGTTATGTTTATCACAAGACAGCCCACCCCTTAAAACGGGAGATGTTTTTTTTTATCACATCAAAAATGTGTCTGGCCACATTCAGCAGGGCTTACAGTACATGAGTTAATTACATTAGACACTGCAGTACCACATTAGTAGCCTTAAAAAAAAAACACAGAATGAACAAATAGCGTATTATCGCAGCACTTTGGTAGTGGCTGAACGCTTGCCCTACAAGATGGAGAGGTAGAGTAAGGGTTCACTACTCACCTTCTCTGGATCAGTAAGGCGATTTCTGTCTGCACTTTCAGGTAGTCCTGGGCCATTTTACAGTGCTGCTCAAACACGGCCATGGACTCTTTGGAGTTTGGGCAAGGAGCGAGGGGCTGAAAATAAACCACGCATGTTGTCATTAATTGATCTAGGGAGCTTATAGCCAGTTAGATGTGTTGCAAAATGTATTTCTATCAGCTCTCAGAACCGTCTGAGCTTGTAAAAATACACAACATGGCTCACCGCCGTAGCCGGTGGGTATTTATAAAGACATTCCGCTTTTGGGATAGCATCATTTTCTCACTGTGACAACAGAAGTAATCCCTGCACTAATTGAGTTAATACAGTCAATTTGCAGTGTCCTTGAAAACATCGTTGAGAGGGAAAACCTCAACATTTGAAATCAAACACAAAATAGAGCAATCGACAAAAGAAAAAGAATCAAGAGTTTGTCAAATGGCCAATCGCGAGGCCAATTTTGACAGGTCACACAAACACTTGAATGGGATGGGAGTGGGATCAAGCTGTTTTGTGGCATAAAATAATGCTTAACATTCGCAGGACGAGGTCGGGGGAGGTCCGGTATGAAATGGAACCCTACCTGCAGCTGGTGGTCCAGAGTGAGATATGCCATGGGAATGGAGTTGTCTGAGCCGTTGGTATCTGGGCAGGAGAGAGCAAGACTTGTGTTTGTTTTTGGTCTGACAGTGACACCAGCACAGGCCCAGGCGGTGCAAGATGAGTCGACTGGGCAGGCACACAGTTATCAATAGACACCAGAAGTCCTTCAACAGAAATAGACCTGTGTCAGTGTCCCCGCCCCTCTCAGGCTCCGTGTGACAGCGCCTTAAATCATTGATGAGGATTACGTAATGTCTGCAGAACCTGCTCAAGTGATTTACGCCCCCATCCACAATGACATTGATGCCATTACAGCACTCAGGGTTGTGAGAGGGTGACACAACCAACACGAGACGCTGACTTCATTCAATCAAACTGGTTCTAAACGCCAACCTTCACTTTTTCGTCTCTCAACAGCACAAAGGGAATGGGATACAATGTCTTTGGATCTTACATTTAGCAACAAGTTGAGCACCAGCATCAATATAGGATAATACAGTAAGGAACATGGGCAGTATGAGTGAATTTGCTCATCAAATTATTATTAGTACATGTACCAAACTCCTTCCAGCTCCATCTGTAGAAGCAGCTGTAGACAGTGAGATGAGCATGTTTGAGTGACAGAGGTAGACTACTATACCTGTGGGGTCATCGGGAGAGAAGCTGTACCCTCGGCTGCTGGTCTTATCAGGCGGCACCATCCTCACACTGGGACTGGAGGACCTGCTGCTGTTCCTACTCCCCTGTAACAGGACCATAACACAGTCAATCACTCATACAGCCCCTGTAACAGGCCAACAACACTATCAATCACTCACACAGCCAATCATAGAAGAAATGGCCCTTTTGTTTTTGTCCATGGCACATACAACATCTGACACTCAAGCAAAGTCAACAATGACTACGGCAACAGAAACCCACATGAAAATCCTGAGCCTGTTTTACAATGCATAGTTTGTTAAGTAAAAAGTGTCAAGTATAAAGGGTGAAAAACAAGGTCTAAGAGGAACCACAATCTCTGTCACACTATTGGGAATTCATAAATATTCTTTCTTAATTCACAAAAAGGTATAAGAACACAAAAATAAACAAACCCGGGTCCAAAGTCTAGTTTCTTACTAAACTCAGTGAACTTCGCTACTGCATAGCTCTGCACAGGGAGAGGTGTGCCTTTTAACAAAATATACTGTAGAATCAACGTTTAGGAATGCAAGGACGTAGGGTCTTATTTGAAGGTTGTCCGTAGGGGGGGGGGGGGGGCAATGTTCTTTCTACACCTGGAATATCTCGATCTTCTCAAAAGTGACATATCAAACAGTATTCTCCATCACATCCTGTAGCATTTCCCCCCCATGGGACACCTTGTTTGACCGAGCATGTATCAAATCCTCCGAGAGCAAGCAAAACATGATAGGCGTGATCAGTCAAAATGCAAAACAATCCACAGAAGGGAGAGAAGATACTATACCACTCTGAAAAGGAAAACAAATGAAAGGCTTCTGAAAGGCTTCTTGTACGGTGCTACACTCGACAACCCAGGCCCTGTTCTACTGCAGAGCATCTTACCTGGCTGGACTCTGTGCCGATCCCCGGGAGGTCCTGTACAGATCTACGCCTCTGCGCCTCACAGGAGGCTGTGGAAAGGATGGATCGAAAGGGAGAGATAGAGAAGAAATGGAGGGGGGGGGGGGCATGAGCGAGACCCAGAGACAGTTCCAGGGGGACTTGTCTGTTGTCTGTGGTGAGGGATGAGGGGGGGGGGGTCCAATCCACAGAGCCAGGACAGCTGCACAGATTTAACCCCCGACTCCCTGGCCTGTCAACATGTGCTATGGCATGGCCATGAAATGACCATAGAGCAGCAGTTATCATCCCCCCCAACCCCCCAACCTTTACACTAACACGGCACAACACACGCGCAGACAAACACCACTAATGCCATAACCCCATTGCAGACCACACCTACTGTACCACATGAATAGGTAAGCCTCACTGTGTCACGTGTTTGTGCAGATCTGCTTGTTTGGGTTGGTGGGGCTGGTGATGGGGGAACTAGGCTATTTCAGGGCTCACAGCACATTGCAGGGTCTCAGACAAGACAAGCAGGCCTGGCCCTGTCCTTTAGTCTTCCTCATTAATCCCCAGCCAAGGTAAACCTGAGGCTGGCTCTGACCTGCCTGGCATCTTCAGAATAACAGGAGAAATTCCAGCCATCTGGCAGTTGAAGATATTATTAGTTCCATCTCTGCCGGAGAACTTTGAACAATGGCTTCAGAGTCACGTCTTACTGTTGGAATATCGAGCTGCTGGAAATGATCTGACAATGAGAGCATTGTGGTCTTTTTACCCTCCGCACACTCCTTGCTGTCAATCTCAGAGATCCATACAATACCACTTGAACTACTGCAATGTGGGAAACAATAATGGTAACTATTAAAATATTAGATTTGGGACAATTGAAGTAATTTGAAATACTTGCCAACACCTGAAATATCAGGATTTTTATATATAAAACAACAACTATGGAACCTAACATCTAAAACTACCAGGAATGTAGGTTTGTGAAATGTGGCACTACAGGGAACAGCGATGGGGGCAATTGCCCCTCTGTCTATTTTCTGGTACAGTAGGTCTAAGTACTAGTCTAATGGTCTTACCATTTTAACTCTACCTTTCCAAAGTAGGATATATCTATAGCACAACACGTTTAAACCAATAGACACACAGGCAGAGACACTGTCACTGCAGTGATTGTTGCTCTAGGGCCTATACATCAGAATAAGGTCCTGTTGTTGTCGTGTCGTGTGTAAAAAAATAATACTTTGCGACTAGAGCCATTTTAAGTTCCAGCTTACTACGATACAAAACTGAAGACATTTGAATTAGAATGCCAATCCAAAACGTCAACAAACTAAAAAAAAAAAAAATCAAGTAACGCTTCGTACTAATTGAGCTACTAAATAGAGACTGGTGTCAAATGAACTGTAGGAATGAGTGACACCCAGGTGTGCCACATACAGTGATAACAACCCTGTCATACCTTTAATATCCCCTTACGTCAGCCCTCTCCCTTAGTCACTCGGTTTAATTAACTACTCTTTCAACATGTCTTACAGCTCCTACTTCCTAAATAGAAAAGGCCTGCGATATCCAGTGCTGCTGTCCCCATTTCTTTCATCCTTATATCGGATGGTAATAATAGCTGTGTGACCCACAATGTGAGGGAAATTAATCAAAATGACTTTTACAAAGTTAATGGATGTAAAGAAGCAAAAAAAAAAAAAAAAGATATATTCGCAGAGCTTTTAACAGACGTCCTCTACGCATGAGAGACAAGGACGAGCTGAGAGGGGACGAGCTGAGAGGGGAGCTAGCAACCAAGCCAACTGATTTACTCCCTCCTTGCCTGCAGTAAAACCAGAATGACATCTGAGAGACAAACAGGACCATGAGTTATGCATCTTATCATCACACCAATTTCACCCCCCCCCCTCAGATTGCAAATATGCTGATTAGATAACCGGTCTGTGCCCCTAAATCAAGAGTCTATTCTATTAGTTTTGCACCAGGCTAACTCAAGTCTGGATTCATCCATGAATCTGGATTAGATAGATTAAAAGATGGATCTATGTGAATTGAAAATGGCTCCATCAGCACCTTGTGACTAGAGGGTGAAACTCCAATAAGGCCACCATGTTAACTCATGCCCCCTTTAAACATCTTGTCAAAACCACAAAAGACAAGAGAGGAAAGAGAACTCTGTGTTACTCCAGGTTTATCATCATTCATAAAATAATGACTTATTTAGATTGGGGAATATTTCGTTTTTTTAATATCCCCATATTTCAATTCAAACGGAAAATGCAAAGACAAAGTCTAAGGTGTTTGGCCAGTTGGCCCCTTCAGGGGCCAGTGACCCTTGTAGCCTGTGATACCTGGAGTAACAGACACTACAGGAACAGCAGTGTCAGAGCCAAGAGCAAACAGAGGAACCCGCTGATTCAGTTCAGTCAAGCCAGCTACACCCAGGGCACCAGGTAGCCTGGTGGTCCGCACTGGTACCTGTGAAGACGATCTTGGGAACGTCCAGAATGGTGCCAAATGACGCCGTTTTACGGTGGCCTCGTTTATACTGGGGACGTGCTGCAACAGATACACATACACACACACAGCTGGCGTACACATGCATGCAGAGAAAGAGAGGGCCCAGAGCTGGAGGATACATGTCGGACGGTGCCCTCTCCCCCTCACTCCTCTCTGGACTCTACTGGCATGCAGAGCACAAAAGTACATGCACATTGCATGGGAAGCATGCGTCCTGTGGTTAGTCGATTGGTTCGACATCACAGTGCTAGCGATGCGGATTTAGGCCCAGCATGGGAAGTCTGAGCACAGACATGTTAGGCATTCAGCTACACGTAGCAAGCAGTTTGAATGTACTAATAGGAATATTTACTATGAATGCACTTAGAAAAGATGATCAAATCATATAGATGGCTCTGAAGATTGTAATATAAATATAGAACATTTGATTTATACACAGTAACTACAGCATACTTGATTTAACTATTGAAGAGCTTTGAGGATATACAGATTAAAGCTAAATACATGATTATTATTCAGATGATATACCATTGACAACAATAACACATGGAACGTTGAAAATAATTGACATCGCAAAAACATTCTCAAAAGAAAGCTGGAAAGAAAGCATGAGGGAAAACCCTGACAAGAGACTTAATTATAGCTTTTTCATGCCAAACAGTATTTGACTGCCTCCAAAGCTTAACATTTAAACATGACAGGGCTGATGATGAATACAAGACCTCCTCTCAGCCGCCGATCTGTGTGAGGGAGGGGAGATGATTGGCACCAGTGCCGGGGGGCATATGGAGGCGCTTATATGAGGGGTGAGGCATGCAGTTTGACGGAGAGGGAGACATGATAGTCGCTTCTAACGGCATAGACATTTCTCCATCTCTCGTATTGGGATGAAACCCACTTCAGTAGCTGATGTAAGATTACTGTATGTATGCATGTATCTATCGAGCTCTTACAGAATGCCATGGGCAGTTTATGTAAAACATTTGCATATTCATATGTACATCTGAGGACTAGATCGTTGCCTGGCCAACTTCAATGTTACAGAATTTGTATCTCCATCAGTGTTGGGGTCATAATTAAAATGTTTTTAATATATTACCCATTACATCTTTTAACAATAACAAATTACTTGACTTATTACTCCCTGGGGAAAGTAATTAGTTCCACTACTTGTTATATTACTTTTGCATTACACCCTCAAAAACGTTGTGTGTCCTCACTCAATGTAAACAATGTAGGCCTAAAGCACGGTCTAAGGCACTGCACCTCAGTGCAAGAGGCGTCACTACAGTCACTGGTTCAAATCCAGGCTGTATCACATCTTGGCCGTGATTGGGAGTCCCACAGGGCAGCGCACAATTGGCCCAGCATCGTCCGGGGTAAGCCATCATTGTAAATAAGAATTTGTTCTTAACTGGCTTGCCTAGTTAAATAAAGGTTACATTTTAAAGTAAAAAAGTAGCCCAATAATGACAGATTATATTGTCGATAAGGGCAGCATTTCCTCAACTACATACCCAGCTACACGTTCGTTCCTCCAGAACGATTCAAATCAAGTCTTGTTTGTTTGGATGAGATAGGCCTAAAGCAGGGATCGTCAAACTAACCGCAAGAAGCCCAAACATATCAAATATTTGACTAAAACAATCATTTCAAACCTTGCTTACATTTATATACGATCACGTCTCAATATTATGCGTGGGAATACTTGTGAACAGATAAACCTATTCTGTATAACTTGATGACACAGACACACACACAGTACCAGTCAAAGGTTTAGACACACCTACTCATTCAAGGGTTTTTCTTTATTTGACCATTTCCGACATTGTAGAATAATAGTGAGGACATCAAAACTATGAACACATATGGAATCATGTAGTAACCAAAAAGGTGTTAAACAAATCAAAATATATTTTAGATTTGAAATTCTTCAAAGTAGCCACCCTTTGCCTTGATGACAGCTTTGCACACTCTTGGCATTCTCTCAACCAGTTTCATGCCCTGTTAAAAGTTCATTTGCGGAATTTCTTTCCTTCTTAATGCATTTGAGCCAATCAGTTGTGTTGTGACAAGGTAGGTGATGTATACAGAAGATAACCCTATTTGGTAAAATAGACCAAGTCCATATTATGGCAAGAACAGCTCAAATAAGCAAAGAGAAACGACAGTCCATCAATTACTTTAGGACATGAAGGTCAGTCCATCCAGAAAAGTTGCAGTCGGAAAAACCATCAAGCGGTAAGATGACTGGCTCTCATGAGGACCACCACAGGAAAGGAAGACCCAAAGTTACCTCTGAAATTGCAGCCCAAATAAACGCTTCAGAGTTCAAGTAAGAGGCACATCTCAACATCAACTGTTCAGAGGAGACTGTGTGAATCAGGCCTTCGTGGTCGAATTGCTACAAAGAAACCATTACTAAATGTCACAAATAAGAAGAGACTTGCTTGGGCCAAGAAGCACAAGCAATGTGTTTGTGAGAAGCAGAGTAGGTGAACAGATTTATCCCCACATGTGTGGTTCCCACCGTGATGCATGAAGGAGGTGGCGTGATGGCGCTTTGCTGGGGACAATGTCTGTGATTTATTTAGAATTTAAGGCACATTTAACCCACATGGCTACCAAAGCATCCTGCAACGATACCGTCATCCCATCTGGTTTGTGCAGTGTAAGGGCTATTTAACCAAGGAAAGTGATGGATGACCTGGCCTCCACAATCACCCGACCTCAACCCAATTGAGATGGTTTGGGATGAGTTGGACCGCAGAGTGTAGGAAAAAAAACAGCCGACTAGTGCTCAGCATTTGTAGGAACTCCTTCAAGACGGTTGTAAAAGCATACCAGGTGAAGCTGGTTGAGAGAAATGCCAAGAGTGTGCAAAGCTGTCATCATGGCAAAGGATGGTTACTTTGAAGAATCTCTGACATTTGTTTAACACGTTTTTGGTTACTACATGATTCCATGTGTTATTTTGTAGTTTTGATGTCACCACTGTTGTTCTACAATGTAGAAAATAGTAAAAATAAAGAAAAAACCTTGAATGAGTTGGCGTGTCCAAACTTTTGACTGGTACTGAGCAAGTGCTTTCAGAAAGTATTCATACCCCTTGACCTAATCCACATTGTTGCGTTACAGCCCGAATTCAATATTTTTTTCTGACCCATCCACACACAATACCTCATAATGAACATGTTTAGAAATTTTAGCAAATGTATTGAAAAGGAAATACAGAATTTCCATTTACATAAGTATTCACAACCCTTTGCTATGAAACTCCAAATTGAGCTCAGGTGCATCCAATATCCTTTGATTATCTTTGAGATGTCACTAGAACTTGATTGGAGTCCACCTGTGGCCAATTCAATTGTTTGGACATGATTTGGAAGGAAACACATCTGTCTAGATAAAGGTCCCACAGTTGACAGTGTCAAAGCAGAAAGTCCAAGGAACTGGCTGTTGATCTCAGAGATAGAATTGTGACGAGGCATATACAGTGCCTTGCGAAAGTATTCAGCCCCCTTGAACTTCGCGACCTTTTGCCACATTTCAGGCTTCACACATAAAGATATAAAACTGTATTTTTTTGTGAAGAATCAACAACAAGTGGGACACAATCAAAAACTGAAAAATTGGGTGTGCAAAATTATTCAGCCCCTTTACTTTCAGTGCAGCAAACTCTCTCCAGAAGTTCAGTGAGGATCTCTGAATGATCCAATGTTGACCTAAATGACTAATGATGATAAATACAATCCACCTGTGTGCAACCAAGTCTCCGTATAAATGCACCTGCACTGTGATAGTCTCAGAGGTCCGTTAAAAGCGCAGAGAGCATCATGAAGAACAAGGAACACACCAGGCAGGTCTGAGATACTGTTGTGAAGAAGTTTAAAGCCGGATTTGGATACAAAAAGATTTCCCAAGCTTTAAACATCCCAAGGAGCACTGTGCAAGCGATAATATTGAAATGGAAGGAGTATCAGACCACTGCAAATCTACCAAGACCTGGCCGTCCCTCTAAACTTTCAGCTCATACAAGGAGAAGACTGATCAGAGATGCAGCCAAGAGGCCCATGATCACTCTGGATGAACTGCAGAGATCTACAGCTGAGGTGGGACACTCTGTCCATAGGACAACAATCAGTCGTATATTGCACAAATCTGGCCTTTATGGAAGTGGCAAGAGGAAAGCCATTTCTTAGAGATATCCATAAAAAGTGTCGTTTAAAGTTTGCCACAAGCCACCTGGGAGACACACCAAACATGTGGAAGAAGGTGCTCTTGTCAGATGAAACCAAAATTGAACTTTTTGGCAACAATGCAAAACGTTATGTTTGGCGTGAAAGCAACACAGCTCATCACCCTGAACACACCATCCCCACTGTCAAACATGGTGGTGGCAGCATCATGGTTTGGGCCTGCTTTTCTTCAGCAGGGACAGGGAAGATGGTTAAAATTGATGGGAAGATGGATGGAGCCAAATACAGGACCATTCTGGAAGAAAACCTGATGGAGTCTGCAAAAGACCTGAGACTGGGACGGAGATTTGTCTTCCAACAAGACAATGATCCAAAACATAAAGCAAAATCTACAATGGAATGGTTCAAAAATAAACATATCCAGGTGTTAGAATGGCCAAGTCAAAGTCCAGATCTGAATCCAATCGAGAATCTGTTGAAAGAACTGAAAACTGCTGTTCACAAATGCTCTCCATCCAACCTCACTGAGCTCGAGCTGTTTTGCAAGGAGGAATGGGAGAAAAAAAATCAGTCTCTCGATGTGCAAAACTGATAGACATACCCCAAGCGACTTACAGCTGTAATCGCAGCAAAAGGTGGCGCTACAAAGTATTAACTTAAGGGGGCTGAATAATTTTGCACGCCCAATTTTTCAGTTTTTGATTTGTTAAAAAAGTTTGAAATATCCAATAAATGTCGTTCCACTTCATGATTGTGTCCCACTTGTTGTTGATTCTTCACAAAAAATACAGTTTTATATCTTTTTGTTTGAAGCCTGAAATGTGGAAAAAGGTCGCAAAGTTCAAGGGGGCCGAATACTTTCGCAAGGCACTGTATCTGGGGAGGGGTATACAACTATTTCTAATGAGATATGAGATATTTCAGTATTTAATTAGCAACAATTTTATTTCTAAAAACACATTTTCACTTTGCCATTATGGGGTAGTGTGTGTAAAAATCTGTTTAATCCATTTGAAATCAGGCTGCAACACAACAAAATGTGGAATCAGCAAAGTGGTATGAATACTTTCTGAAGGCACCATATATATATTTTATATTGTTTATTTTAGCTCAGAAAACTCAAGGCCAACTAAAACCAGGGCTGCCAGTTGGGGAACACTGGACGACAGTAATCTTCAGCAGCAGTGGTCAGGTCTCGGGGGGGAGGGGTCTTCCACTAAGAGTTTTGTGTTGGCGTGTTGCCTTTGCAGGTGCTTCAAGAGATTGGACGTAGTGTTTCTAGCAGTGGTGACGTGTGTTTCTCGCTTGGGCCCTGCTGACATTTTACAGTTATATTGTCATTTTGTCCTACCAAATCAAAGTAATGGGCGCACTACCATGCTGAAAAAGTCAATGTCTTAGATGCTTCTGCCATTTTTCATCTCCCTCACTAAAACATTTATTAAAAGTGTGTGTGTATAAACAGGAACTTGGTGAGAAGACAAATTCATTATATTTTTTACATTACGCCAAGAGGGAATAAAATCACTCATATTTATGAGGATCAATAACTGTAATAGGAAGGGAATAAAGTAAATACCCATTTATTTGATCAGTAACTGTAATATTATTACTCAAATTGGAACGGTAACTCCGTCATATTAATCATTACCGCAAAATTTTACATTGTTACCCGCAACACTGATCTCCATACTCTACAGCAGTGTGTGTGGTATGTGTTACGAAAACATGTAGACCTATACCTGTCCTCTTGCATAATCCATTGTGGGGTATGTAGGTTGTAGATCCTGACGTTACCTGCAGGAGCGAAAGGCACCCTGTGCTCCAGCTCTGACAGGTCTGCGCTCATTCTTTTGCTCTCGGAGGCCACCAGGCTGTGGGTTCGCCCCGACAGGCTCTCAACACTGCCCCCTCTGGACAGAGGCAGGCTCCGCAATGGGTCTCCCTGGAGAGCACAGACAAAACAGATATTGTTGGGCTACTGTACATTTGACTAATATTCACTTAGGTCACTTACGGGCTAGAGTACTGATGGTTACTTCAAAATGACCATGATTACTTTCATACGAGGCTTGTGTAAATCGTTTTGTTTACATCAACACAAACGTAATTGCCTTAATTTGTCTACCTTTTCTTTCTAGTCACTTGACAAAGTAAATTGTTCCAGTTTATTTGTTGTGGTAGAAATGGCTAGCAATGTACAGTACAGCTTGCCGCCTTACCTTTGGCCTGAACTGATGTGCAAACTGAGGTTTGATCTTGATTGTGTCGTTGCTCCCCTGAGAGTCCACATGCTCCATGTTTGTGTCACTCTTGCTGCTAGTGCAATCCACATAGGAACCTATAATACCCAATGGAGAGGTAGTGAGACAACAGAGATATTGCCACATTACGTCAATGATGTGTCATGAAGGTAAAACTATAGTGCAGGTAATAAAAGCTTCCATCATTTCAAGGACATAGATTTCTATTTATTTATTTAACCTTTAATTGTAGCAGGGAGGTCCTTTGAGACCAAGGTCTCTTTTGCAAGGGAGCCCTGCATCTCAATAATAACCCAATCAGCAGCATAGGAGCAACATTACTCAGTAAAATACCTGTGCTGGAGGCAGAGTTACTCTGTCCTTCATCTGAATACTGGTAAGGGTATTGCAAGGGTTCATCAGATCCTGGGAAGCACTGGAAAAGAGGTTGACAGAATGTAAGATTACCAACACTGACCGGTAGATAAGCAGTCTGAGAACAGGACACTACGGAAAGAGTCCTGCATGCATCCAGGGTTAGTGTCGGCATAGAATTAAAAAGAACACTGGAATGGACATTGTGGCGGTCAATGACTGCAGGATGGCCATCTTGGCCAGGCAATCTTTCATTTAATGCATCTCTATGAGTATGAGTGTGTGTCTAGGAGGGTCTTTACCCTCATAAGATGGGTCATGATCTTGACTATCTCCTCCATGGAGGGCCTCTGGGAGGGGTCTTTGGACCAGCAGCGGGTCATCAGGCTCTCGATGGGCTTGGGAAGGCTCTTGATGAGCGGTGGCCGGGTGCCTGAACACCATCAACACAAACAGATAAGGACAGATTAGATCAATATTTCATCTCTACGAATACAAACAATCACAAAACAGTCACAGTAAAACGTATGGAAACTCAAATCTTTTCACATGAGGACGTTCCAGAAAGTTCAGTTCAGTACAAAACACGAAGAACACTTGCAAATGACAGCCCCTGCTGTGGAGGCTCTGCTAACGTGTCAGAGAAACGGGCGCAGCAGCAGTGTCGTGGCCCCAGGTGTGCTCCTGCTCTCAGACAGTCAGTGTTTCGTTTGCATTCTGCGCCATCACTCTGTGTGTGACGGAAGAAACCGCGGGGAGCGCCTCACAGGCGAGTGTCTTTTAATTGCTCTTCATCGTCAGCCTCGTAACTCATTTAATCTCTCAGCAGGTCTCACTGGGGACCTGGCTCTGAAACACCAGGGCGATTGACATGTCAGCACCATCATGAACGAATTCACCTCCCCAACCTCCATCCCCACCACTTGAACTCACCGTTGTGCACCGCCCACATGATGCGGAAGGCTGGCCCACCGATCTCGTCAAAGGGCTTCCGACGCGTGATCACCTCCCAGAGAATGATTCCCCAGCTGAACACATCACACTTCTCACTGTAATTGCTGCCTGAAAACACAGAGGAGAGAAAGAGCTCCACTCAGGGCCTTTCAGATGGGGGAAAAAAATGATGGGCTTGACATAGCTCTGATTGACTGATGAAAGGTAATTCTCTGAGGCACAGTTAAGTGAGGAGTGTTGAGGGAGGGGATGTTTATGGTAAAGCACAGGAAGCCTTTATTTGGTCTGCACCTTTAGACCACAAATGCGATGAAAATAAGGAGGCAATTTTACTTCAGGGCTTCTCCGGAGATGCATAATTACTGTGGCCATTACTGCAGAATTAAACTGCTCTTCACACACATGTTATGGGCTGTATCCCAAATGACACTCTATTCCCTATTTAGTGCACTATTTCTGACCAGGGCAGGGCTCTGGACAATAGTAGTGCGCTATATAAAGGAATAGTGTCATTTGGGACTCAGACTTAAAGTTGATGTGCTGCTTAGGCCTTTTGAAAACATTTCTCCCTGTGATGCAAATTAGCTTTAAGGAGGTCATTCTGGGGGCAAATGTGAGGTGCTTAATTGCATGGAGTCATGTTACTCCCTCAACAAACAAGATAATGACTACCTCATGTGTTTCCTCCTGACCGCCTCAATGTGTTTTGTAAAACAAAGTACATTAGGCGACCACCCGAGAGCATAGACTCAAACGCTACATTCTCTCAAGGATGAAACGTTTCCTTCCATTCCAGTTTTTTCCCCAAGGATTTTTTTCCAGCAGCGGTGGCAAAGTTAGCATAGAGAAAAAATGTTGCTGTTTAAAAGCTAGTTTCCTGCAATTCTACACATTTTGCCATGGCTTATGCTATCCGAGTGACTCAAACATAACAAAATCATTGGGAATTTTAGATTCTCCCTGACTGTCTTAGTTTTTATTTGGTAGTTCTTAAAGATGATCTTATTTTTAAAATATATAGTGCCATTTCTCTACATACTTTATATCTGGTTTAAGTCGTTTAATTTAACAGTGAAACACTGCATTCACCTAAAAGTCTGTGTGCAGTAATCATGCATACCACTCAAGATATGAATGACTGTAAATTAAGAAAATACTAACAAAAGTTGGATAAAAATCCTGCTTTGAGAAATGGCGTCTACGTGTTTGCTGTGCCTTCCAGTGATCAAGTGAGTGACAAATCGAAAGGGGAGCACTATTACAATTAATGAGCACTTCCACCACTAGACTTCCACTATAAAACACACTGGTCTTAACAGTAGTATCACTTAAACGCCGACAATCAATGAACTCTAGGTGAAAGCAGTCGTGAAAGGCTACACCTGTTTAGATAGAAAGCCCTTGTTCTCAGAGGTGTGCTAAGACAGAGGCCGGACAGACATCTCTTTTACATGTGTTTCAAAAGCTCCCCATGCAGCTCATGCTTGCCTTCAAACACCTCAGGTGCCATCCAAGCTGCACTTCCCTTGTTGTTGGTCATGTGGGTCTGAATGTCGCACGCAGTCCCAAAGTCACATATCTTCAGCACGGTGCCACCGGCAACAAGGAGCAGGCTGAAACAAACAGGGAAACAAAGATCTACTCAAATGCTAGACGTGAACTTCAGCGGTTGGTGAGGTGTGAGACTACTTGAGGGTAACTACCAGAGGCTGCTGAGGTCCTACTGGGTTACAAACGCTTCATAAATCCACTTTCGATTCAAGGTAAACATTTCGAATCATAAAAAACTCTGAAAAAGGAAATACATCAAGTAAGATTCTTACTTGTAAACATACAAGGGGGGGGAGAAGTCAAATCCCCTGCAGAAAATAACTACAACCATACAAACATTCTGTCAGCACCCACTGTGTAACACAAAGGACGTGAAGGTTAGGTTAACAGCACCAAATAGGACCCTATTAACTACATATGAGCCCTGGTCAAAAGCAGTGTGCTATAAAGGGAATAGGGTGCCATTTGGGATGTAGCCTGTGAGTTCAGCCAGTGGTCGACAGGCCTGACCCATTTCTTCCCAGCGAGTAAATTCTGGACAGGTTTCTAGGAAATGGACCAGCTGGTCATTCCCACAGTGCCCTGCAACTGCCAGGGACTTTTTCCCCTGTCAGATCCCAATAAATAACCTCTGGACCCAGTACAGCTACTCTAAGCAATTCAGTCAGAGGCATACTATGAAAACACTAAGGCCTCACTACTGAAGCCAGAATTTAAAAAATTAACAAACATTGGTCTATCATAACAGAGGACTGACTAGAGGATGAAAAAAGTTATGCTCTTTTGGTTTTATAAAGTCAGATAACGCATTTCACGCTATTGCATAGTATAACATAGGCTAGAACACACAACTAACAAATTAAACCTTGAGTGGCGGCCACTTTATGGGCAGTGAAACAAGAGACAACAGAGAGTGAGGAGGTGGGGAGGAGCATACTTGGGCGGTTTGAGGTCCCTGTGAATGAGAGCCTTTGGTTTCATGCCATGGAGATAGGCGACCCCTTGGGAACACTGAAAACACCAGCTCATGGCATGGGAGGCAGTGTAACATGGGAGAGGTTCAGCACCATGCAGAACTGTGGACAGAGAACAGTGTCACTACCACAGAGAGCTCCAAATAAACACAGAACACATGCACCACACATATCTCCACAGAGACCTCGAAACCAATGCAAACACTCATTCACAAAACCAGTGGTGGAAAAAGTACCCAATTGTCATACTTGAGTAAAAATAAATAGAAAATTACTCAGGTGAGTGAGTCACACTATATACTAGGGTTACCGGAACAAGGTCAATGTGTGGGGGTGCAGGTTAGTCGAGGTAATTTGTACATGTAGGTATGGGTAAAGTGACTATGCATAGATAATAAACAGCAGTGTAAAAACCAGAAGGGACAGGTTTCCTTATTTCTTTTTTTACTGATAGCCAGGGGCACAATCCAACACTCAGACATCATGTACAAACAAATAATTTGTGTTCAGTGAGTCCGCCAGATCAGAGGCAGTAGTGTTAGTAATGTTCTCTCGATAAGTGCGTGAATTTGACCATTTTCCTATCACCATTCAAAATGTAACGAGTACTTTTGGGTGTCAGGGAAATGTATTGATTAAAAAGTACATTATTTTCTTTAGGAATGTAATGGAGTCAAAAATATAAACAGTAAAGATACCCCCAAAACTACTTAAGTATTACTTTAAATAATTTTTACACCACTGCACAGAACACACTCTTACAGACATGTCATACAAAGAGGTAAGAGAGTAGGTATACACCATTCAAATACACAAATAACCATCGAATAACATCAAAGTTAGTTTCAAATATTCAAAGTTTTGACAACCACAACTAAGAACGTCAACTTGAATGATCCTAAAATATTAATTTGATAGAGATTCAGAGGGATAACAGGAGACAAGGGGGTAAAGTGCTTGTGCAGGGAAAGGGCCATTTACACTTCCTAACTCTGATACTCCACTTGCAGTTCACTGTGCAAGGACTGGCCAATGTGATAGTGGTCTATTTAAGGAATCATGCCAATAGTGGGCATATTAAGAGAATAGTTTGCATGTGGGTATTGGAGTTAATGACAAATTGACTGCAATATTTCCACTTGTTTGGTATGTCATGGCATGTGTTGGTTGCACTAATTTGCAAGCCATGCAAATGGCCAAGTCTATTGTGGTAGTGCAGAAGGCCATCCTACATAATCGCCCAGAGACCCACCATTGTACAGGGACCCCCCTTCAGCATATTCCATCACCAGGCAGACCTAGGCGGGAAAATTAGCATTAGGCAAGAATAACAGAAGGCTAACAACGTACTGTTCTAAGGTATTTACAACAACAACTGGCAAAACCATAGGCTACAACACACTGAAATATTGGAGTGTTTAAAAGCTGATTTACTGGATTATTGCATGAGCCATACAGCTTCACAATGTTGGGGTGATTCACACGTGAAAGTTGCCGCAGCTAGGGAGGGAAGAGAAGGCAACACAATCAAGATTGGTTTCCTTTAGTTGTAATAAACAGCACTGTCACCACTTTGCAGAACATCTCTACTTGTAGCCCAGTATAATAGGACAGTACCTCAACTATGAATGCTTTCCTTTCAGATTCACTCTCGATTGTCTTGATTGCGACGTCTTTGCCTTTCCATTTGGCCTTGCAGACAACACCAAAAGCGCCTCTCCCCACAACCTGAAAGAGAAGAGGTAGACAACATAAGCAAAGTGTGTTGGATGCATTGTTATTAATCCCTTATAATCATGACAATCCTAAATCCACTTTCCACCTGGATATATTAGGCCTAGCCAACACTGTAGTTATTTTTTTGTGGGCAAGTTCCATTACACAATCCAGCATATCAATCACAGTATGTGCGCAGTCAGGGCCCACCTGTGGGAAACTGCAACTAACTAACTCGCTACATAATCAAAACAAGCACTGCCAAATCGATTTGGAACATTGGTAGTTAGCTAACTGACCATTCTGTATCATGTCTATGGCTTGGGCAAAATCATTGATGAATGGCATAGCTATAGTGACATAGTTAATGGTCATGTTTAATTACCAAGCTTTTCAAAACCAGAATAAACAAACATTCCTTGCATGGTAGAACTAGCGAGTATGACGATTGAGATAAAGCATTGAGGCAACTTCAGCGTCAGGACCTGGTTTTAATGTATATGGTCATGCCACTCACATAAGAGGACGACCCCACACGTGCCAATCAAATGGAATGTTGTTGATATATAGCTTTTTAGCTACTTACCTCCTCAACTTCAATATCCACATAATCTATTTCTTCAAAGGGATATCCAGGTGGAGTTTCGAGCATATCGGCGGAAGACATTGCTAACTAGCTAACTAACGTTACTCATTAACACCAAGATGTTCTGAAATCAAATAAATAAATAGCTAAAACATGCATAACACGCGCATTCGAAGAAACAGCAAAAAAAACTAATATTGCATGACATAACTTGCCAAGACACTGGCGGACCTAACGCGGAAATAAATCAACTTTAAAAACTGGAGCTCATACACTGTGTTAGCTGGCTAGATAGCCAGCTCAGTACAATCATACACAGCCAGCTGGTAGCTAACTGAGCAAGCTACTGTAGCTAGTTAACTAGCTAAGGCAGTTTACTAACGTTACCTAAAAAGTCGACGATTGGCTAACTAGTTAGCGAACAATTTGAATACATACATTTTCAATTGCCATATCATGTACGCCAACGACGTTTGTTGACTAAAGTCATTCAGCAAGTTAGCTAGCTATACATGACACTAGGCCGCTTTCTGGCCTGGTATGCCATCCCGTCGCCGCGGTAGACTGAGGTGCACCCCACCGGTACTAGTGGCTCCAGACATTGGGTGATTGATTTCCTCAACATTTAAAACTCAAGAGAATCGACTTGACTCGCGGACATAACTTTAAAATGACGACTCTGAGACTTCTTACATTATATACTTTTGTTTCACCCACCCCCTATTTGTTGCAGGCAGCAGCTCCAGGAAGTTTGCTACCTTAATTATCACCCACCAGTTTTATTCCCCGAATGGCATGCAGATGCAACTTCGCAAATAGTGTTACTATAATAAAAAGGATGCGAGTTTTATTAACATTATTACAATAGATGCATGCACAAGTGTGTGCCTCTTGTATAAGTATACGTCTCTTGCATGTTAATAATATACATACAGTTGTAAAACGCAAATGACTGCTTTGATTTATTGCCTGAATGGAAACGTTGTTAGAGTGACACAGGTATACTGCAATGCTACTCATTTTAATGTTTCAAAACGAAATTGTAAATGTATCAAATGGCGCATCAATCAGAGTTTGTCTGGTACTCTGGACAAAATACAATTCAGTTGTTGCCCATATAATGTGAATTAAATCCAGGGGCGCAGTTTTGGTTTTAGAAGAGGGAGGGACAAAATTATTATTATTATTTTTTTAATCCAGTTGGATAAACACTCCAAACAGCCCGCCTGCTCAGAGGCGTCTGCATGGTCCTAAAGCACATCTCTGTCTCGTTTTATTACATTCCAATGATAAAACTGGGGGGGTGCAATTTCAGAATATGGTGGGGACATGTCCCCCGTCGCCAGTGAAAGTTTCACCCCTGATTAAATCTGTAAATCCCTATTCACCCCAGAATCAAGTGACAGAGTAGGAACCATCGTTTTGGTCAGCGTTTCCCAGGGGAGCCTAATTAGGGCGTGGACAGTTCAAAAAGTATAATAGCTCAGATGTATAAGAGCAGGGAAGGAAGTGACAGAGCAGGGAAGGAAGTGACGTAGCTGAGAGTACATGTCCAGAGTGAGCTATAAACACGGTGGTTGGAAGAGCGTGCTTGTTTGAAATGGACAAGTGTTGTGGTAGCTTTTGACAAAGAATAACATCAAGATGAAGCAGCTGCTTTATAAGTGGGATGTACTGTTGAGCACTACATCCCAAGGGGTTCATGCTGATTGTACGGAGATTGTGACAGCCAGTTAAAAGGTGTCTCTTGAGAAAGCAAGAACAAGATGTATGTCAGAAGGGCAGTAATTATCATAAGGAGAAGTATACTTTGAATACGGAGGAGGAATGCAGGGAGGCAGAGGAGGTCGAAGAGAGAGAGGGAGGAAGACGGTGAGCTTGAGTTGGTTAAAAATGTTGGAAAAAAGTGAGTAAAGGTTTGTTAAAAAAGAATGGTGCAAAGTGTAAGCAGAGTGAGCTGAAGACTGAAGAAATGGAAGTGAATGAGATCAAAGTATTAGAGGTGGTCGGTGTGGTGAAGTTCTCGGAGCCCGATGCTTGCACCGAGGGTCAGGATGAAGATGAGTCTGTGAGGTAGAAATGAGGTTTTTGGAAAACGGTGAACCCTTGCCTTTTGGCTGAAACATTTGTGGGTGAATACATTGTTTGGTACTGTGGAATCGGTGAGGGTAACCAGAAGTGGTCTTGTGATAATTGTTTGTGTTTCTGCTGGTCAGAGGGAGAAATCGCTCAGCGTTAAACGAAGGGGGGCAATAAATGTGAATTGTTTCTCTCTCAAGAAAAGGGCACCATTGAAAGGGGTGATTACCGGGGTAGCAGTAAATGTAAAAGTTGACTAACTGAAGGGGAAGATTCCCGGTGTTTGTGATGCTCGTCGTTTGGTGCGACGCAGACAGGCCGGCGAGAGTGGTGAAACAGAAGAGTCATTGTCTGTTCTTTTGAGTTTTGATGTTGTCTTTGCCTGACAGACAAAGTGGACAAAGTGATGTTAGGATATAAGTTATCCTGTACGAGCTTATGGGCATGTGGCAGCAATGTGTAGGAGGGAGGTCCTTAGATGTGAGAAGTGTGCAAAAGGGCATGAGACAAAGGAATGTGTAGCACTGGGAAAAGTAGTGGTATGTTTGTTAATTGTAGGGATGCCCATGGGCCTGTGGATCAGAAATGTCTTGTGCTAGAGAGGCAGGTTGAGGTTTCCAGGGTTAGATTAGTGCAGAAGTTGTCATATGCTGAGGCAGTGAAGAAAGTAGAGGAATATGGGTGGGAGGGCTCCTGAGAGGAGTGGTGTGAGTAGATCTGTACCTGTACAGAGGGATAGGCCAACAAGTGATATGTTTCGGTAAGGTTTTTGTTGTTTCTGCATTTATAGCAATGGTTATCAACTACTGCAGGGATGGAATGTAAGTCGCAGAAAATAGGTTGTGGTGGCAGCTGCAGAGAGGTATTTGGGTGTGCGAGACTTAACATCAGAAGAGTTACATGGTGTGTTAAGTGGTGATGTCCCATCCATTCAGGTTGTTGGCATGAGGTAGGACTAAATATATTTAAATAGTGTAGGGTGGTGTTATTTAGTATTTTTTTACGAGTTTAGTGTTACATGGTAGGGTTATTTGAAAACAATTCAGGCAAGGTATAAGGGAGTTGTACTCCAGTCTGGTAGGTGGCGGTAATTCGACATATTGGATGCCAACCGCCGTTAAACCTCATCGAAGAAGAAGAATATGTACGTTTGTAAAGACTGCCTGGCATCATGTCTGTTTGAGAAACAGTTTTAGAACCTTTGATAACCAACTGTTGCAGTTGTGGTCAGAAGGTACAGTAAGTGTTTATTATTTCAAGTTGGACAATATAAAAGTGTTTTATATCTGCCTCCTGACTGTTTACTTATAAGTCGGCTCCGAAATGAGACGTATGGATATCACAGAATTTCACGGACTACAAAAATAAAACCAGCCACGTCACAGACTCTGACTTCCCGCTTCCAGACAAACTAAACACCTTCTTTGCCCGCTTTAAGGATAATACAGTGCCACCATTGCGGCCTGCTAACAAGGACTGACATGAGTAAAACATTTAAACGCGTTAACCCTTGCAGGGCTGCTGGCCCGACGGCATCCCTAGCCGCTTCCTCAGAGCATGCGCACACTGGCTGGTGTGTTTACGGACATATTCAATCACTCCCTATCTGTTGTCCCCACATGCTTTAAGATGGCTACCACTGTTCCTGTACCCAAGAAGGCAAAGATAACTGAACTAAATGACTAGCACTTCTGTCATCATGAAGTGATTTGAGAGGCTAGTCAAGGATCATATCACCTCCACCTTATTGGCCACCCTAGACCCACTTCCGTTTGCATACCACCCCAACAGGTCCACAGACGATGCAATCACCATTACACTGCACACTGTCCTATCCCATCTGGACAAGAGGAATACCTATGTAAGAATGCTGTCTACAGCTCAGAATTCAACACCATAGTACCCTCCAAGTTCTTTATCAAGCTGGAGGCCCTGGGTCTCAACCTTGCCCTGTGAAATTGGGTCCTGGACTTTCTGATGGGCTGCCCCTAGTTGGTGAAGGTAGGAAACAACATCTCCACTTCACTGACCCTCAACACTGGGGCCCCACAAGGGTGCGTGCTCAGCCCCCACCTGTACTCCAGGTTCACCCACGACTGCGTGGCCATGCATGCCTCCAACTCAATCTTCAAGTTTGCAGACAACACAACAGTGGTAGGCTTGATTACCAACAATGACGAGACCGCCTAAAGGTAGGAGGTGAGGGTACTCAGAGTGTGGTGTCATGAAAACAACTACCCTCAACGTCAATAAAACAAAGAAGATTATCATGGACTTCAGGAAACAGCAGAGGGATTATTCCCCTATCTACATCGAAAGGACAGCAGTAGAGAAGGTGGGATGTTAAGTTCCTAGGTGTACACATCACAGACAAACTGAAATAGGCCACCCACACAGACAGTGTGGCGAAGAAGGCACAACAGCGCCTCTTCAATCTCAGGAGGCTGAAGAAATTTGGCTTGTCACCCAAAACCCTGACAAACTTTTACAGATGCACAATCGAGAGCATCCTCAGACTGTATCACAGCCAAGTTTGGCAACTATACTGCCCTCAACCACAAGGCTCTCCAGGGGGTGGTGGGGTTTGCCCAACGCATCACCGGTGGCAAACTATCTGCCCTCCATGACATCTACAGCACCCGATGTCACAGGAAGGCCAAAAAGATCATCAAGGTCATCAACCACCCGAGCCACTGTCTGTTCAAACTGCTACCACCCAGAAGGCAAGGTCAGTACAGGTGCATCAAAGCTGGGACCGAGAGACTGAAAAACAGCTTCTATCTCAAGGCCATCAGACTGCTAAACAGCAATCACTTACTCAGAGAGGCTGCTGCCTACTTTGAGACCCAATCACTGGCCACTTTAATAAATGGATCACTAGTCACTTTATACCAAGCCACTCTAAATAATGCCACTTTAATAATGTTTACATATCTCACATTACTCATTCCACATAAACAGTTGAAGTTGGAAGTTTACATACACCTTAGCCAAATACATTTAAACTCCGTTTTTCACAATTCCTGACATTTAATCCTAAAAATAAAGTAAAGTAATAATTCCCTGTTTTCGGTCAGTTAGGCTCACCACTTTATATTAAGAATATGAAATGTCAGAATAATAGTAGAGTGATTTATTTCAGCTTTTATTTCTTTCATCACATTCCCAGTGGGTCAGAAGTTTGCATGCACAATTAGCATTTGGTAGCATTGCCTTTAAATTGTTTAACTTGGGTCAAACATTTCGGTTAGCCTTCCACAAGCTTCCCACAATAAATTGGGTGAATTTTGGACCATTGCTCCTGACAGAGCTGGTGTAACTGAGTCAGGTTTGTAGGCCTCATTGCTCTCACACGCTTTTTTCAGTTCTGCCCACAAATGTTCTATGGTCAGGGCTTTGTGATGGCCACTCCAATACCTTGACTTTGTTGTCCTTAAGACATTTTGCCACAACTTTGGATGGTATGCTTGCGGTCATTGTCCATTTGGAAGACCCATTTGCGACAAAGCTTTAACTTCCTGACTGATGTCTTGAGATGTTGCTTCAATATATCCACATGATTTCCCTTCCTCATGATGCCATCTATTTTGTGAAGTGCACCAGTCCCTCCTGCAGCAAAGCACCCCCCCACGACATGATGCTGCCAACCCCGTGCTTCACAGTTGGGATGGTGTTCTTCGGCTTGCAAGCCTCCCCCTTTTTCCTCCAAACATAATAATGGCCAAACAGTTATATTTATGTTTCATCAGACCAGAGGACATGCAATAAAATGCTAATTAATTACCTAAAATTCATACAATGTTATTTTCAGGATTTTTGTTTTAGATTCCGTATCTCACAGTTGAAGTGTACCTATGATAAAAATTACAGACCTCTACATGCTTTGTAAGTAGGAAAACCTGCAAAATCGGCAGTGTGTCAAATACTTGTTCTCCCCACTGTGTGTATGTATATAAACATGAACACTTTGGAATTACCTGGATTTCTGCATAAAAATTGTATCAAATTTGATCTGATCTTCATCTAAGTCACAGCAATAGACAAACAGTATGCTTAAAATAATAACACACAAATTATTGTATTTGTCTTGTCTATGTTGAATAAATCATTTGAACATTCACAGTGTAGGTTGGAAAAAGTATGTGAACCCCTAGGCTAATGACTTCTCCAAAAGCTAATTGGAGTCAGGAGTCAGCTAACCTGGAGTCCAATCAATGAGACGAGATTGGAGATGTTGGTTAGAGCTGCCCTGCGCTATAAAAACACTCACAATATTTGTTTTGCTATTCACAAGAAGCATTGCCTGATGTGAACCATGCCTCGAACAAAAGAGATCTCAGAAGACCTAAAATTAAGAATTGTTGACTTGCAAACTTGTCTGAAGTTTACAAAAGTGCACCTGGGTGTTCCCTAGCACTACTGGCAAAATATTGTGTGGACAGATGAAACTGCAGTTGAGTTGGAAGAAACACACAACACTATGTGTGGAGAAAAAAAGGCACAGCACACTAACATCAAAACATCATCCCGACCTGTAAAGTATGGTGGAGGGAGCATCATGGTTTGGGGCTGCTTTGCTGCCCCAGGGCCTGCACAGCTTGCTATCATCTACGGAAAAATGAATTCTCAAGTTTATAAAGACATTTTGTAAGAGAATGTTAGGCTATCTGTCTGCGAATTGAAGCTCAACAGAAGTTGGGTGACGCAACAGGACAACAACCCAAAACACAGAAGTAAATCAACAACAGAATGGCTTCAACAGAAGAAAATACTCCTTCTGGAGTGGCCCAGTCAGAGTCCTGACCTCAACCCGATTGAGATGCTGTAGCGAGACCTCGAGAGCAGTTCACACCAGACATCCCAAGAATATTGCTGAACTGAAACAGTTTTGGGAAGAGGAAATTCCTCCTGACCGTTGTGCAGGTCTGACCTGCAACTACAGAAAACTTTGGTTGAGGTTATTGCTGCCAAAGGAGGGTCAACCAGTTATTACATCCAAGGGTTCACATACTTTTTCGACCCTGCACTGTGTGTGTTCAATAAAGACATGCAAATATATTGTTTGTGTGTTATTAGTTTATGTGGACTGTTTGTCTATTGTTGTGACCTAGATGAAGATCAGATCAAATTTTATGAACAATATATGCAGAAATCCAAATATTTCCAAAGGGTTCACATACTTCTTCTGTCCACTGTGTATTTATATATATTGATAAGTATTGAACCCCCTGAGTCAATACATGTTAGAATCACTGTTGCCAGCGACTATAGCTGTGAGTCTTTCTGGTAAGTCTGTCAGAGCTTTGCACACCTGGATTGTACAATATTTTTGCATTGTTTGTTCGTCAAACTCTGTGAAGTTTGTTGTTGATCATTGCAAGATAGCCATTTTCTATTCTTGGCATTGATTTTCATGCCGATTTAAGTCAAAACTGTAATTAGGCCACTCAGGAATGACGTCTTAGTAAGCAACTCCAGTGTATATTTGGCCTTTTGGGTTGTGTGCTGCTGAAAGGTGAATTTCTTCCAGTGTCTGGTGGAAAGCAGACTGAACCAGGTTTTCCTCTTGGATTTTGCCTGTGCTTAGCTCTAAAAACTCCCTAGTCCTTTCTGACGACACGCATACTATAACATGATAAAGCCACCACCATTCTTGAAAATATAAAGAGTGGTACTCCGCGATGTGTTGTGAACATTGCCCTGTGTAGGGTGCCGTCTTTCGGGTGGGACGTTAAACGGGTGTCGTGACTCTGTGGTCAATAAAGATCCCGTGGTACTTATCATAGGGGTGTCCTGGCAAAATTCCAATCTTGCCCTCATACCATCATGGCCATCTAATCATCCCCAGCATCCAATTGGGTCATTCCTCTCCCATGTAACTATTCTCCAGGTCATTTGTTTTTAAAGAGAACATGTTCTCAGTCAACTTACCTGATAAAATGTCGGTTAGTATTGTAGAGTAACTACAATGTTCTTGATCCGTCCTCAGTTTTCTCCTATCACAGCCATTAAAGTAACTGTTTTAAAGTCACCATTGGCCTCATGGTAAAATATTTTCCGTCCTCTCCGGCAACTGAGTTGGGAAGGATGCCTGTATCTTTGTAGTGCCTGTGTGTATTGATACATCATCCTAAGTGTAATTAATAACTTCAACATGCTCAAAAGGGATCTTTGCTTTTTCAACTTTTTTTTTACCCATCTACCATTAGGTGTCCTTCTTTGCGAGGCATTGGAAAACCTCACTGGCCTTTGTGGTTGAATCTGTGTTTGAAATTCACTGCTCGACTGAGGGACCTTACAGATAATGAGACTGGGTAATCATAAAAAACTTATGTTAAAAACAATTACTGCCCACAGTGAGTAATTTAATTCGTAAAAATTTAGAAAAACATTATTCCACTTTGACATTATGGGATATTGTGTGTAGGCCAGTGACAAAACATAACTGTACATATATAGTCGTGGCAAAAAGTTATGAGAATGACACATATTAATTTCCACAAAGTTTGCTGCTTCAGTGTCTTTATATATTTTTGTCAGATGTTACTATGGAATACTGAAGTATAATTACAAGCATTTCATAAGTGTCAAAGGCTTTTACATGAAATTGATGCAAAGAGTCAATATCTGCAGTGTTGACCCTTCTTTTTCAAGACCTCTGCAATCCGCCCCTGGCATGCTGTCAATAAACTTCTGGGTCATATCCTGACTGATAGCAGCCCATTCTTGCATAATCAATGCTTGGAGTTTGTCAGAATTTGTGGGGTTTTGTTTGTCCACCCACCTCTTGAGGATTGACCACAAGTTCTCAATGGGATTAAGGTCTGGGGAGTTTCCTGGCCATGGACCCAAAATATCAATGTTTTGTTCCCCGAACCACTTAGTTATCACTTTTGCCTTATGGCAAGGTGCTCCATCATGCTGGAAAAGGCATTGTTAGTCACCAAACTGTTCCTGGATGGTTGGGAGAAGTTGCTCTCAGAGGATGTGTTGTTACCATTATTTATTCATGGCTGTGTTCTCAGGCAAAATTGTGAGTGAGCCCACTCCCTTGACTGAGAAGCAATCCCACATTTGAATGGTCTCAGGATGCTTTACTGTTGGCATGACACAGGACTGATGGTAGTGCTCACCTTGTCTTCTCCGGACAAGCTTTTTTCCGGATGACCCAAACAATCCGAAAGGTGATTCATCAAATAAAATTACTTTACCCCAGTCCCCAGCAGTCCAATTCCTGTACCTTTTGCAGAATATCACTCTGTCCCTGACGTTGTTCCTGGAGAGAAGTGGCTTCTTTGCTGCCCTTCTTGACACCAGACCATCCTCCAAAAGTCTTCGCCTCACTGTGTGTGCAGATGCACTCACACCTGCCTGCTGCCATTGCTGAGCAAGCTCTGTACTGGTGGTGCCTCGATCCCGCAGCTGAATCAACTTTAGGAGACGGTCCTGGCGCTTGCTGGACTTTCTTGTGCGCCCTGAAGCCTTCTTCACAACAATTGAACTGCTCTCCGTGAAGTTCTTGATGATCCGATAAATGGTTGATTTAGTTGCAATATTACTGGCAGCAATATCCTTTTTGTGCAAAGCAATGATGACGGCACGTGTCTCCTTGCAGCTAACCATGGTTGACAGAGGAAGAACAATGATTCCAAGCACCACCCTCCTTTTGAAGCTTCCAGTCTGTTATTCAAACTCAATCAGCATGACAGTGTCATGTTTGTCATTTATTATCATGTCTTGTCCCTGTGCTCCCCATTCTGTTCGTTTCCCTCTGCTGGTCTTATTGGGTTCTTTCCCTCTTTCTATCCCTCTCTCTCCCCCTCCCCCTCTCACTCTCTCGCTCTCTCTTCTCTCTGTCGTTCCGTTCCTGCTCCCAGCTGTTCCTATTCCCCTAATCATCATTTAGTCTTCCCACACCTGTTCCCGATCCTTTCCCCTGATTAGAGTCCCTATTTCTTCCTTTGTGTTCCGTTCCTGTCCCGTCGGTTCCTTGTTTAGTATTCACCGTGCTGTGATTGTGTTTCGCCCTGTCCTGTCGTGTTTTTTGCCTTCATCAGATGCTGCGTGTGAGCAGGTGTCTCTGTCAACTACGGCCTGCGCCTACCCGAAGCGACCTGCAGTCTGTGGCCGCTTCTCTTGTTATTCCCCTCTACAGACTAGAGGATTTCTGTTATTCCCTGTTTGGACTTGAATAAACTCTGTTTCTGTTAAGTCGCTTTTGGGTCCTCTATCACCTGCATGACAGAAGGAACCGACCAAGGAATGGACCCAGCGACTTCAGACGCTCGTTACACTGCCGTCAAGATCCAAGGAGCCATGCTCGGCAGACACGAGCAGGAATTGTCTGCTGCTCGCCATGCCGTGGAGAACCTGGCCGCTCAGGTTTCCGACCTCTCTGGACAGTTCCAGAGTCTACGTCTCGTGCCACCTGTTACTTCCTGGCCTGCCGAGCCTCCAGAACCTAGGGTTAATAACCCACCTTGCTACTCCGGGCAGCCCACTGAGTGCCGCTCCTTTCTCACGCAGTGTGAGATTGTGTTCTCTCTCCAACCCAACACATACTCTAGAGAGAGAGCTCGGGTTGCTTACGTCATTTCACTCCTTACTGGCCGGGCTCGAGAATGGGGCACAGCTATCTGGGAGGCAAGGGCTGATTGCTCTAACAAGTTCCAGAACTTTAAAGAGGAGATGATTCGGGTTTTTGACCGTTCAGTTTTGGTAGGGAGGCTTCTAGGGCCCTGGCTTCCTTATGCCAAGGTGAACGGTCCATAACGGATTATTCTATTGAGTTTCGCACTCTTGCTGCCTCTAGTGAGTGGAACGAGCCGGCGCTGCTCGCTCGTTTTCTGGAGGGACTCCACGCAGTGGTTAAGGATGAGATTCTCTCCCGGGAGGTTCCTTCAGATGTGGACTCTTTGATTGCTCTCGCCATCCGCATAGAACGACGGGTAGATCTTCGTCACCGGGCTCGTGGAAGAGAGCTCGCATCAACGGTGTTTCCCTGCTCCGCATCGCAACCATCTCCCTCCTCTGGCTTTGAGACTGAGCCCATGCAGCTGGGAGGGATTCGCATCTCGACTAAGGAGAGGGAACGGAGGATCACCAACCGCCTGTGCCTCTATTGCGGAGTTGCTGGACATTTTGTTAATTCATGTCCAGTAAGAGGCCAGAGCCCATCAGTAAGCGGAGGGCTACTGGTGAGCGCTACTACTCAGGTCTCTTCATCTAGATCTTGTACTACTATGTCGGTCCATCTACGCTGGACCGGTTCGGTGCTACATGCAGTGCCTTGATTGACTCTGGGGCTGAGGGTTGTTTCATGGACGAAGCATGGGTTCGGAAACATAACATTCCTTTCAGACCGTTAGACAAGCCTACGCCCATGTTTGCCTTAGATGGTAGTCATCTTCCCAGTATCAAATTTGAGACACTACCTTTAACTCTCACAGTATCTGGTAACCACAGTGAGACTATTTCTTTTTTGATTTTCCGTTCACCGTTTACACCTGTTGTTTTGGGTCATCCCTGGCTAGTATGTCATAATCCTTCTATTAATTGGTCTAGTAATTCTATCCTATCCTGGAACGTTTCTTGTCATGTGAAGTGTTTAATGTCTGCCATCCCTCCCGTTTCTTCTGTCCCTACTTCTCAGGAGGAACCTGGCGATTTGACAGGAGTGCCGGAGGAATATCATGATCTGCGCACGGTCTTCAGTCGGTCCCGAGCCAACTCCCTTCCTCCTCACCGGTCGTATGATTGTAGTATTGATCTCCTTCCGGGGACCACTCCTCCTCGAGGTAGACTATACTCTCTGTCGGCTCCCGAACGTAAGGCTCTCGAGGATTATTTGTCTGTGTCTCTTGACGCCGGTACCATAGTGCCTTCTTCTTCTCCGGCCGGGGCGGGGTTCTTTTTTGTTAAGAAGAAGGACGGTACTCTGCGCCCCTGCGTGATTATCGAGGGCTGAATGACATAACGGTTAAGAATCGTTATCCGCTTCCCCTTATGTCATCAGCCTTCGAGATTCTGCAGGGAGCCAGGTGCTTTACTAAGTTGGACCTTCGTAACGCTTACCATCTCGTGCGCATCAGAGAGGGGGACGAGTGGAAAACGGCGTTTAACACTCCGTTAGGGCATTTTGAGTACCGGGTTCTGCCGTTCGGTCTCGCCAATGCGCCAGCTGTTTTTCAGGCATTAGTTAATGATGTTCTGAGAGACATGCTGAACATCTTTGTTTTTGTCTATCTTGACGATATCCTGATTTTTTCTCCGTCACTCGAGATTCATGTTCAGCACGTTCGACGTGTTCTACAGCGCCTTTTAGAGAATTGTCTCTACGTAAAGGCTGAGAAGTGCTCTTTTCATGTCTCCTCCGTTACTTTTCTCGGTTCCGTTATTTCCGCTGAAGGCATTCAGATGGATTCCGCTAAGGTCCAAGCTGTCAGTGATTGGCCCGTTCCAAGGTCACGTGTCGAGTTGCAGCGCTTTTTAGGTTTCGCTAATTTCTATCGGCGTTTCATTCGTAATTTCGGTCAAGTTGCTGCTCCTCTCACAGCTCTTACTTCTGTCAAGACGTGTTTTAAGTGGTCCGGTTCCGCCCAGGGAGCTTTTGATCTTCTAAAAGAACGTTTTACGTCCGCTCCTATCCTCGTTACTCCTGACGTCACTAGACAATTCATTGTCGAGGTTGACCTTCAGAGGTAGGCGTGGGAGCCATTCTATCCCAGCGCTTCCAGTCTGACGATAAGGTTCATCCTTGCGCTTATTTTTCTCATCGCCTGTCGCCATCTGAGCGCAACTATGATGTGGGTAACCGTGAACTGCTCGCCATCCGCTTAGCCCTAGGCGAATGGCGACAGTGGTTGGAGGGGGCGACCGTTCCTTTTGTCGTTTGGACAGACCATAAGAACCTTGAGTACATCCGTTCTGCCAAACGACTTAATGCCCGTCAAGCTCGTTGGGCGTTGTTTTTCGCTCGTTTCGAGTTTGTGATTTCTTACCGTCCGGGTAGCAAGAACACCAAGCCTGATGCCTTATCCCGTCTGTTTAGTTCTTCTGTGGCTTCTACTGATCCCGAGGGGATTCTTCCTTATGGGCGTGTTGTCGGGTTAACAGTCTGGGGAATTGAAAGACAGGTTAAGCAAGCACTCACGCACACTGCGTCGCCGCGCTTGTCCTAGTAACCTCCTTTTCGTTCCTGTTTCCACTCGTCTGGCTGTTCTTCAGTGGGCTCACTCTGCCAAGTTAGCTGGTCATCCCGGTGTTCGAGGCACTCTTGCGTCTATTCGCCAGCGCTTTTGGTGGCCGACTCAGGAGCGTGACACGCGCCGTTTCGTGGCTGCTTGTTCGGACTGCGCGCAGACTAAGTCGGGTAACTCTCCTCCTGCCGGTCGTCTCAGACCGCTCCCCATTCCTTCTCGACCATGGTCTCACATCGCCTTAGGCTTCATTACCGGTCTGCCTTTGTCTGCGGGGAAGACTGTGAGAGCCGCCAATAAACGCAGGATTAAGAGTCCAAGGTATTGTTGCGGCCAGAGAGTGTGGCTTTCCACTCGCAACCTTCCTCTTACGACAGCTTCTCGTAAGTTGACTCCGCGGTTCATTGGTCCGTTCCGTGTCTCCCAGGTCGTCAATCCTGTCGCTGTGCGACTGCTTCTTCCGCGACATCTTCGTCGCGTCCATCCTGTCTTCCATGTCTCCTGTGTTAAGCCCTTTCTTCGCACCCCGTTCGTCTTCCCTCCCCCTCCCGTCCTTGTCGAGAGCGCACCTATTTACAAGGTACATAAGATCATGGACATGCGTTCTCGGGGACGGGGTCACCAATACTTAGTGGATTGGGAGGTTACGGTCCTGAGGAGAGGAGTTGGGTTCCGTCTCGGGACGTGCTGGACCGTTCACTCATCGATGATTTCCTCCGTTGCCGCCAGGATTCCTCCTCGAGTGCGCCAGGAGGCGCTCGGTGAGTGGGGGGTACTGTCATGTTTGTCATTTATTATCATGTCTTGTCCCTGTGCTCCCCATTCTGTTCGTTTCCCTCTGCTGGTCTTATTGGGTTCTTTCCCTCTTTCTATCCCTCTCTCTCCCCTCCCCCTCTCACTCTCTCGCTCTCTCTTCTCTCTGTCGTTCCGTTCCTGCTCCCAGCTGTTCCTATTCCCCTAATCATCATTTAGTCTTCCCACACCTGTTCCCGATCCTTTCCCCTGATTAGAGTCCCTATTTCTTCCTTTGTGTTCCGTTCCTGTCCCGTCGGTTCCTTGTTTAGTATTCACCGTGCTGTGATTGTGTTTCGCCCTGTCCTGTCGTGTTTTTTGCCTTCATCAGATGCTGCGTGTGAGCAGGTGTCTCTGTCAACTACGGCCTGCGCCTACCCGAAGCGACCTGCAGTCTGTGGCCGCTTCTCTTGTTATTCCCCTCTACAGACTAGAGGATTTCTGTTATTCCCTGTTTGGACTTGAATAAACTCTGTTTCTGTTAAGTCGCTTTTGGGTCCTCTATCACCTGCATGACAGACAGAGTGATTTCCAGCCTTGTCCTCGTCAACACTCATACCTGTGTTAACGAGAGAATCACTGACATGATGTCAGCGGGTCCTTTTGTGGTAGGGCTGAAATGCAGTGGAAATGTTTTTTGGAGATTCAGTTCTGATCACTCTTCATAACATTCTGGAGTATATGCAAATTGCCATCATACAAACTGAGGCAGCAGACTTTGTGAAAATTAATATTTGTGTTATTCTCAAAACTTTTGGCTACGACTGTACAGTTGAAGTCGGAAGTTTACATACACCTTAGCCATGTACAGTTAAACTCAGTTTTTCACAATTCCTGACATTTAATCCAAGTAAAAATTCCCTGTTTTAGGTCAGTTAGGATCACAACTTTATTTTAAGAATGTGAAATGTCAGAATAATAGTAGAGAGAATTATTTATTTCAGCTTTTGTTTCTTTCATCACATTCCCAGTGGGTCAGAAGTTTACATACACTCAATTAGTATTTGGTAGAAACCCTTTAAATAGTTTAACTTGGGTCAAACGTTTTGGGTAGCCTTCCACAAGCTTCCCACAATAAGTTGGGTGAATTGACACATTCCTCCTAACAGAGCTGGTGTAACTGAGTCAGGTTTGTAGGCCTCTTTGCTCTCACACGCTTTTTCAGTTCTGCCCACAAATGTTCTATGGGATTGAGGTCAGGGATTTGTACTGGCCATTCCAATACCTTGAATTTGTTGTCCTTAAACCATTTTGCCACAACTTTGGAAGTATGCTTGGGGTCATTGTCCATTTGGAAGACCCATTTGAGACCAAGCTTTAACTTCCTGACTGATGTTTTGAGATGTTGCTTCAATATATCCACATGATTTCCCTGCCTCAAGATGCCATCTATTTTGTGAAGTGCACCAGTCCCTCCTGAAGCAAAGCACCCCCATAACATGATGCTGCCACCCCCATGCTTCACGGTTGGGATGGTGTTCTTCGGCTTGCAAGCCTCCCTCTTTTCCCTCCAAACATAATGATGGTCATTTTGGCCAAACAGTTCTATTTTTGTTTCATCAGACCAGAGGACATTTCTTCAAAAAGTAAGATTTTTGTCCCCATGTGCAGTTACAAAACATAGGCTGGCTTTTTTTCTGGCTGTTTTTGAGCAATGGCTTCTTCCTTGCTGAGCGCCCTTTCAGATTATGTCGATATAAGACTCGTTTTACCGTGGATATAGACACTTTTGTACCTGTTTCCTACAGCATCTTCACAAGGTTCTTTGCTGCTGTTCTGGGATTGGTTTGCACTTTTCGCACCAAAATACGTTAATCTCTAGGAGACAGAACACATCTCCTTCCTGAGTGGTATGACGGCTGTGTGGGCCCATGGTGTTTATACTTGCGTACTATTGTATGTACAGATGAATGTGGTTCCATCAGGCGTTTGGAAATTGCTCCTAAGGATGAACCAGACTTGTGTAGGTGTACAATTTATTTTCTGAGGTCTTGGCTGATTTCTTTTGATTTTCCCATGATGTCAAGCAAAGAGGCACTGACTTTGAAGGTAGGCATTGAAATACATCCACAGGTACACCTCCAATGACTCAGATGATGTTAATTAGCTTATCAGAAGCTTCTAAAGCCATGACATCATTTTCTGGAATTTTCCAAGCTGTTTAAAGGCACAGTCAACTTAGTGTATGTAAACCTCTGACAGTGGAATTATGATACAGTGAATTATAAGTGAAATAATCTGCCTGTAAACAATTGTTGGAAATATTACTTGTGCCATGCACAAATTAGATGTCCTAACCGACTCTCTAAAACTATAGTTTGTTAACCTGAAATTTGTGGAGTGTTTTAAGTTTTAATGACTCCAACATAAGTGTATGTAAACTGACAACTTCAACTGTTTCTGTATACGTGATGGCAAGCTCTGTAGGGCTAGATTAACTGCTCAATGTTGAGTCACTACAATACATTCAATAAATAAATCCACTTTTTTAATTTCAATATCAGTGAAGCATCGATAGTAGTTCCTTTGAAAGACACTGATTTTCGACTTGCTATTCTGATATTGGTCGAATATCTACTGTACATCTATTAGTAATTGGGCCAACTTACCGATGTTCTCCATGTCACTTTCAGAAGGACCCTCAAGTCCAAAAAAGGATTCAGCTGATGTCCCTTCCAACTAATTTCTTAGCTCAGGCAGACCGCAGTCCAGGTAATGAGAATAGTTTTCGCATACAAGTAAATCAGTGCTGCTCCATAAGAACAATATTTCAAATAAGTAATATTGTGGTAAACATTTAACAACCAATATCCTAGCTTACCACGCTTTGAAAAAGAGAAATTAGGCTATGTATTTAGAAACACAGTGCACGATGAAACAGTAACACATGGATCTCTGTTTACAAAGAGCACTCAAAGGAGTTCCCACATCAAGCTTGGTAAACCACAAGGCAAGCATAACTTGTACTAATGAGCATAAATGATTTTTTGTATATTGAACTGGAAGTGTGCAAGTGCTCTCCAAATCCCACAGCAATAATCATTTTTAATCACTTGACTGAAAGGTTGTTTAAAATGCATTTCCATTAGTGTTATCTGAGTCTACCAACATTGCCATATGGCTGGGGATCTGTGCTCTTCAGAATTTCGCAGGTTTGTTTACTCTCTGTAGCCAGATACATTTAAAGTTTTGAATAATCATGATTGACCAATTATATTAACTTATCACATTTAATCATCCGTCGTAGTCAATTTCTTCATATTTGTAGATTTGATGAGGTATTTAATCATGTTGAAGTTGGCCCTTTTGAAAGGTCTGCCCCAATTGTTATCTATTTTGTAGCATTATTGGCTTACTGTCTTTGTGATGTTAATTAGGCATATAGCATTCATTATCATGGTGCATGAATTGAACTGAAGTAAAACGGTCACAGACTTACGATATGCAATTGTGGAGCTCCCGCAGTTGGTGTGCTGTGGTTTTATCACCACAGGGTGATGCTGGTGTACTTCAGGGAGGAGGCCGTTGTCTCTGCTGAGAGTGATGTGGCTCCTCCTTTTATGGTCTAGGCCTAATCGGTGAAAAAAAAAATGACGGCATATTTCAGGCATTTGGGTATATGAATAGATCTTATACAATTAGAATGCCTTCATTTAATATCGTTATGCCAGGATCAGCACTCTCTTACACTGGAAATAATCGGTTTCATCCAATAGATCACAAGATTGATGACATAACACTCTTGCAGCTGATGAACATTTGTTTTATGTTTATGGCTTTTAGTTACCACCAGTTCTCCTAGGTTGGCATTATGAATACATATGTCCTAAATAATAACTAACATTGTTTAATTAGAGTGGTGAGAAAAAAAGACCACTCTTTGCAAATATTCACACAAATTATTCAATGTAAGTAGAGCAATTCCCAGGGCTGCACCACGACAAGTAAACAGCGCAGGCACCAGGGACCACGATGCAGTCATTTTACTAAATCATTTTAACTTTATTTAAACGCTCCATTCATTTACACTGAACTTGTGTGACACAGTAAAAAAAATGGACTGAAAAATAATCCTGCAGCCTAATTTATTATTAGTCTGAGGTATAGTAGCCCCTGTGACTCAAAGAGGCCCTCCCGAATGAGAAGCTCTAAAGCTCTAGTCTAGATCAATGGGTGGAACTGTTAGATTAAAGATTGGCCCAGGGAATAATATGGTCCATACTGATAGGTAACTTCAGGGTTTTATTTGAAGCCGGCTTCATAGACCATGTTATTTAAAATTCCTGCCCTCCATTCTAGTTCAGCGAGCTGATTTGAATCAGACTGGTAGGCCCTCCTGGCCGACAGATGACAAAGCTGATCTCCCCCTACGCAGCTGGTGGCTGCTGTTTCCTCCTCACAGATTGACTGTTGCACACGGGGACCAGCTGAGAATGACCTTTCCCGATTGTTCCGTGCAAGCTCAGATACATCACGCTAGATAAGTGGCGGTGCTGTGCGTGTGGGCTGAGGGGCCAGCACAGCAGCAGCCCCTCTTCTCTCCGCTCTGCACCTCACCACGTCATGCCGCCACCTCTCCGATCCCAGTGATAAGGCCTCCATCCATTGTCCCTTTGTTGTAATTTCTCCGCTCAGGCTTAAAGAACTGAGGTGAGCGAGTGACCTTTATAATTTTGACGCAAACAGTGGCATTAACTTTTTGGACATGGTCTCTCTAGGTCTGTGACGATTATGGAATTTTCGGTAGCGATTAATTGTCATGCCACGGTTATTGTCATAATGGTCATTTTTGTAGATTTGTTTTTGGAGCTTGTAATGTATCATAATTGTAACACATGCTGACTAGACAAAACATATGACATAATGCATCTTTGAAAATGAGCTACAACATACAGTGCCTTCAGAAAGTATTCATACCCCTTGCCTTATTCCACATCTTCTTGTCTTACAGGCAATTTAAAATGGATTAAATATTTTTTTCCCCTCACCCATCTACACACAATACCCCATAATGGCAAAGTGAAAACATGTTTTTGAAATGTTTGCAAATGTATTGAAAATGAAATACAGAAATCTAATTTACATAAGTATTCACACCCCCGAGTCAATACTTTAGTGATTACAGCTTTGAGTCGTCTTGGGTATGTCTGTATCAGCTTTGCCCATCTGGATTTGGGGATCTTCTTCCTTGCAGATTTTCTCAAGCTCTATTAAGTTAGATGGGGAGGGGTGGTGAACAGAAATCTCAAGTCTTTTCACAGAAATGCAATGGGATTCAAGTCTGGGCTACTCAAGGACTTTCACATTCCTGTTCTGAAGCCGTTCCAGCATTGCTTTGGCTGTATCCTTGGGGTAATTATCTTGTCGGAACGTAAATCTACACCCCAGTCTCAGTTCATTTGCACTCTGAAGCAGGTTCTCATCAAGTGTTTGCTCTCTCTACCCTTACCCAGTCGCCCAGTTCCTGCCTCTGAAAAGCATCCCCATAGCATAATGCTGTCACCACCATGCTTCACGGTATAGACGGTGTTAGACAGGTGATGAGCTGTATGTGGTTTTCTCTACATATTGTGCTTTGCATTCAGGCCAAATAATAAATGTTTTGTCTCATCAGACCACAGAATCTTTTGCATTATGGTCTGAGTCTTTCACGTGCTTTGTTTTGTAAACTCCAGGCGTGCTGTCATTTGCCTTTTCCGTCTGTCCACTCTCCCATAAAGCCCAGATTGGTGAAGTGCTGTGGAGACTGTTGTCCTTCTGGCAGGTTCTGTTTTATAACCCTCCCCACATATACGCCTCATCACAATTCTATCTCAGAGATCTACAGACAGTTCCTCATGGTATAGTTTCTGCTCTGACATGCACTGTCAACTGCGAGGCATTATATAGACAGGTGTGTTTCTTTCTACACTGAACAAAAATATAAATGCAACAGGCAACAATTTAAAAGATTCTACTGAGTTACAGTTAATATAAGGAAATCAATCACTTGAAATCAATTCATTAGGCCCTAATCTATGGATTTCACATGACTGGGAATACAAATATGCATCTGTTGGTCACAGACAAGAGCACTGTGGCTTCAAACTATTCAGAGGTGGTAGAGTGGGAAATGTAGGGACCCCGGTGTCCGTGTAGGCTACGCGTAGCTATGTGTGTGGAAACATATAATCACAGGTAAGACATTTAACTTGTTTAGTATAGTCAGTTTGTAACGCCACTCCCTACTAGTCTGTTTGTTTGTGTTGTTGCTTTTGACTAGCTTAATGTTTCGTTTGGTAGCTATAGCTGCACGGTAAAAAGGTTCCAAAAGGGTTCTTTGGCTGTCCCCATAGGATAACCCTTTTGGGTTCCATGTAGAACCCTCTGGGGAACCCTTCAAAGGGTTCTCCTATGGGGACAGGCGGAGAACACTTTTAGGTTCTAGCACCCTTTTTTTCTAAGAATGTAGCACTCACTCACTCATGTTGCTGCTAGCACCTTCTTGAAAAGGGGCAAGAGGGAAGCCCTACAATATTACGCATTTTTCTAAGTAGTGAGAACACTCTGGAGCAGGCAATGTTGAAAAATAATATTTAGACATGTTGTACTTTGCTTAAATGTAGTTTTGCAATTGACTAAAACATGCAGGCAAAAGTAAAATGGTGTTTGAGAAAGGCCAAGTATTTATTTTCTGTGAGCCAGTGGCGTAACCTAGGTAACCACAGGTTGTTTTCCCCACGGGGGGCGGGGCCGAGACGTTCTATCTAATACAGACTGTCTATATATGTCTATAGTCCATAATAATGGTCCTCTACACGATTATATAATAATTGTGCCAGCCCTAGGTCTCTCACTCGGCAAATTGTTTATCCTCTGACAAGTTGGGATAATGCACTTTTCTTTTAACGAGGGAAATGTGTCATTAGACGTCATGATCTTCGTCCCCTATTTTCAATCCAAACCAATTCAGTTTCCTCTGAAGAATGTTTGACGTATTATAGGCCTACGGTTGTTTCTTTATGATCCACTCAATGAGTTGTGTTTTTGACTACATTAATCGAAACGGCATAAGCACAGTCTTGCAGCACAAGTACAAAATAAACCAAAAAAAGGTTGTTTAATACTAGGTTAAATAGGTTTTGATTGAAAAGGTGCTTGGCTTTTGAGTTAGTCCTAGCCATAGAGGCATGTTTACAGGGCAATAGAAAAAAGATCTAGCTCGCAGTTTTTTTGCTCACAGAATGTTAATGAATTTGACATTTAATACAACGGAAGATATTATAGAATGTAGACTAGAAAGTGTGTTCTATGTTTAGTAAACCACACTACAATCAGTGCCCTGATTCCAACAGTCTGGGTTTCACCATTATCAGCCACACGTAGGAATCATGCGCCTGTTGAATATCTCTGCCTGTGCGCTGGTCTTTGTGAAATACTTTTGATTCGTTTCTTTCTTATTTCCTCCAATTAGTTCAGAGTACCTATATCTGATTTCATAAAGAATCAATCATATTTAAAGTGATTTGAGACTCACGGACAGTGTCAGGAGTTATAGATTAGCTTAAAAAAATTCTCCCCTGAGACCCATTTCAGTAAACAGCCCTTTCATTCAGAGCCATGCAGGTCAACGTATCTCTCTGTGAGGTTATTTAGACTATCTATTTGACGATAACTGAAACAAATTACTCATTAAATTAGATGGTAAGTACTTGGTTCAGAATCCATGCTTTGTGTTCATTGGAAATGTAATGTGCAGTTATTTCAGGCCTCGTAGATGACATTGCCTAAAAGAATGTTCTAGAATTGAGTCTTGAGATTAAATTAAGATTACATTTCCAGAGTCTCTGATAAAGAGTAATTTATCACACATTTGTTGACTTGTCTATTTCCAAGAATTGCATGAATATATACACACTGAAGGATAGACTGGCTTTTCATTTCATGAGAATGCTCCATTTGGAACTATCACAGTGACTTTTATGGAGGTTTCTCAGATACACATAGGATGCGCCATTAATGGCAACCTATTCCTTACAGAGTGCACTCCTTTTGACCAGTGGTGGTCAAAGGTAGTGAACTATATAGCAAATAGGGTGCCTTTTGGATGCACCCTCTGACACGTCAGTCTTGTATCAGATGCTTGGAGGACCGGGATAAGGTGATGTCTGTACCCATGAGCCGGGCAGGCGGACAGTCTCACGGCTAGAACACAGAGGGACAGAATGTGTCAGACAGACGGACAGCCTCCAGAGGGAGGTCAGGCAGGGATCAAGGACATCCTTGTTATTTGTGATGATTCCTCTGTGTCTGCAGGACTCCTTTTTGGAGGTGATAAGAAAAAGCCTGAAAAGTAGAGTGAGTCTTAGAGAGCAGCCCATGGCAAAGTTGGAACCTCCCCAAATAAATCTGTACAGAGCAGGGAACTCATTTATTTTCAGTGCCATCGGGTCAGGTATACAAGCTTCCAAGGATTTAGGAGGATTATGACCACCCTTTAGCAACAGCTTTCCGCCTGACCACTGACTTTAACGACCGCGGTCCGAGCAAAGCCTCAGCTTTTCAGTTTCCGCGCTCTTCCGAATGTGGCTGTGGGATCACTAAGAAGCGTTTGGGAGTGGGAGCAGGTGTGTGGAGCGCCTCCATGCCGATGGGATGGAAGGATAGTAAAGCCCTGCAGGGATAAGGGCTTTATCAAATTGGCCCAAAGATAAAGGCACAGAGGGTCAGACAGGAGGACATGGCAGACTGCTAGGTCCCTTTTACCTGCTAGGGTTTTGTACCTTTTCACAGCACCTCTTAAATAAACGCTACCTCTCCCACAGCCCTCCACATACCCACTTGCACTTGGCTGGTCATATGTTTCATTAATTGTTGTTGCTATTTACAGCATATATTAAAGGCCTATGGTGGGCTGTTTGGTGGTCCTCGGGTCTCACTACTGTCCTTGAGGTTGGGATTTATTTTGGTCATTGTATGTAAAGATTCTGGTCATTGTATTCCTTATTTTATTTCTTTTATTTAGTAAAAAACAAATTAAGGGGTAGATCAGCTTTAATATTGCAGATTGTATTTTGTATTGTACTTGTATTTATTTGATTGCTATTATTTCCCAATAGAATGAGAGGCCTCACAATCACAAGTTCAAACAATATCTTATTACATAATCAGCCAGCCTTTGGAGAATTTCTTAAATAACATTGTCTCAGTGTTTGCCTGTCTGCAGCTCTGATGCTACTGAGCATTCTTCTGGCAGCTGTTTTGCCTATTTTGCCTCTGTCTTGGCATGGCTGATGAACTGAGACAGCTGATGTCTGAACAACCAGTCAAAGAAACTGCCTGTAATGAGGATTCTGCTGCCTGAGAGACAGATGCCATCATATTTCAGATAAAGTTATTCCCCTTCTCTCCTTCTGGCATTCAGACTCTGACAGCCAGAATATATGTAGGGGAGAGTGGAGTAAGTCGTTTTTATTTATTTTACATTCAGCATCACTCGGTCAAGGGAAATATAGTATACTTTCTAACAAAGATATCTACATATATTACAGGATATATTACAGGATGTTGTGTATTCCTGGAAATAATCAGAATTCATGTAAACAGTACAGTTTTGAAAACATACTTTTTAGTCACGTAGTGTATGTAGATATCTGCTCGTCAAACATCTCATTTCAAAATTATAGGCACTAATATGGAGTTTTGTCCCTCTTTTTCTGCTAGAACAGCCTCCACTCTTCTGGGAAGGCTTTCTGCTAGATGTTGGAACATTGCTGCGGGGACATGCTTCCATTCAGCCACGAGCATTAGTAAGGTCGGGCACTGACGTTGGGTGATTAGGCCTGGCTCGCAGTCTGCGTTTCAAATCGTCCCAAATGTGTTCGATGGGGATGAGGTCTGGGATCTGTGCAGGCCAGTCAAGTTCTTCCACATCGATCTCGACAAACCATTTCTGTATGGACCTCGCTTTGTGCACAGGGGCATTGTCATGCTGAAACATGAAAGGGCCTTCCCCAAACTGTTGCCACAAAGTTGGAAACAGAGAATAGTCTAGAATGTCATTGTATGCTGTATCATTCACTGGAATTAAGGGGCCTAGTCAAACCATGAAAAACGGCTCCAGACCATTATTCCTCCTCCACCAAACTTTACAGTTGGCACTTTGCATTGCGGCAGTTAGCGTTCTCCTGGTATCCGCCAAACCCAGATTCGTCTGTTGATCTGCCAGATGGTTAACCGCGATTCATCACTCCAGAGAACACGTTTCCACTGCATTGCGTATGGTGATCTTATGCTTGTCTGAGACTGCTCAGCCATGTAAACCCATTTCAAGAAGCTCCCGATAAACAGCTATTGGTTTGACGTTGCTTCCAGAGGCACTTCGGAACTCGGAAGTGAGTGTCGCAACCGAGGACAGATTATTTTTACGCGCTACACATTTCAGCACTCGGCAGTCCTCTTCTGTGAGCCTGCATGGGCTACCACTTTGCGGCTGAGCCGTGGTTGCTCATAGAAGTTTCCACTTCACAATTACAGCACTTACAGTTGACCTGGGCAGCTCTAACAGGGCATACATTTGACAAACTGGCTTGTTGGAAAGGTGGCATCCTATGACGGTGCCACGTTGAAAGCCACTGAGCTCTTCAGTAAGGCCATTCTACTGCCAATGTTTGTCTATGGAGACACCTGTCAGCAACAGGTGTGCCTGAAAAGCCAAATCCACAAATTTTAAGTGGTGTTCACATACTTTTGTATATATAGTGTAGCTTGTCCAAAAAAAGTGGTCTCTTGCCACACAATTTACCCCGGCTATTGGGCAAGGTTAGACATGGGGCAGGGTAAATTAGGTTTAACTATAGATTTCTGTACTGCATTCAATATTAGCACTACCTTTATTAAAATATCTTTATTTTCCAAACACAATTCAACACAATCTAAATAGCTTTTTTGTCTTTTAATAATGTTAAGCATCTTTTACCACAGGCTTAACATATAACAAACACTTTTAACATAGGCCAGGCCCTGTTGTTACCTCATATCCCAGTGATAATGCCTTGCATTACGCCTGGGAAGAAAACACTTCAATTTACTCAACCATTAGCTCAACTTACCCCATGTTTATTGGCTCAACTTACCCCATGGTTATTGGCTCAACTTACCCCATGGTTATTGGCTCAACTTACCCAAAGGCAAACCTTTGGACTATTATCCCACACAGCTGTAAGGGTGCACTTCCTTGCTAGGTTTAAGACCTCATATTGAAGCTTATAGAAACTTCAACTGATGTATAGAACAATCTTAAAATAGTCTACTTTGGTTTAGATAAAAGCATCATGAAATCTCAAAGACAATACATTTATTTGATTTGGTGAAAATGTTGACCGAACTTGCGTACCACTTTCCATGTGGTTTCTTCCTTAACAGATTCCATGAAATGATGACCTCTTCTGAACTATTTGGTCAAATGTTTTAAAAATGTTTAAGGCTCAATTTACCCCACTCTACCCTACGCTGGTGCCTGTCACATGTGAAGCTATTCTGAGATCTGGTTTATGTTTGTTTTTCAAACAATAGGGAAGGGAATGGGAGGCATGGTGTCTGTTAAAATTACACAGATGCTAAGACTGTTGATTAGGTAAGGCTCTATCTTTGAACCCAGATGGGCACAAAATCCTCAGACAGAGGGTTAATTTACTCCCCATTCCTCATTGCTATTCATTGTTTAAAAGGTGAAGGCTTTGCAAAGTCTGTATGTAAAAGTGACATTAGTTGTGTAATTCCAACTGGATATCTAAAGACTGGCATTTGTTTGCAACTATTAAAGGTAAAGACTGGGGATCTCATTTAGAAAAGTGTATGATGTCGTGCGATTGAGAATGAGAGGGACTTCTCAATGTACTGCAGCAAGCTTAAATGCCAGGACAGGTCCACTTAGAACCAAATTTATAGTGACACATGCAATTAATAAAGGAAATTGAGATTCATTTATACATGCCAGCCTCAGCAGGCACATCAGCAAAACTGTCAAGCAAAGGTCACATACAACCAGTACCTTATTTTCCAGCTTCGTCCACGATGCAGTCGGTGTTCTCTGTGTTGGCAGCATAAACCTTTCAGTTTGTTTTGTAAAAGCAACAAATCAGCTGGTTTAAGATGACCTGTCAGGCTTTGCTCTTGTGGATTTTTGCGGAAGAGTATGCAGCTGATAGAACTTTGTGAAAGCTAAGCAAAGATCGAATCATTTTGATGTATCAGTTGTCACAATGCCCTCCCTACCTAGTGGAAGTTTCCTTGGCTATTTGGTGTACAGTATGCAAAATGTCCTTCCATGGGAAGGCTGGGTGCAATTCCATGAATATTTATGAGTCTCGACATATATCCCGTCAGGTGATTGGTTGAGCCTTCGAGTGCGTTAGTGTCACACAGATGTTCTACGAAGCTGTCTGTTTAGCTAGCTCTTGCCGCCGGCATGAGCAGTTAGCACCGACCAAGCAACTTGGGAAACCCAGCCTCACTTTGATCACCAAATTAGTTGTGAAATGAACGAAAGCCTCGCCAGCTAGCTACCAATCTAGTTTCACTGTCCGATAAGAATAAAACCAATAATAATTTTTTACCTTTCCACAAACATTCTGGTATGTGCAGCTTAATATGAGCAAATTAACCAAAGAATAGTTTATGAATAGCGAGTGTAGTGAAATGCTTGTGCTTGTGTCCACACTTAGTGGCTACTGCCTGGCCAGGGATCTAGTTAGCTACATTTGAAGTAATTCGCTATCCTCCTAAAATATTTGTCTGAAAAAAACAAAAAACTAGTCGCCAGTTATTGTTGCCTGTCGTTAAATCATGTCTAACCAGTTGGCTAATGTAGCCTATGAGCCATGGGCTCATAGATAGCTGTGAAGTTTGTTGTCTACTATTAGCTATAAAAAATATAAATGCAACATGCAAAAATGTAAACGATTTTACTGAGTTAACCCGTCAGGTTAACCTGCCGACCACTTTGAAGATGTAAAATATGTTTTTATTGTGAAACAAGCAAGAAATAAGACAAAAAAACAGAACTTGAGCGTGCATGACTATTCACCCCCCCCCATATGTCAATACTTTGAACAACCACCTTTTGCAGATATTACAGCTGCAAGTCTCTTGGGGTATGTCTCTATAAGCTTGGCACATCTAGCCACTGGGATTTTTGCCCATTCTTCAAGGCAAAACTGCTCCAGCTCCTTCAAGTTGGATGGGTTCCACTGGTGTACAGCAATCTTTAAGTCATACCACAAATTCTCAATTGGATTGAGGTCTGGGCTTTGACTAGGACATTCCAATACATTTAAGTGTTTCCCCTTAAACCACTCAAGTGTTTCTTTAGTAGTATGCTTAGGGTCCTGTTGGAAGGTGAACCTCCGTCCCAGTCTCAAATCTATGGAAGACTGAAACAGGTTTCCCTCAAGAATTCCACTGTATTTTGCACCATCCATCATTCCTTCAGTTCGGACCAGTTTCCCAGTACCTGCCGATGAAAAACATCCCCACAGCATGATGCTGCCACCACCATGCTTCACTGTGGGGATGGTGTTCTCGGGGTGATGGGAGGTGTTGGGTTTGTGCCAGTCATAGCATTTTCCTTAATGGCCAAAAAGCTAAATTTTAGTCTCAACTGACCAGAGTACCTTCATCCATGTGTTTGGGGAGTCTCCCACATGCCTTTTGGCGAACACCAAATGGTGTTTGCTTATTTTTTTCTTTAAGCAATTGCTTTTTTCTGGCCACTCTTCCGTAAAGCCCAGCTCTGTGGAGTGTACGGCTTAAAGTGGTTCTATGGATGCTACTCCAATCTCCGATGTGGAGCTTTGCAGCTCCTTCAGGTTTATCTTTGGTCTCTTTGTTGCGTCTGATTAATGCCCTCCTTGCATGGCCCATGAGTTTTGGTGGGCGGCCCTCTCTTGGCAGGTTTGTTGTGGTGCCATATTCTTTCAATTTTTGAATAATGGATTTATTGGTGCTCCGTGGGATGTTCAAAATTTCAGATATTTTTTACAACACAATCCTGATCTGTACTTCTCCACAACTTTGTCCCTGACCTGTTTGGAGAGCTCCTTGTTCTTCATAGCGTTGCTTGCTTGGTGGTGCCCCTTGCTTAGTGGTGTTTCAGACTCTGGGGCCTTTCAGCACAGGTGTATACAGTTGAAGTCGGAAGTTTACATACGCTTAGGTTGGAGTCATTAAAACTCATTTTTCAACCACTTCACAAATTCTTAACAAAAACTATATTTTTGGCAAGTCAGTTAGGACATCTACTTTGTACATGACGCAAGTAATTTTTCCAACAATTGTTTACAGACAGATTATTTCACTGTAGGTCAGAAGTTTACATACACTAAGTTGACTGTGCCGTTAAACAGCTTGGAAAATTCCAGAAAATTATGTAATGGCTTTAGGAGCTTCTGATAGGCTAATTGACATAATTTGAGTCAATTGGAGGTGTACCTGTGGATGTATTTCAAGGCCTACCTTCAAAATCAGTGCCTCTTTGCTTGACATCTTGGGAAAATCAAAAGAAATCAGCCAAGACCTCAGAAAAATACATTGTAGACCTCCCTGAGTCTGTTTCATCCTTGGGAGCAATTTCCAAACGCCTGAAGGTACCACGTTCACATGTACAAAAAATAGTAAGCAAGTATAAACTCCATGGGACCACGCAGCCGTCATACCGCTCAGGAAGGAGACGCGTTCCGTCTCCTAGAGATGAACGTACTTTGGTGCGAAAAGTGTGACTCAATCCCAGAACAACAGCAAATGACCTTGTGAAGATGCTGGAGGAAACAGGTACAAAGTATCTATATCCACAGTAAAACGAGTCCACTGTTCCAAAACTACCATATAAAAGCTAGACTACGGTTTGCAACTGCACATGGGGACAAAGATCGTTATTTTTGGAGAAATGTCCTCTGGTCTGATGAAACAAAATAATGACCATTATTATGTTTGGAGGAAAAGGGGGAGGCTTGCAAGCCGGAAAACACCATCCCAACCGTGAAGCATGGGGGTGGCAGCATCATGTTGTGGGGGTGCTTTGCTGTAGGGGGGACTGGTGCACTTCACAAAATAGATGGCGTCATGAGGGGGGTAAATTACGTGGATATATTGAAGCAACATCTCCAGACATCAGTCAGGAAGTTAAAGCTTGGTCGCGAATTGGTCTACTAAATGGACAATGATCCCAAGAATACAGTGGGGCGAAAAAGTATTTAGTCAGCCACCAATTGTGAATTTTCTCCCACTTAAAAAAGATGAGAGAGGCCTGTAATTCATCATAGGTACACTCCAATTTGTAAGTCACTCTGGATAAGAGCGTCTGCTAAATGACTTAAATGTAAATGTAAATGTAAACTATGACAGACAAAATTAGAAGAAAAAATCCAGAAAATCACATTTTACATTTTTTATGAATTGATTTGCAAATTATGGTGGAAAATAAGTATTTGGTCACCTACAAACAAGCACGATTTCTGGCTCTCACAGACCCTTTACTTCTTCTTTAAGAGGCTCCTCTGTCCTCCACTCGTTACCTGTATTAATGGCACCTGTTTGAACTTGTTATCAGTATAAAAGACACCTGTCCACAACCTCAAACAGTCACACCTCAAACCCCACTATGGCCAAGACCAAAGAGCTGTCAAAGGACACCAGAAACAAAATTGTAGACCTGCACCAGGCTGGGAAGGCTGAATCTGCAATAGGTAAGCAGCTTGGTTTGAAGAAATCAACTGTGGGAGCAATTTTTATGAAATGGAAGACATACAAGACCACTGATAATCTCCCTCGATCTGGGGCTCCACGCAAGATCTCACCCCGTGGGGTCAAAATGATCACAAGAACGGTGAGCAAAAATCCCAGAACCACACGGGGGGACCTAGTGAATGACCGTCAGTAACACACTACGCGGGCAGGAACTCAAATCCTGCAGTGCCAGACGTGTCCCCCTGCTTAAGCCAGTACATGTCCAGGGCTGTCTGAAGTTTGCTAGAGAGCATTTGGATGATCTAGAAGAAGATTGGGAGAATGTCATATGGTCAGATGAAACCAAAATATAACTTTTTGGTAAAAACTCAACTTGTCGTGTTTGGAGGACAAAGAATGCTGAGTTGCATCCAAAGAACACCATACCTAATGTGAAGCATGGGGGTGGAAACGTCATGCTTTGGGGCTGTTTTTCTGCAAAGGGACCAGGACGACTGATCCGTGTAAAGAAAAGAATGAATGGGGCCATGTATCGTAAGATTTTGAGTAAAAACCTCCTTCCATTAGCAAGGGCATTGAAGATGAAACGTGGCTGGGTCTTTCAGCATGACAATGATCCCAAACAGCAACGAAGGAGTGGCTACGTAAGAAGCATTTCAAGGTCCTGGAGTGGCCTACCCAGTCTCCAGATCTCAACCCCATAAAAAATCTTTGCATGGAGTTGAAAGTCCGTGTTGCCCAGCAACAGCTCCAAAACATCACTGCTCTAGAGGAGATCTGCATGGAGGAGTGGGCCAAAATACCAGCAACAGTGTGTGAAAACCTTGTGAAGACTTACAGAAAACGTTTGACCTCTGTCAAGGGTATATAACAAAGTATTGAGATAAACGTTTGTTATTGACCAAATACTTATTTTCCACCATAATTTGCAAATAAAATCAGTAAAAATCCTACAATGTGATGTTCTGGATTTTTTTCCTCATTTTTTCTGTCACAGTTGAAGTGTACCTATGATGACAATTACAGGCCTCTCTCGTCTTTTTAAGTGGGAGAACTTGCACAATTGGTGGCTGACTAAATACTTTTTTGCCCCATTGTACTTCCAAAGTTGTTGCAAAATGGTTTAAGGACAACAAAGTCAAGGTATTGGAGTGGCCATCACAAAGCCCTGAACTCAAGCCTATAGAGAATTTGAGTGCAGAACTGAAAAAGCGTGTGTGAGCAAGGAGGCCAAACACACCAAGATAATCGTGAGGAGGGCACGACAACACCTTTTCCCCCTCAGGAGACTGAAAAGATTTGGCATCGGTCCCCAGATCCTCAAAAACATCTACAGCTGCACAATCGAGAGCATCCTGGCTGGTTGCATCACCGCCTGGTTTGGCTACTGCTCGGCATCTGACCGTAAGGACCTACAGAGGGTAGTGTGTACGGCCCAGTACATGACTGGGGCCAAGCTTCCTGTCATCCAGAACCTATATAATAGGCAGTGTCAGAGAAAAGCCCCAAAAGTTGTTATAGACTGTTTTTCAAGTCTAGGACCAAAAGGCTCCTTAACAGCTTCTACCCCCAAGCAATAAGACTGCTGAACAATTAATCAAATGGCCACCGGACTATTTACATTGACACTCCCCCTCCATTTGTTTTGTACACTGCTGCTACTCTCTGTTTATTATCCATGCATAGTCACTTCACCCCTACCTCCATGTACAAATGACTTCGACTAACCTGTACCCCCGCACATTGACTCGGTACCGGTACCCCCAGTATATTGCCTTGTTATTGTTATTTTATTGTGTTTCTTTTTAATTATTTTTTAACTTGAGTTTATTTGGTTAACATTTTCTTAACTCTTTCTTGAACTGCACTGTTGATTAAGGGCTTGTTAGTAAACATTGACTATTCTTCCAGTCCCTGCCACTTAAAAACATCACCGACAGCATGATGCTGCCACCACCATGCTCAACTGTAGGGATGGTGCCAGGTTTCCTCCAGCCATGACGCTTGGCATTCTGGCCAAAGAGATTAATCTTGGTTTCTTCAGACCAGAAAATCTTGTTTCTCATGGTCTGAGAGTCTTTAGGTGGCTTTTGGTAAGCTCCAAGCGGGCTGTCATGTGCCTTTTACTGGGGAGTGGCTTCCATCTGGCCACTCTACCAAAAAAGGCCTGATTGGTTGGGTGCTGCAGAGATGGTTGTCCTTCTGGATTGTTCTCCCATTCTCCCAAGAACTCTGGAGCTCTGTCAGATTGACCATTGAGTTCTTGGTCACCTCCCTGACCAAGACACTTCTCTCCCGATTGCTCAGTTTGGCTGGGCGACCAGCTCTAGGAAGAGTCTTGGATTCCAAACATCTTCCATTTAGGATTGATTGAGGGCACTGGGTTCTTGGGGACCTTCAATGCTGAAGAAATGTTTCGGTACCCTTCTCCGCATATGTACCTCGACACAATCCTGTCTCTGAACTCTACGGACAATTCCTTCGACACAATTGCTTGTTTTTTGTTCTGACAAGCACTGTCAACTGTGGGACCTTATATAGACAGGTGTGTGCCTTTCCAAATCATGCCCAATCAATTGAATTTACCACAGGTGGACTCCAATCAAGTATATATGTAGCATTGACGCTTCCCAAGAATGCAGTGTCCTCCATCATTCTTTAATGGAAGAAGTTTGGAACCACCAATACTCTTCCTATAGCTGGCCGCCTGATGAACAGAGAAAAGTACAGATCCTTGATGAAAACCTGCTCCAGAGTGCTCAGGACGTCAGACTGGGGCTAAGGTTCACCTTCCAACAGGACAACGACCCTAAGCCCACAGCTAAGACAACCCAGGAGTGGCTTAAATGTCCTTGAGTTTCCCAGCCAGATCCTGGACTTGAAGCCGATTTAACATCTCTGGAGAGACCTGAAAATTGCTGTGCAGCGATGCTCCCCATCCAGCCTGACAGAGAGGAGCTGCAGAGAAGAATGGGATAAACTCCCCAAATACAGGTGGGCCAAGCTTGTAGCATCATACCCAAGTAGACTTGAGGCTGTAATCGCTGCCAAAGGTACTTAATACTGTGATACTGTGTAAATGTGATTTCATTTGCAAAAATGTATACAAACCAGTTTTTGCTTTGTCATTATGGGCTATTGTGTGTTGATTGATGAGGGGGAAAACAATTTAATCAATTTTAGAATAAGGCAGTAAGTCAAGGGGTCTGAATACTTTCCGAATGCACCTTCCCAGCTCTGCAGATTTTGCTGCGAAGAGACAGAATCATTAGATCACTTGTTTAGGGACTTCCCTTACGTAGCTTGTTTGTATTCGCAGGATCAGGAATGGCCGCAATGTTTACCTGGAGCTAACTCTGCAAATAGCACTGCTGGGTGATTTTGAAAAGTCATAGTCAACTGATCAATAACATGATAATAATAATAGTTCTCTCACGTCACCCCGCTCCTCCACTCTCTCCACTGGCTTCCAGTTGAAGCTCGCATCCGCTACAAGACCATGGTGCTTGCCTACGGAGCTGTGAGGGGAACGGCACCTCAGTACCTCCAGGCTCTGATCAGGCCCTACACCCAAATAAGGGCACTGCGTTCATCCACCTCTGGCCTGCTCGCCTCCCTACCACTGAGGAAGTACAGTTCCCGCTCAGCCCAGTCAAAACTGTTCGCTGCTCTGGCTCCCCAATGGTGGAACAAACTCCCTCACGACGCCAGGACAGCGGAATCAATCACCACCTTCCGGAGACACCTGAAACCCCACCTCTTTAAGGAATACCTAGGATAGGATAAAGTAATCCTTCTCACCCCCCTTAAAATATGTAGATGCACTATTGTAAAGTGGCTGTTCCACTGGATGTCATAAGGTGAATGCACCAATTTGTAAGTCGCTCTGGATAAGAGCGTCTGCTAAATGACTTAAATGTAAATGTAAATAATACTCTTAGCAAAAATGGTATCTTTAATTTACAATCTGTACAAACTCTGAGAATAGAAGGTTTCAGAACATTTATTAAACATACATCTGTAAAATGTATATACACTGAACAAAAATATAAATGCAACATGTAAAGTGTTGGTCCCATGTTTCATGAGCTGAATAAACGAACCCAGTAATGTTCTATCCCTACAAAGCTTATTTCTCTCAAATTCTCTCTGGAGCGACGTGTACGACAGTGTGTTCCAGTTTCGGACCAATATCCATCAACTTTGCACAGCCATTGAAGAGGAATAGAACAACTTTCCATAGGCCACAACCAACAGCCTGATTAACTCTATGCCGCGCTGCATGAGGCAAATGTTGGTCACACCAGATACTGACTGGTTTTCTGATCTACACCCCTACTTTTTTTTTCAAAAGTCATCTGTGACCAACAAATGCATATACTTGCATTCCAATGAATGTAAAATCAATAGATTAGGGTATAATTAATTGATGTTTATTTAAGGCCTAATAAATGATTTCCTTATATGAACTGTAACTCAGTAAAATCTTTGAAATTGTTGCATGTTGCGTTTTATTTTTGTTCAGTGTAATTTGGAACAATGGGGAGTGTCATTGTACTCCCCAGAGTCCTATGCTGCATACTGACATTGATACACACACTGTTGCATGCACACGAAAAACAGACAGACGTCATCTCCACACACCATTGGCACAATATGGTCCTCTACCAACGAGCACTGACGTCCTGCTGCTCAGATTAAATAAACGTCAATTCTCGTTCCAGCAACACATGACCTGGGTGACAAATGATGTTGATTCAGGAAAGTAATCTGAACTCATGTCATCAGCTCCTTGATTGAATACTTTACCCATTGATTGATTGGTTTGGGATGCTTTCCCCAAGATGGTTTGATATTGACTGGTCCAGCACAGGTATCCTCAGTACTGGTGGTTGAGTGCCTTACTGTCCTCCTAATCAATGTCTATTACCTGGGACCTGTCGGTCTCTCCATCAGCCCATGTTCTGGAGCCTTCTTTCAACCTCCGCAGAGATTATATCCAAGGCAATCTAGCACCAGCCACTCACAATTCACCACATTTGGATATAAATGTGCCGGAGCTGAATTCCCAGCTAGCCGGGTCCAATTATTATCTCCAGAGCATTTTTCAGGGTGCGGCTGGCTGGCGTATTCACCAACCCACATGAGTCTTCTTTCAGACTGGCAACTTGTGTTTTTAATACGAGCTTCGTGGCTGTCAGACGACAGGCTGGGAACACATAGCAGTCTCTCCATGGGTGTGCATGCACAGGAAACATTTCCTATAATTATTACCGGGGCCAGGTTGAGAAATGGAGCCTATGGAAATCAGTTTGGCAATTTCGTGAAATGCCACATACGTGTAGACTGACAAGCAATTGCCTGGCCGAATGCCTTCTCCCTCTGCTTGCAGGATCTTTATTCTTTTAAAGTGACTGTTCTTAGGGTAGGAGGCGTTTTTTTTTCTCCAGAGCCTCTCACCCTGTCTTTTGATGTCACGTTATCGTTGGTTTTACTACCTGTGCATTTCCATAATGAGCCTATCTGAAACAATTTATGTCATGTGATATGGTTGGATGGATGTAGTATAATTGACCAACATCTGAAACGATTTATGTCATGTGATATGGTTGGATGGGCGTAGTATTATTGACCAACATGTTTCTCATTCCTATGTATGACATAATGTACCATATCAGACAATACCAATTGCAATGTGCCCACTGGCCACCAGCTGAACGATGTCATTGACATATTTCCATGTCAATGCTATTAATGTGCTGACATAGTCAATGTGAAAAACATGTTACCAGCATTTTAAGATGAGTTTATTTGTGAAGATTGCCAGCTGAGTTGCTGTTGTTATTTCCCAGAGTTACAGTACAGTGCTTTGACACTGGCATTATCAATGCAGATGTGCCATTCATGTCAATGTGGAGGAGGAGCAATTTACCTTCAAGGTTGACATTGGCAGTTTAGTTTGTTTTGCTGTGAAAAAGAACTCTGTATTTCTAGTTTTACAAAACTCCCCAATCATTTAAGAGCACCAAAATTAACTCGACCTATAGAGGAACTCATTCGGGGATTGAAAAAAGGGAGTGAGAGGGGATGAATGAAATAAAGATTCAGCATGTTCTGTTGGTCTGAAAAGAATGACTCGATGAGCGAGGCTGAAATGGAAACTCAAACGGGGGGATTAGATCAAATATGGCCGAGTAGAAACACTGCTGTTTAAATCTTTTAAAACGTTAATCCTCCCTTTGTTTCCTCGATCGGCTGGTGGAGATAGTGCCAGAAAAAGGAGACCCGGCGACATTGTTTGTTACATCTCGAATTTCACATCTAAGACACTTTTCATTGTCCAGCCACAAAGGAAATGACAGAGAGCGTGAGGGAGGTGGAGCCAGTTGGTCCTATCCATGCTTTTGGTCTCAGGAAACATGAAAGGGACATCTTCTTTCTTTTTTTAAACTAAAAAGTCATAAGGGGCAACCTGTGTACACTGTTATGCACAGAATCCTGTTAATCTTTAATGAGAAGAACACCAATGACAGCTGTGTGAGGCTGAGGCCATCATCATGAGAGAAGGAATCTTCCCACTCTTGCCCCTGCATTAGGACAATCGGCCTCGAGGATTTGTGATGTCCATTGAAGTGCACCATCAAGAACGAGCGTCCCTTTTCTCTCATAAACAATGTAGTTCAGAGGGCAGCAAATCTTCATGAATAATATTATCTATTTTGTCTGCTTATCGTTATCCAAGTGTCACTGATATTCTAGGCTGAGATGGAGATGATGATAGGCGAAATATGAAAAAAAGAGGATCTGTGGATCTTGACTCGTGACGTTCCAGACAATGTCTGTCTGAGATACATAAGTAGGGTTCGGCAAACAATGGACTATCACACACGAGGAAACAATTGGCCCTAAAGTCGAAGGGTTGGGAGGCCAGCAATCATCCCATATTTGATAACTGATCTGTGGTCGTGATATCCCCATATAAACTAAGTAAGCAGTACATTTCAAACCATTAGAAACAAATCATAGTTTTGAGTGGTTAGAAAAATAAAGACTGTTGTGGCTTGTGTTCAGTGTTCTGTGTGAAGTACCTAGTTGAAAGTTAAAGGAGTGGAAAACACCCCTGCTGTCATGATATGAAGGCCCCCAATGGGAGCAGATGAGCTAGCTCCCTCTCCCAGCAGTAATGATGGTATACAGTATGCAGCATTTAATTAGAGAACGCTGGCCTGGGCTGTGCTGTGCCAGGCTACAACAGCAAGCATATCTGTAGTGTACCAAGCATCATTAACGCCTCACTCATCCCCTGGCTGCTACAAGCGACTGGCGGCTAACTGAAAGGACCGGGCATATTGAGCACTGAGGCAATTTCTAACAAATGTTAGGAATGAATTACCAGTTGATTTTCAAAGGTGGTATGTTAAAGGTGAAGAAGTATTTGCCTATTGAGTATTAAATACGGCGATATTAGCGTGGTTTATTGGCATTGATTATTAAATAGGTTGAACTGAGGGTTCAGGCTCAACCCTGACATGACATTTGACAGTGCGTATTCACAATTAATGCTTTGTCATTGGAGACTTAGTTTCGTGTTACTCACATGCACATGCTTGATATTTGCGTTTCTGGAAAGGTAATTACATGCAGATTAGAATTCAAATCTGTCTGAGTTTGATTGTAAGCTAAATGGTATTCAGTCATATGAGGGTTTAGGCCTATAGATAGGTGAATACAAATGCAATAAAATAATTTAAGTTTTAAAGATAGCATGTCAGGAAATGTACCTCGACAGACAGTGTACCGAGGCAATCAGGTCTGTACTGTTCTTAAATTATGTTAATATCCTCCACAAATGGCTTAATGCGACCGCCTATCCGGCAGTTTCATTTAACTAAACGGTTCCTAACTGCGGGCCAATTGCTTTGTGAATGTGAAATCTTATTCAATCTAAAACTGTTTCGGTAAGTGGTGAGCCAAGATGTTTTAAAGGTGCTTTGTATTTTGTTCTACAATCATGGTTCCACATATTTGTTTCATCATCGACTAGAAAACAATTCAGTGAAAAAGAAAACTGTTATTGAATCCTATTGCTTCCATTTGGTTTGCAGTCATGGGAGGAAGAGAGTGGCTCAGTAGAGCTATAGTGATAGGGGATCAATGTGAGATGTGTCACAGGGTTGATGCTTACGTCAATTCAATTTGCAGTCAATGGGAAAAAAATGTGTTAACTAAATGAAACTTACAGTGCCTTGCAAAATTATTCATCATCATTTTTCTTATTCTTGTTGCACTACAACCTGTAATTTAAATAGATTTTTATTTGGATTTCATGTAATGGACATATACATAATAGTCCAAATTAGTGAAGAGAATTAAATAAATAAATAATAATAAATAAACTGAAAAGTGGTGCGTGCATATGTATTCACCCCCTTTGCTATGAAGCCCCTAAATAAGATCTGGTGCAACCAATTACCTTCAGAAGTCACCTAATTAGTTAAATAAAGTCCACCTGTGTGCAATCTGTCACATGATCTGTCACATGATCTCAGTATATATACACCTGTGCTGAAAGGCCCCAGAGTCTGCAACACTGCCACGCAAGGGGCACTGCTAAGCAAGGGGCATCAAACAGATCAGGGACAAAGTTGTGGAGAAGTACAGATCAGGGTTGAGTTATAAAAAAATATCTGACAAAAAAATAACTTTGAACATCCCATGGAGATCCATTAAATCCATTATTAAAAAATTGAAAGAATTTGGCACCACAACAAACCTGCCAATAGAGGGCCGCCCACCAAAACTCACAGACCAGGCAAGGAGGGAATTAATCAGAGGCAACAAAGAGACCAAAGATAACCCTGAATGAGCTGCAAAGCTCCACAGTGGAGATTGGAGCATCTGTCCATACGACCACTTTAAGCCGTACACTCCACAGAGCTGGGCATTACAGAAGAGTGGCCAGAAAAAAGCCATTGTTAAAGTGTTCGCCAAAACGCATTCCCCAAACATATGGAAGAATGTACTCTGGTCAGATGAGACTAAAATTGAGCTTTTTGCCCATCAAGATAAAGCTATGTCTGGCGCAAACCCAACACCTCTTATCACCCTGAAAACCTCATCCCCACAGTGAAGCATGGTGGTGGCAGCATTATGTTTTTCATCGGCAGGGACTGGGAAACTGGTCAGAATTGAAGGAATGATGGAAGCATACTGTGTCTTAGATGTGATCCTATGCATACTGCTAAAGCAACACTCGAGATGTTTATGGGGAAACATTTAAATGTCTTGGAATGGCCAAGTCAAAGCCCAGACATAAATCCAATTGAGAATCTGTGGTATGACTTAAAAATAGCTGTACACCAGCAGAACCCATCCAACTTGAAGGAGCTGGAGCAGTTTTGCCTTGGAGAATGGGCAAAAATCCCAGTGGCTAGATGTGCCAAGCTTAAAGAGACATACCCCAAGAGAGTTACAGCTGTAATTGCTGCAAAAGGTGGCTATACAAAGTATTGACTTTGGGGGGGTGAATAGTTTTGCACGCTCAAGTTCTGTTTTTTTGTCTTATTTCTTGCTTATTTCATAATAAAAAACATGTTACATCTTCAAAGTGGTAGGCATGTTGTGTAAATCAAATGGTACAACACCCCCCATATATTGCATTCAATGGGAAAAGATGTGTCGCAGCATTGACGCCTATGTCAATACATTATTTTCAATGGGAAAATAAGTGTCACAAGGTTGATGCTCATGTCAATTCCATTGGCAGTCAATGGGAAAATGTGTTAACTAATTGATGCATATGTCAATACATTGCATTCAATGGGAAAAGATGAGTGTCACAGGGTTGATGCATATGCCAATACATTTCCAGTCAATGGGAAAAATGACTCACAGACAAACATCTCTTTCTCTCTCCCTATCTCTATTCTCTAATCCTCCCTCCCTCTATTTCTCCTTGCCTTGATGTGTCTCTTTCTCTCTACCTTCTCTTCATCCCCCTCCTCGTCTCTCTCATCCCCCTTCTTTCACCCCTCTCTCCCTCCTCTCTCTTTCTCTCACTCCTCTCTCTTTCTCTCCCTCTCCCCTTCCCTCATTCCCCCCTTCTCTCTCCCTCATCTTCTTTCCCTCTCTCTCCATTTTCTCCTCTCTCCCTGCTCTCTCTTCCTCCTCTCTCCCACCTCCACAGACATTGACGCATAAATATACTTCAAGGGCATTGACGCATAAGTCAATACAATGCATTAAAGGCAAAAAAGTTGGAGCTACAGCTGCAATGGGTAAATTGGTGAAAGACAGACAGACAGGCAGGCAGACAGACAGTTTTAAGTATTTATTTATATTTTTACCAATATCCTCCTCAGAATTAATTATAATAAGGCTTTTAGCTTCTAGAACTGCAAGAACATTGTGTCCAACATAGGTCAAAAATACTTTTGGGTTGTTGACTTCAAATTTCATATGTCAGGTCATGATGGTCCCGCGATCACAAATATGTACAATTTGGGAAGATTCAACATGTTTAACCCTTCAAAACCTCTCTCATGACCCCCAATTATGTCACTTCCTGCAATTGAAATTCAATGTGTGGCCTCCTGTGGACACTCTTTAACAATGGAAAGTCTTTATGTTAAGAATTTACAGTTCTACAGAGGATAGAAAACAGTATTTTTGTGCAACTGCAGGGAGAGAATGAAGCATCATGTCATTTCCTGTTGCCACAGTAAACTGAATCTCAACACAGGGCACCCCTTTAAGGTCATGGTGGGTTGTGTTGAAGGACAGTTAGCTAGCTCAATTGCAGTCCATGGGTACGTCATGGTTATGTGAGAGCTGTAGGTAATGGTTTTCTATGGAAGAAAGGCCTTGTTCTCTGTGGGACCAGGATTTCACTGTGAAGAGTTCATTTCACATGTTTAGGTGTAGGCTTGCAATGGTCGGGAGCGTCTATTGAAACCTCAACCCTAATCCTAGCCTCAGTCCTCACCCTATCTTAATATCCACATACCGGCTCAATCCTAAACCTAGCCTCAACCCCACCCTCCAATGTGTCTAGAGAAACCGGAAACATCTGGTTTTCAGGGATACAGTATCTTCAACCTATCTTCCTTTTACCCTAAAAAACAGATGTGGTGACTCCGCTCAAGCATTAATTTTACGCCTGTGTAAGGGAGTGTACACTTATAACTATGAAATTATTAACGGGTTACCACTTGCTATTGAGTCAGCAAGAAACAAAAAAATGGTTTCAATTACAACTACGGTTAACTTATAATTCTGATTAACTTATAATTAACTTATAAGGTCGTAAAATGACATGGAAATGCATTCTTGAAGACAGTGGAGACAGTGTTTTATCAAACAAGAATGTATTTAGAGATACTACGGTAAAGCAATGAATGTACGTGATGAATGAATAAAGGAGATTGTAATGTCAAAATTAAATACTAATGTGATAGGCTTCAGAATCAATCACAAACAGGGAATGGGGATTAGAGGGCCTAACATCAAACAGACAGTCATTCTTGATATTTCAGACTGAAACAAGGAAGGGATTACAGGAGAAATATACTGTAAATAATAATAATAAAATAATATATACAGCTTACACTTTCAAATCAGGGAAAAGATAGGTGAGATAGAGCTGGATACTCTTATGTATATCCTGTCTGGAACCAAGTCTTCAGGGAACTCTCCATGGGGTAGAGATCAAAACAAAGGAGTCCAGTATCTCAAGGTCCCAGCGGGGAGGTGGTCCATGAATGATGTTGTAGTTTATAAATGACAGCAACCATATGGCTGGTTGCCGTCAGAACACAAGGAGTGGTGTTAGCATATTCAGTTTATAGTCCTGGACAGGAAGAGGTGAGGCCTCCTGTCTGGAGAGCTGTGATTGGCTCCGGTGAGGGAATAGTTCCTGGGGCTGGTCAGCCCCATTCATCGCCTGTATTGTGACATGGCAGGCCACAAGTTAATCAATTGTCCACATAAATGGAGGGTACTTTGTACACTCTCATAACGTCTTCCACCGCCTGTGTGAAGACTGTGTGATCTCACAGATATCAAACAGTATACTTTTACGTGGACGAATAAGGGAATAATAAGAATAATAATACCTGTTAAAGGGAAGATTGCAGAATTAGGTTACTGTTAAACATTCTGATTGGTTTCATCCTTCCAACTAAATGTCCCAATATAACATATCACGTTACATTTGCATTTTTAGGAGAGATTTATATTTGATCAGAATTTGACCGAAGTTATGTCAAAAAGTGTTAGGAAAAGTGACGTCAAGAGAACACATGAGTGAACACACGAGTGAACACACGAGTGAACACACAGCAGGAGTGAAGCCACTGTCCACGTAAGTCCGTAAAGACCCACATCATAGAGTGATTTTAAAAAAATCTGTATCATCATTTTTTTTAAAATCACGTCTACAGCACACAGGCTTTTAGCCTAACGTTACTAGCAGCAGTAACAGTAAATCCAGGCAAACACAAACATTGGCTACCATGATATCCTGCAAGTTATATTGGCAAATTAAGGTCAAGACGTTCAACAAAAATAAAGACATACCTTGAAATAAACAATGACATTAATCCAATTGGTATTTAACCATTCATTTCTGCAAAGCATGCAGTGTTGATGGAGTTGTAGCTTGCTTTCTATTTAGCTAGCTTATTCCATCCCCAAACACCATGCTGGATCCATATGGACCAGTTCATTTTTGCATGGGCCAGTGCGCTTAGCTACAGTGGTTCCTCCTTTAAAAGTTGTGTCCTACTGCGGCACACCTTGCGTGCTGCCGCAGAATTCTGAGGCACGTCATTAAATTGTCAGCCATTTTTTCTGTTACTGCAAGTTATTGCTAGTTTGACCACCAGAGGGCATTTTTGAGAAGCATTTGATAGTACTCCGTATTGGCATTACCAGAGAATTTAAAACCTTTTTTAGTAATAACATAGTATATGGGATTGATTTTAATAAATGTGGCTTAATTAATTTGATTAATATTATGGTGTTCCTATTCAGAGAAAAACAAAAAATGAAGCCCTCAGGGTGTCCATTAGGATGGAATGGAAAATATGGCACTGTACAATGTCACAGTAGGGAGTAGGCTACAGGATTGGATGATTCTAAATTGTTTGCCTTCATTAGACAACTTTGTTCCAATATTTCTGTAAATCAGTGATATTCATTCCCATCGTAATCCGTTATGGATCCATAACTAAATCAACTTCTGCAATTTGAAAAAGTATTTTTTAAATCATTATTTTATTAAAGAAATGTGTTTTTGTTTATTAGGCTACTGTGCAGTCTACATACTGTAGTAAACATGGGAGGTTGCCTAATTCCTTACATAAAGGAGAGCAGGCCATGTCTGTACTACAGAATGCAGGGCACACGGGAGACCGGTGTTATTTCATAGCTGTGATCCTGGAATGAGAAGGTGAGGTCAAACTTTTGACTGGTACTTGCTTAATGAATTTGATTAATATTATGGTGTTTATATTCCATGAAAAATGAAAACACCTCTGGGTTTCTGTTAGGATGGAACAGAAAATATGGCACTGTACAACGTGACGTTCATAAAGTCAGAGGGTTGTCTGTTTGTAAATTCAGACCATTTCGCTCTCGGAGTGCACACTGGACGTTCGGGCCGAGGAGTAGGGTTGATTTGAGTGTTCTGTCCTTACAAAGGCAGTCGAGCACCCAAGCTAACATTGGCTAGATTGCTAGCTACAGTTGAAGTCAGAAGTTTACATACACCTCAGCCAAATACATTTAAACTCTGATTAAATGTCAGGAATTGTGAAAAACTAAGTAAAACAATCCCTGTTTTAGGTCATTTGGGATCACCACTTTATTTAGAATGTGAAATGTCAGAATAATAGTAGAGATAATGATTTATTTCAATTTAAATTTCTTTCATCACATTCGCAGTGGTTCAGAAGTTTACATACACTCAATTAGTATTTGGTAGCATTGCCTTTAAATTGTTTAACTTGGGTCAAATTTTTCAGTTAGCCTTCCACAAGCTTCTCACAATAAGTTGGGTGAATTTTGGCCCATTCCTCCTGACAGAGCTGTTGTAACTGAGTCAGGTTTGTAGGCCTCCTTGCTCGCACACACTTTTTCAGTTCTGCCCACACATTTTATGTAGGATTGAGGTCAGGGCTTTGTGATGGCCACTCCAATACCTTGACTTTGTTGTCCTTAAACCATTTTGCCACAACTTTGAAAGTATGCTTGGGGTCATTGTCCATTTGGAAGACCCATTTGCGACCAAGCTTTAACTTCCTGACTGATGTCTTGAGATATCCACATGATTTTCCTGTCTCATGATGCCATCTATTTTGTGAATTGCACCAGTCCCTCCTGCAGCAAAGCACCCCTACAACATGATGCTGCCACCCCCCGTGGTTCACGGTTGGGATGGTGTCCTTCGGCTTGCAAGCCTCCCCCCTTTTTCCTCCAAACATAATGATGGTCATTATGGCCAAACAGTTCTATTTTTGTTTCATCAGACCAGAGGACATTTTTCCAAAAAGTATGATCTTTCTCCCCATGTGCAGTTGCAAACCGTAGTCTGGCATTTTCATGGCGGTTTTGGAGCAGTGGGTTCTTCCTTGCTGAGCGGCCTTTTTATGTTGATATATGACTCGTTTTACTGTGGATATAGATACTTTGGTACCTGCTTTCCTCTAGCATCTTCACAAGGTCCTTTGCTGTTGTTCTGGGATTGATTTGCACTTTCTGCACCAAAGTACGTTAATCTCTAGGAGACAGAATGTGTCTCCTTCCTGGGCGGTATGATGGCTTCGTGGTCCTATGGTGTTTATACTTGCATACTATTGTCGAGCAAAGATGCTCTGAGTTTGAAGGTAGCCCTTGAAATACATCCGCAGGTACACCTCCAATTGACTCAAATTATGTCAATTAACCTATCAAAAGCTTCTATAGCCATGACATAATTTTTTGAAATTTTCCAAGCTGTTTAAATCAAATCAAATCAAATCTAATTTATTTATATAGCCCTTCGTACATCAGCTGATATCTCAAAGTGCTGTACAGAAACCCAGCCTAAAACCCCAAACAGCAAACAATGCAGGTGTAAAAGCACGGTGGCTAGGAAAAACTCCCTAGAAAGGCCAAAACCTAGGAAGAAACCTAGAGAGGAACCGGGCTATGTGGGGTGGCCAGTCCTCTTCTGGCTGTGCCGGGTAGAGATTATAACAGAACATGACCAAGATGTTCAAATGTTCATAAATGACCAGCATGGTCAAATAATAATAAGGCAGAACAGTTGAAACTGGAGCAGCAGCACAGTCAGGTGGACTGGGGACAGCAAGGAGCCATCATGTCAGGTAGTCCTGGGGCACGGTCCTAGGGCTCAGGTCCTCCGAGAGAGAGAAAGAAAGAGAGAATTAGAGAGAGCATATGTGGGGTGGCCAGTCCTCTTCTGGCTGTGCCGGGTGGAGATTATAACAGAACGTGGCCAAGATGTTCAAATGTTCATAAATGACCAGCATGGTTGAATAATAGTAAGGCAGAACAGTTGAAACTGGAGCAGGAGCATGGCCAGGTGGACTGGGGACAGCAAGGAGTCCTCATGTCAGGTAGTCCTGGGACATGGTCCTAGGGCCCAGGCCAGTTGAAACTGGAGCAGCAGCATGGCCAGGTGGACTGGGGACAGCAAGGAGTCATCATGTCAGGTAGTCCTGGGGCATGGTCCTAGGGCTCAGGTCCTCCGAGAGAGAGAAAGAAAGAGAGAAGGAGAGAATTAGAGAACGCACACTTAGATTCACACAGGACACCGAATAGGACAGGAGAAGTACTCCAGATAAACAAACTGACCCCAGCCCCCCGACACATAAACTACTGCAGCATAAATACTGGAGGCTGAGACATGAGGGGTCAGGAGACACTGTGGCCCCATCCGAGGACACCCCGGACAGGGCCAAACAGGAAGGATATAACCCCACCCACTTTGCCAAAGCACAGCCCCCACACCACTAGAGGGAAATCTTCAACCACCAACTTACCATCCTGAGACAAGGCCGAGTATAGCCCACAAAGATCTCCGACACGGTACAACCCAAGGGGGGAACCCAGACAGGCCGACCACAACAGTGAATCAACCCACCCAGGTGACGCACCCCCCCAGGGACGGCACGAGAGAGCCCCAGCAAGCCAGTGACTCAGCCCCGTAACAGGGTTAGAGGCAGAGAATCCCAGTGGAAAGAGGGGAACCGGCCAGGCAGAGACAGCAAGGGCGGTTCGTTGCTCCAGAGCCTTTCCGTTCACCTTCCCACTCCTGGGCCAGACTACACTCAATCATATGACCCACTGAAGAGATGAGTCTTCAGTAAAGACTTAAAGGTTGAGACCGAGTTTGCGTCTCTGACATGGGTAGGCAGAGTCAACTTAGTGTATGCATACTTCTGACCCACTGGAATTGTGATACAGTGAATTCTAGGTGAAATAATCTGTCTGTAAACAATTGTTGAGCTCCCCCCATTGTTTTCCTATGGAGAGGCATGCCAATCTATTTCGCCAAATATCTCACTGTGTATATTTAGAATTTTTCAAGTCAGGCATCATTTCAATCAGGAAAATCTCCTCTTTGTAATTATGTAAGTCTGGACAGCGAGCTTGTTTGTCATTGCTAGACCAGAATATTTTTCCTTTCTCATTACGCAGACAAGCACAGTTGACACCATTGAGGTCCGGATGCTTACTTTCTACACAAGTTGTTTTTTTCCCAGTTTCGTCCGAAGAACAGATTATAGTGGTGAAATAATAAAAGGATATTTTTTTGTGCCATTTAGAAATGGAATTCTAAGCATCACTCCAGTCAAAACAAGCTTGTTCGCTTCCATTCATTTGCTATGGGCTCGCGCTAGTGTTTCAGCTTAGCCAACGTTCTTAAGCCGTTTTTCAGCCTTGGGTGAATTTTGACTCATTCTATTGTCCAGCCTATAGATAGCCAAAGCGAATTTACGAAAGCACCCCAATGTCCATTGAGAATGCACAACGACTATACCATTTAGTTAGTCTAAGAATGACAGGAATGATCAAGTCAATAAACGTTGGGTAGTTAGATAGCCTATAGTTAATATACTGTCATGTTTGATGTATAACTACTAACGTTAGGTAGATAGCTAGCTAACATACCTGTACATACTGCTGTAATGATATATGGTTCGTAAGGACAGCGTAGCTAACAAATTGTCAGCCAACATAACATGTAAGGTAACTTATCTGAAAAGTCATTACTTTATTACATTGAGTAGCAAACTACCCCTTGGTCATTAGGGCAAATCTGGTCTGTGATAGGTGTGGAAAAAAAAACTCCTATCTCCACTATTAGACTATTCTTTAGTAAAGGTTGAATAGTCTATTGTTCAGCTATTAGCCCCCCTCCCCAACTTGCAACAAATTGTTGTTGTTCCTTTCCCTCTTCCACGCATCATCATTCTGCACCTGTGTGGCTTGCTTGTGGGCGTGCTGACAGGGTATGGCAGCATCTTCGGTTGTGTGTCAAGAATTCTGCTTACAGAAGCACATTTGTATGAAGGTGGGGTTATTCACAGGAAAATTATTATATGCTATGAAGGTACCTTTGTGTGTTCTTGTCAAGAGCAAAGTTTTTTTTTTCAATCAAAAATTAATTGTTCTGAAAGCATCTTTTTTCCGACACAAAGGAAGACAGAGGACACCTACAAAGGAGGACTGTGTGATGATGGTATCTCAGGTAAGCAGCACTGGGCATTCTTCCGTCCAACATTTACATAGCTCCTACGATTCAGTGTCGGTTCATAACATTACATATGTACCGTAGAATGATTAATAATTGCATGATTTTTCTCAAGCTAACCAAAAGCATTTAGCTACGAACTCCTGTTCTCGCCATTTTCATCTCATAAGCAGGCCATGTCATATTTGTTTCATAGTCGATATATAATCATATTTCATGACAGTGTAACAGTTAGCTTTTTTACTGAAGGATGAAAGAACACAATGTGTCTGTCATGAAGAGATAGGGTTGTCTGCAGCGTGTAGATGGTGCAGGTATCATTGCACATTTCCCATCACCTAATGAACAACCACAATACCGCTAAGCTTTCTGTGCTGTATTGACGGATCCTGAAAATGGCATCTGCTGCTTTAGATTGAACATTGATATCATTTATTTTTTGTTACTACTATTTTGTAGCTACAACACCTGTACGGGTTCGGGAGAGACGAAGGTCGAAAGTCATGCGTCCTCCGAAACACAACCCAACCAAGCCGCACTGCTTCTTAACACATTGCACATCCAACCTGGAAGCGAGCCGCACTATTGTGTTGGAGGAAACACCGTGCAACCTTGATTAGCATGCACTCCACCCGGTCCGCCACAGGAGTCGCTGGTGCGCGATGAGACAAGGATATCCTTACTGGCCAAACTCTCCCTAAACCGGACGACGCTAGACCAATTGTGCGTCGCCCCACAGACCTCCCAGTCGCGGCTGGCTGCGACAGAGCCTGGGCACGAACCCAAAGTCTCTGGTGGCATAGCTAGCGCTGCGATGCAGTGCCCTAGACCACTGCGCCACCTGGGGGGCCCAGGTGTAGTTATTGTTTTCATACCTACAAAAAATATGCTATTTTCTTTAATTTCAGAGAGCGAGCTGATCAAGGGGTTGAAAATGTAGATATTGCCAGATGTTCACTGTCCGAGGAACAGGCCGTTGAAGCATTATTGCTGGCAAAAGTGTCCATAACCAGAGGTAATTAAACTGTTCTGTGTTATTTTTATCTCTTCATCTCTGCCTGTCTTGTTGTACATGGAACCTGTCTTACATGCATTAATTGAAAAAACCTTAAAATGTCAGCAGCTAATTTTCAGATTTACACCACATACACATAGCCATTTTCACTGGATTATCTGTTGCTGCCAAGTTATGATTTCCATTGGGGTTAGCCGTGCAATAACCAAGTGGTGATACACATAGCCCTGTATATTGAAATGTTTCAGGTACAGTCTGATAGGTGTCTGCGTCACATACAGTATCTTCTATTGACATTTTCTTCGATTGTTTGTCATCATGTGTCTGTTTTTCAGCATAAAGTACTCTGTAGCCACTCAGTATTGACACCAGGTGAGACCACAGATAGACTGTTATGTGTGTGTGTGTGTGTGTGTGTGTATCTTCTTCACGTCATCCCTCTCCCCCTTCTTCCTAAATCCTCTAGGTTATATCAGCTGTTTTGGTGAACCCCTCCCGCATCTGAACTGGCTGACACTGAGGGCACTGCATGATCATAGGTGAGAGGTCACTTAGTCAAGCCAACAGGAAGTATTATTAAAGAAATGCTTTACATTGAAATACAGACAGAGATGTAGTAGTCTCAGAGTTAATGATCCAAGGTCAGTTTTGCATTTCACCTCCTGATGATTATGATGACTGACCATTTAAAATAAAAAACAGGCTTAATCATGCTCTCTCTCTTTATCCATCGGTCTCTCGCCTGCAGGTATGTTATGATGTGGGAGAGGAAGTCACCTCACTTCGGGCAAACTGGCCCAAGGCTGGTTAGGAAACACCACAATTGTGATTAACTGAGAGAATATTAGGGTAGCACTGTAATTTAGTAATCATATGTGGTCTGCGGCTGTTCTTACCTCTTTCCCTTTCTATCTTCGACACCTCTCTCCCCACCTCGTCTTTCTTCCTCGTTTTATAATGCACACCTTATGTGCATTGAAGTACAGATTGAACGTGTATTTATAATATAATATTGCAATGATCATAATTATAATGTATGTATTATGTATTTATAACACCTGGATAATGAACTTCTTTCAATAAAGCATTTCACATTCTCCACTGGTTGAAATTAAGTATCTCATTGAAATACTATCCCATGTCCTCAGATTAATGCAGATGAAGGGAGTTAGTAATGCATAGTTTTTCTTCTGTATATATGAATTACAAATCAATCATGTTTCAAGTGCATTGCATAATGTGTAATCAATGATGTCCCAGGAGCAGGAGTGGTAAACACTGTTGAAGTGTATAATTCTAATACATACATGCAGACACAGCATCATTCAAATAATGAAGTTTGATATGACTGAAAAATAATGTCTGAGAGATTTATTGTCATGTTTTGTCTTATATTGTCTTGTCATTATGCTTTCCCTTCTGTTCGTTTCCCCTGCTGGTCTTATTAGGTTCGTTCCCTTTTTCTATCCCTCTCTCTCCCCCCTCCCTCTCTCTCCTCTCTCTATCGTTCCGTTCCTGCTCCCAGCTATTCCTCATTCTCATACTCACTCATTTAGTCTTTTCACACCTGTCCCCTATCTTGTCCTCTGATTAGAGTCCCTATTTCTCCCCTTGTTTTCCGTTTCTGTCCTGTCGGATCCTTGTATGATGTTCGCTGTGCTGTGTCGTTGTCTCGCCCTGTCGTGTCTTGTCTCCTTCAGATGCTGCGTGTAGCAGGTGTCTTGGTCTGCTACGGTCGGTGCCTTCCCGAGGCAACCTGCAGTCAATGGTCGAGTCTCCAGTCTGTCCTCGTCACTACGAGTGGATTTAAGTTTTTTCATGTTTTGTTTTCGTCTTGAGTTTTACTGGAATAAAGACTCTGTTTTCGCTAAATCGCTTTTGGGTCCTCATTCACCTGCATAACATTTATACCTGAACTGCACCTTTATTTGCCAAGGAAGAGTACCTGATCTGTGAATATATTCAACGTACAGGCTACAATGTGGGAATCTATATACAGTACATGTATATAGGGCTTGCATCCTTGGCACAATAAAGTTATTATATACTATTCTATCCATAGGCTTCATTAATGCCACTCAACTATGATAGCTGAGGTTCATAGATTGGCATGAATATTAGTTCAGAACCTAACGTTTTAGGGTCCATACACAGATTGGCTACATACTGTAGCTAGCTATACATCCATAGGCATACAGTTATTTTTTATCCTCCACTACACAATAAGCAACTAAATAGTTAGCTAGCTATGTTACTTCAGCTGCATTGCAAGGCAAGCTTACACAATTGTACATTCAATTTGCAGTAAATGCTTCAGCTAGCTAGATTCTATATTTCCACTGTTTCACAAGATGACAACCTGCTTTGATGGTTCTCGGGAGTCCCTAAAACATTAAACAACATGAATTACAAATGAATTCTCCTGTCATAACATTAGCTAATGTTAGCTAGTCAGATAACTTGCTAAATAGTGATTTTCGTAAATTAATTTTATGACAAAAAAATAATGCACAAATGTTTGTCTCTACATTAACTAACATATTCCTCTCACTTGTACATGTTTTGCTTGACTCGTTAAAATGTTAGAACTACTTACATTTGGTTCCAAGATCGCAACTTTTAAAGGAAGAACCAGCTGTAGCTGTTATCTTAATTTTTTTTTAATCTTAATTTTTTTTAAATCATCGGCTAGCAACATAACATGACAAAACTCTTTGGGCACTTTAGTACCTACTTACCTGATTCTTGACATCAATGACGTATAGTATTGTATTGCAATGTATTGTTGGTATATGAGTTTTTGATCAATGTAATTCAAATTGTGAAAATGGAAGTGTATTATACTATTTTTTAAACTTTTGCATGGAGGCAATTTAAATGCAATATAATCAATCTACGTTGTTAGATTTCTGGAATATATATTGTTCAACCTTTCCTTTAATTGTCAGAAAAGCATACCACATACATTCTAAAATTCTATCTTATAACACACCAGTAGTGGTCGGTGCCATTTACTTATTTTTTTATGAGCATGGCCTTATTTCTATTACAGCATATTGGGTGACTGTCATTCATATTCCATTCACCCAGCTCAAAGTAACATTGATAGGATTAGGCTACCACATGATACTCAAATTTTCCCTGTACCCACCATGCTACAACCTAGTCTATGAATTAAAGTTTACAGCGTAGGTGCACAGGTTGAGAGAATTTTGAGTAATCAAGGTGACAGACACTGACACATTCAATACCGCCTTGCACACACTTGCCTGCATCTAGCTGATCAAGGGTGTAGTCATTAGTCCAACAGTTGCAAATAAGTTTCTATTGCATAAATCCAGGTATGTTTATCCCCGTTTCTTTTGCTTCCGATTAAGAAATGTTTTTCATAAGAATCGGTGGAATGAATACACCCCTGATCCCATGCAAACACAGTTCACTTTCATAGCAGCCATATAAAACGGCATGATAACTTTGCTCCTTGTGTATACCGTACCTTTCAGAAAGTATTCAGTATTCAGATATACCTGCTGGAGCGCGTGCTACGAATGGGTGCTGCTATGGTGATCAGTGAGCTGACTTGTAGATAAGGTGGGGCTTTACTTGTAGATAAGGTGGGGCTTATCTACAAGTAGATAAGGTGGGGCTTTACCTAGCAGAGACTTGTAGATAAGCTGTAGCCAGTGGGTTTGGCGACGAGTATGAAGCGAGGGCCAACCAATGAGAGCGTACAGGTCGCAATGGTGGGTAGTGTATGGGGCTTTGGTGACAAAACGGATGGCACTGTGATAGACTGCATCCAGTTGGTTGAGTAGAGAGTTGGAGACTATTTTATAGATGACATCACCGAAGTCGAGGATCGGTAGGATGGTCAGTTGTATGGCATTACGGAAGGAGAGTTGTATGGCATTGAAGCTCGTCTGGAGGTTAGTTAACACAGTGTCCAAGGAGGGGCCAGAAGTATACAGAATAGTGTCTTCTGCGTAGAGGTGGATCAAAGAATCACCAGCAGCAAGAGCAACATCATTGATGTAAACAGAAAAGAGAGTTGGCCCGAGACTTTAACCCTGTTGCACACCCATAGAGACTGTCAGAGGTCTGGACAACAGGCCCTCCGATTTGACACACTGAATTATCAGAGAAGAAGTTGGTAAACCAGGTGAGGCAATCATTTGGGAAACCAAGGCTGTCGAGTCTGCCAATAAGAATGTGGTGATTGACAGAATCGAAAGCCTTGGCCAGGTCGATGAATACTGCACAGTAATGTCTCTTATCGATGGCGGTTATGATGTTGTTTAGAACCTTGAGCGTGGCTGAGGTGCACCCATTATCAGCTCGGAAACCAGATTGCATAGCGGAGAAGGTATGGTGGGAATCGAAGTGGTCAGTAATCTGTTTGTTAACTTGGCTTTCGAAGACCTTAGAAAGACAGGGTAGGATAGATATAGGTCTGTAGCAGTTTGGGTCTAGAGTGTCACCCCCTTTGAAGAGGGGGATGACCGGGGAAGCTTTCCAATCTTTGGGAATCTCAGACGATACGAAAGAGAGGTTGAACAGGCTAGTAATAGGGGTTGCAACCATTTCGGCAGAAAATTTTAGAAAGAGAGAGTCCAGATTGTCTAGCCCGGCTGATTTGTAGGGGTCCAGATTTTGCAGCTCTTTCAGAACCTCAGCTATCTGGATTTGGGTAAAGGAAAAATGGTGGGGGCTTTGGCGGGTTTCTGTGGAGGGTGCCGGGCAGTTGACCAGGGTAGGGGCAGCCATGTGGAAAACATGGCCAGCCGTAGAGAAATGCTTATTGAAATTCTCAATTATAGTGGATTTATCAGTGTGACAGTGTTTCCTAGCCTCAGAGCAGTGGGCAGCTGGGAGGAGGTGCTCTTATTCTCCATGGACTTTAGTGTCCCAGAACTTTTTTGAGTTAGTACTACAGGATGCAAATTTCTGTTTGAAAAAGCTTGCACTAGCTTTTCTAACTGCCTGTGTATATTTGTTCCTGACTTCCCTGAAAAGTTGCATGTCACGGGGGCTATTCGATGCTAATGCAGAATGCCACAGGATGATTTTGTGCTGGTCAAGGGCAGACAGGTCTGGAGTGAACCAAGGACTATATCTATTCCTAGTTCTACATTTTTTGAGAGGGGCATGCTTATTTAAGATGGTGAGGAAGGAACTTTTAAAGAATAGCCAGGCATCATCTACTGGCAGGATGAGGTCAATGTCATACCCCGGCCAATGTCATACCCTGGCCAGGTCGATTAGAAAGAACTGCTCGCAGAAGTGTTTCAGGGAGCGTTTGACAGTGATGAGGGGTGGTCGTTTGGTCGCAGACCCATTACGGATGCAGGCAATGAGGCAGGGATCGCTGAGTTCTTGATTGAAAACAGCAGAGTTGTATTTGGAGGGCGAATTACTTAGGATAACATCTATGTGGGTGCCCGTGTTTACTGATTTGGGGTTGTACCTGGTAGGTTCATTGATAATTTGTGTGCGATTGAGGGCATCAAGTTTAGTTTATTGGATGGCCGGGGTGTTAAGAATGTCCCAGTTTAGGTCACCTAGTAGCACGAGCTCAGAAGATAGATGGGGGGCAATCAATTCACATATGGTATCGAGGGCACAGCTGGGGGCAGAGGGAGGTCTATAGCAAGCGGCAACAGTGAGAGACTTATTTCTGGAAAGGTACATTTTTAGAAGTAGAAGCTCATATTGTTTGGGTACAGACCTGGATAGTAAGACAGAACTCTGCAGGCTATCTTTGCAGTAGATTGCAACACCGTCCCCTTTGGCAGTTCTATCTTGGCAGAAAAGGTTATAGTTAGCAATAGAGATTTCAGGGTTTTTGGTGGTTTTCCTAAGCCAGGATTCAGACACGGCTAAGACATCTGGGTTGGCAGAGTGTGCTAAAGCAGTGAGTAAAACAAACTTAGGGAGTAGGCTTCTAATGTTAACATGCATGAAACCAAGGCTTTTACGTTTACAGAAGTCAACAAATGAGAGCACCTGGGGGGTGGGAGTGGAGCTAGGCACTGCAGGACCTGGATTAACCTCCACATCACCAGAGGAACAGAGGAGAAATAGGATAAGGGTACGGCTAAAGACTATACAAACTGGCCGTCTAGCACGTTCAGAACAGAGAGTAAAAGGAGCATGTTTCTGGGCACGATAGCATAGATTCAAGGCATAGTGTACAGACAAAGGTAAGGTAGGATGTGGGTACATTGGAGGTAAACCTAGGCATCGAGTAATGAAGAGAGAGATGATGTCATCGTATATGTAGGAGGTGGAACAACATGGTGGGTTAAGGCATATTGAGCAGGGCTAAAGGCTCTACAGTGAAATAAGACAGTAATCACTAACCAGGACAGTAATGGACAAGGCATATTGATATTAGAGAGATGCATGCATAGCCAAGTGAACATGTGGGTCCAGTGAGTGGTTGGGCTGGCTGGGGACACGGCGATTCAGACAGTTAACAGGCTAACAAGCTAACAGTTAGTAGGCCCGGGGCTAAACAAGCTAGCAGCTAGTAGACCGGGGCAAGCTAGCAGTTAGCAGGCCGGGTTAGCAAGCAAGCAGTTAGCATGGGCTAGCAGTTACAGACCGGGCAGGCAAGCTAGCAGTTAGCAGGCCGGGTTAGCAAGCAGTTGGCAGACCGGGTTAGCAAGCAAGCAGATAGCAGGGGCTAGAAAGTTAGCCTTTGGGGGACGTTGCGATGAGGGTGAGTCTGTTTTTGCCTCTTCTTGCGGTGATGTCGATAGACCAGTCATGGAATTAGTAGGGTTCCAAGTAGCTCTAGGTAGCTAGCAGGCCTAGCTGGTTAGCATAATGGGCCTTCAGCGGGCGTCACGCCTGAGGGGCCTGTTGGAGTCCTCGGGCAGATTATGTTGGTATTCCAGTCGTAGGGGATCTGCGGGGTTCCATGACCCGTACCGGCTGTAGAAGGGGTCCGGATATTGTAGCCCAGGAGTATACTTTGGTGGTAGCACAGGAGCCCTGGCCGGGCTAGCTTCAAGCTAATTGGTGCTTGCTCTGGGATGGAAACGCTAGCCAGGAGTAGTCATCTGGGATTGCGGTTAGCTAGTTGTGAAGATCCAGATTAAAATGTTCAATTTGCGGTAGGAATCCGGGGATAAAAATAACAGGTCCGTTATGCTCTGGTTAGATTCACGTTGTTCAAACTGACGAGAGCTTTGCAAGCTGAAGGTTAGCTGATGACCACAGGCAATGGTTTGCTGACTGATAGCTGGTAGTTAGCTGGCTAGCTTCGGTTGAGGGATTCTGGATCCGAAGTAAATATAAATACTTTAGGAAAAAAAAGCAGATCCACGCCACATTGGGTGAGGCGGGTTGCAGGAGAGTATTTAGATGTTGCGGTTTAGCAAAATATTTGAAAGGATATGCGACGAAAAAGATGTAAAACGATATATACAAGGGACAGGACAGGACAAAGACGTCTGACTGCTACGCCATTTTGGATCATCAATGGATAGTCCTTCATGGATAGGGGGGATACGCCTCTTTTAGGGGGGGGGTGTCTGGACATACTCTCACTTATACAGCTCACATGTTGATCGCTGCATTGCACAGAAGCCTCTCTTTCTGCATTAACCTTTAATCATGAACATCATTTATTTATGCCTAACAAAAGTAAAACATATGCTCTCAAATGCTGTACAAATTTAACTGAAAGCTTAAACATCTACTCGCTTTTTTATGACTAAACTTCATCAGACATGCTCCCTCAGCCCTGACAGACTTAAGCTTCTTTCCCCCATTCTTGTCTGCTGTGTTTCAAACTCATATTTACAATAAATCAAGGCTTAATAGGTGATTAATCAGTTTAAGTTTTAATTTGTTGATTTGAACTGGTAAAATCTTCATTTCTCACCGGATTGGCCTTCGACAGAGCTGCTGGCAATGCCTCCGAAGAATTTCCGTATATCCATCTAACATTAGTCGTTAGCTAGCCTACAGTTGAGAAATTGAGGATAATACATTGACATTGTGATCAATACTATGTCATCTTTTTTACACAAGACCTACTGATAATTGTTTTGCAATGGCCCACTGAATGAAAGCAATTGAGTATGAAAAGACATGTGCATGATGTTCAGTCATCAGTCTCATTTATAGCCTGGCACAGATAGCAAAACTACATTAAATACAATGTTAATTAGATATTGCCGCCACATAACTTATGTTGAATATAAAAGACACCGTTAACGTTACGGTCAGCTAGCTCGCAACGTCTGTTACACTGTAACTTTCAGGCAGCTTCATGTAAAAACATCTTGATTAACAAACTTACCAACAATTCACATCGCAGCCTATCTGCATGAATCCGTCCTGTCAGAGCCTTTTCCTGTCCATTTACTGTTAGCTAGCAGTCTCAAGCCACAGAAGTAGCTAACATTAACCAAAATGTTAGCTACAAGTAGGCCTAACAGTCACAAGGGTGTGTAGCACCCTCTGCAGCAGCAGCCTCCCCAGGTCCTAGTGCCTTCCTGGTAAGAAGTTTAAGATGCAACGGAATGGTTGACAAAAAAAATAAATCACTGAGAAAATATATTGACTGATATATTGATTTAGTTGGGGGGGCTAATGAATATGAATAGGCCTAGCGACATCCCTGATTCAGACCCCTTGATTTTACGTTACAGCCTTATTCTAAAATTAATTTAAAAAAAATTATAATCCTCAGTCTACTAACAATACCCCACAATGACAAAGCAAAAACAGATTCTTATAATTTTTTGCCAATACAAATAAACCAATACAAATAAATAAAAAAGTTACCTTATTTACATAAGTATTCAGACCCTTTGCTATGAGACTCGAAATTGAGTTTAGGTGCATCCTGTTTCCATTTATCATCCTTGAGATGTTTCTACAACTTGATTAGAGTCCACCTGTTATATATTCAATTGATTGGACATGATTTGGAAAGGCACACCTGTCTATACAAGGTCCAAAAGTTGACAGTGCACGCCAGAGCAAAAGACAAGTCATGAGGAAGGAATTGTCCGTAGGGTCCCAAAACAATTCCCCAAAACACAGTGGCCTCCATAATTCTTGAATTTAAGGAGTTTGGAACCACCAAGACTCTTCCTAGAGCTTGGTCGCCCGCCAAACTGGGTGTGCCTTTCCAAATCATGTCCAATTAAGGATGATCAATGGAAACAGGATACACCTGTGCTCAATTTATGTAAATAAACAATTCTGTTTGTTATTTTTTATACATTTGCAAACATTTCTTTATGGAGTATTGTGTGTAGGTTGATAAGGGAACAAAATATTTAATCAATTTTAGAATAAGTCTAACGAAACAAAACATGGAAAAAGTCAAGGGGTCTGAATACTTCCCCAATTAGCACTGTATATACAAAAGTATCTATACAACCCTTCAAATGAGTGGATTTGGCTAATTCAGCCACAGTCGTTGCTGACAGGTGTATAAAATCGAGAACACAGCCATGCAATCCATAGACAAACATTGGCAGTAAAATGGCCTTAGGATGCCAACTTTACAGCAAGTCAGTTTGTTAATGTTATTGTGACGTGGAAATGTTGAGGAGCAAGTAGGTCACAGAAGCTCACAGAACTGGACCGCTGAGTGCTGAAGCACGTAGTGCATAAAAATCGTCTGACCTCGGTTGCAACACTCACTACCGAGTTCCAAACTGCCTCTGGAGGGAACGTAAAGCAAAATAACCATTTCTCTGGAGTTTCATGAAATTGGTTTCCATGGCCGAGCAGCTGCACAGAAGCCTAAGAACACCATGCGCAATGCCAAGTGTCGGCTGGAGTGTTATAGAACTAGCTGCCATTGGACTCTGGAGCAGTGGAAATGATTGTAGACCTCCACAAGTCTGGTTCATCCTTGGGAGCAATTTCCAAACAACTGAAGGTACCACGTTCATCTGTACAAACAATAGTAAGCCAGTATAAACACCATGGGACCACACAGCCATCATACCTGTCACGCCCTGGCCTTAGTTACCTTTGTTTTCTTTATTATTTTGGTTAGGTCAGGGTGTGACATGGGGATTTATGTGTTATCTGGTCTAGGGGTTTTGTATGTTTATGGGGTGTTCTACTAGTCTAGGTGTTTATGTAAGTCTACGGTTGCCTAGATTGGTTCTCAATTAGAGGCAGGTGTTTATCGTTGTCTCTGATTGGGAACCATATTTAGGTAGCCTGATTTGTGTTGGGTTTTATGGGTGGTTGTCTTCTGTCTTTGTGTCGATGCACCAGATAGGACTGTTTCGGTTTTTCACATTTGTTGTTTTGGTATTTTGTGGTGTTCACATTTATTGGCTTTATTAAACATGTTGAACACTAATCACGCTGCGCTTTGGTCCGATCCTTCGTCCACAGAAGAAAGCCGTTACAATACCGCTCAGGCAGGAGACACGTTCTGTCTCCTAGAGATGAACGTACTTTGGTGCAAAAAGTGCAAATCAATCCCAGAACAACAGCAAAAGGACCTTGTGAAGATGTTGGAGTAAACGGGTACAAAAGTATTTATATCCACAGTAAAACGAGTCCTATATCGACATAACCTGAAAGGCCACTCAGCAAGGAAGAAGCCACTGCTCCAAAACCGCCATAAAAAAGCCTGACTACGGTTTGGGATAAAGATCGTACTTTTTGGAGAAATGTTTTCGGGTCTGATGAAACAAAAATTAGAACTGTTTGGCCATAATGAAAAAGGAGGACGCTTGCAAGCCGAAGAACACCAGCACAACCGTGAAGCACGGGGGTGGCAGCATCATGTTGTGCTGGTGCTTTGCTGCAGGAGGGACTGGTGCACTTGACAAAATAGATGGCAACATGAAGGAGGAAACTTGTGTGGATATACTGAAGCAACATCTCAAGACCTCAGTCAAGAAGTTAAAACTTGGTCGCAAATGAGTCTTCCAAATGGACAATGACCCCAAGCATACTTTCAAAGTTGTGGCAAAATGGCTCAACAAAGTCAACAAAGCCAAGGTATTGGAGTGGCCATCACAAAGCCCTGACCTTAATCATATAGACATTTTTTGGGGCAGAACTGAAAAAGCGTGTGCGAGCAATGAGACCTACAAACCTGACTCAGTTACACCAACTCTGTCAAGAGGAATGGGCCAAAATTCACCCAACCTATTATGGGAAGCTTGTGGAAGGCTAACAGAAACATTTGACCCAAGTTAGAAAATGTAAAGGCAATGCTACCAAATACTGATTGAGTGTATGCAAACTTCAGACCCACTGGGAATGTGATGAAAGAAATAAAAGCTGAAATAAATCACACTCTACTACTATTCTGACATTTCACAATTGCCTTTCTCTCTCTTTGAGTCAACTACTCACCATATTTTATGCATAATCTGTAGCTTATGTTTTCAGTACAAGATTCATTCTCTGAACCTTTGATTGGGTCGACAACATGTCAGTTCACGCTGCAAGAGCTCTGATAATTACTGTGTCCATGGAAGGAGGTGAGAACCAAGAGCCTCCTAGGTGTTGTATTGAAGTCAATGTACCCAAAGGATGACAGAAGCTAGCTACAACATGGTGCCACTTTACAGAGTGCTGCTGAGGCTACTGTAGACGATTGTGGTGGAAATTCAACACCAGTGACACCTGAAGCCAATCTTAAACTGAATCATTCTTTATTATCAGCAAGCTGGAGAGGTTACAACATACTCTGCACACCGTACAGGTCTATTAGAAACTCTCCTGGGGCGGTCCCAGCAGTTGTCTTATATACGACTATACACAGACAACTTATATTTGCATGATTTAGCATAGTACGTTTTAAGTTCCTCTGCGTACACATCACGGACAAACTCAATTGGTCCACCCACACAGACAGCGTCGTGAAGAAGGTGCAGCAGCGGCTCTTCAAACTCAGGAGGCTGAAGAAATTTGGCTTGTCACCAAAATCACTCACAAACTTCTACGAATGCACAATCGAGAGCATCCTGTCGGGCTGTATCACCGCCTGGTACGGCAACTGCTCCGCCCACAACCGTAAGGCTCTCCAGAGGGTAGTGAGGTCTGCAAACTACCTGCCCTCCAAGACACCTACACCACCCGATGTCACAGGAAGGCCATAAAGATCATTAAGGACAGCAACCACCCGAGCCACTGCCTGTTCACCCAGCTATCATCCAGAAGGTGAGGTCAGTACAGGTGCATTAAAGCAGGGACCGGGAGACTGAAAAACAGCTTATATCTCAAGGCCATCAGACTGTTAAACAGCCACCACTAACATTGAGTGGCTGCTGCCAACACACTGACTCAACTCCAGCCACTTTAATAATGGCAATTGATGGAAATTGATGCAAAATATATCACTAGCCACTTTAAACAATGCTACTTCATATGTTTACCCACCCTACATTAATCATCTCATATGCATATGTATATACTGTACTCTCATCTACTGCATATTTATGTAATACTTGTATCACTAGCCACTTTAAACTGTGTCACTTTTGTTTACATACCCTACATTACTCATCTCATATGTATATACTGTACTCGATACCATCTACTGCATCTTGCCTATGCCATTCTGTACCATCACTCATTCATATATCTTTATGTACATATTCTTTATCACTTTATACTTGTGTGCATAAGGTAGTAGTTTTGGAATTCTCAGGGTAGATTACTCGTTGGTTATTACTGCATTGTCAGAACTAGAAGCACAACCATTTCGCTACACTCGCATTAACATCTACTAACCATGTGTATGTGACAAATCCATTTGATTTGATAATTAATTAATCACTACCGGTGGCTCGCACATGTTACTGACCAATACCTCACGAGGCTTTCTCTCTCCAAGTTGAGACCTTAACTGAGATACCTCGATTGTTCCTGTAGGAATATTCTGGGCGTACTGCCAAGATGAGGATCAGTGATTGTGAGGAATCCTTCATACAGTACATGCTCAGTCAGTCACCAGATCAGTCATCAGTCAGTCAAGATGGGTATCTAATTAGTTATTAGAACATAGCATTGATTTGAAACATAAAATTTCCCTCACACCTTCATTGCAAAACAATGTGTTTTAAGCAATTATTTGGTGACATGTGAATGTATTTAGTATAGTTTTATCTAAAAAGGATAACTGAATGTTTCACAATAAAAAAATACAAATAATATTCAATTCAATTCAAAAAGGGGAAGACGATGGGCCTCCCCTTTTTCCTCTGAGGAGCCTCCACTGTTACACACACATCTCAACACTTTTAACCGTGTCATTTTCAGTCTGTTTACGCTTTTTTCTTGAGGAAATAAGAGACCATCTGGCAGGTGTCTTCACTGACATTTTCAACATGTCCCTGATTGAGTCTGTAATACCAACATCTTTCAAGCAGACCACTATAGTCCATATGCCCAAGAACACTAAGGTAACCTGCCTAAATGACTACAGACCCGTAGCCCTCACATCCATAGCCATGAAGTGCTGGTAATGGCTCACATTAACACCATTATCCCAGAAACCCTAGACCCACCCCAATTTGCATATCACAGATCAACAGATCAACAGATGATGCAATCTCTATTACACTCCACACTGCCCTTTCCCACCTGGACAAAAGGAACACCTATGTGAAAATGCTATTCATTGACTACAGCTCAGCGTTCAACACCATAGTGCCCTCAAAGCTCATCACTTTCAATGCGTCAACAAACTTGAGTCTTGCGCCAATGAAGTTGCTGCCTTGATCACGTCTGATTTGACGAACATTACCACGTATGGCAATGAATGAATGCAGGACATTGATAAAAGCATCGGTGGTTAAGTCATCAAGAATTTCACTGTGAACTGCTCGAGAACCCATGCAAGTAAGTATGAGCCCATAACGCTTTAACTCTCTTCTTCCGTCCTTGACGTAGAAAGGTCCAAAGCAGTCCATCCCGCAGTATGTGAAGGGAGGCGTGGTCTCCATGTGCTACTTTGGAAGATCTGCCATCCTAATGCTCTTTTGTACATCTTCTAAATTTCCTGCTTTTCACACATTTGTAGAAATGAGAGGAGACTGCATTGCTGCATCCTAGGATCCATATATACCTTTGGATCGTAGCTCATTGATCATCATTCCACTTCCTTGGTGTCGTACTCTTTTATGATAGCTACTTGTCAGTGCTGTTCATCAAGCACATCTTTTGGCAGGATTGCAGGATGCTTCACACAGGAATGAAGAGTTGCATGAGCCAAGCAACCTCCCACCCTGAGGATACCTTGCTCATCCAGAAATGGACTCAATTTATGCAATTTGCTTGCTTTATCTTTGGTCTTGATGTCTTTTTGATGCCTAAGGTTGTGTATCTCACCGGAGAAGGCTGATTCTTGAACAATCTTTATAATGGTAAGCTTTCCCTCTCACCTTTCTTCTATGCTTGTAACTTCACTGGACCTCAGTTTTAAACCCATGGTTTCCTTGACAAGTCGCTTGAGCCTGGCAATAGCTTTCACCACTCTTGTCCAGTCAGAGAACCTGTGAAGGTGATCTAGTAATGATCTTTCTTCCTTTGCCTGGGTATCATGGACCAGGGATTTATGCAGCTCTGGGTCATTGTCTAAGATCTCTCCCACAATTCCTGCCAAAGAAAGTTTGGACCTGTGATACAGTTTGAAGCCATGAGCTGTTCTGATGTGAGACATCTGGAAGCGTGATCTGCAGGATTCTCTTTAGAGGTCACATATCTCCATTGTTCGGGATCTGTGCTTCCCAGTCGATCTTGTAACGGCACACTTGCTGCAAGATCTGCTTCCCTGCTAGGACAAAGGGTGCCACAAACCCAAGCGGATCATATACAGAGGCTACTGTAGACAACACTCCTCTTCTTGTGAGTGGGCGCTCCTTGATAACTACTCTGAACTGGACCTCGTTTGTTGTGACACACCACGGTACCTCAAGCGCTCTCTCCATATGTGGTTCACCCAGAGCCATATCCAGGTCTTTGGCACCCTCTGCACGTTCTTCCTTGGGAATTGTGCCTATAACCTCCTTGCTGTTGAAGATTTGCTGATGCTGCAAAGCTCCCTTGAATCTTTCACCAGCTGGGCCGCTTCAGCTTCAGACGATACGCTCATCAACCCATCATCAACATCAAAGTTCCTTTCTATGAACTGGATAGACTCCTCGCTGAAGCTTCCACATCCTTCGGCAGCAAGATGTTTGAGACCATAGTTGGTGCAACCAGGAGATGAAGCTGCGCAGAACAAGTGGACTTTCATACGAAACACTGAGGGTTGAGATTCTAGATCTCTGTTCTCCTACGAAAGGAATCGCAAATAATCTTGGTCTTCTGCTTTCACATGAAACTGGTGGAACATGCACTCTACGTCAGGCATGATTGCGACTGGACCTTTACGGAAACGGCAAAGGAGATGGTCATGCAAGGACGTCTCTCGAAACTTTGCTGAGCAGTCAAAGACGACTTGCATCTTCCCAGGCTTTTGTGGGTGATAAACCCCATGGTGCGGGATGTACCATGCTGCATGCTTGTTAATTTCCTCCTCGGAGACCTTCTCCACAAGCTATGGCCTCTTCCATGAAGGCTCCTTTCTAAGCACTTGAGGCGGTGAACTGCACATGTCTTATGTCTTATTGTTCAGCAGTTGGGTCTTTCTTCCTTAAACGGCAGTGGCATCTTGTAATGTCCATCGTCCTTGCGTCTGATGCCCGCTTTCATTTTTGTCAGGAACTGGATATTCTCTTGAGATATGAGGTCCTCTTCTGCAGGTGTCTTGTTGAAGTCCGATTCAAGAATCTTGATAATGTCCAGTGCTGCGATTACCTCTCTTACGTGTGTTCTACAAACACAGTGTACTTGATTTGTGAGGTTGGAAGAGGATAGAAGACTTGCCATGTCTAACGATAACCCGATGACTCACTCCATTAGCATCGCCATAGTCAATACATGGGTTTCTGACTATACACCAGCCAAGGTCTATTCTCTGAGCAAAAAGCTGATTTCCCTTAGCAGACACAATTTCTTTTGGAAGGAGAGACTGGGAGCAGTTCTGTTACAGCTCTGTTGAGGAGCAATCTCCTCTGCAATGTGTTCAAGACGAGACCATGCTCTTGCAGTGTCTGGAGTGGGAATATGATCTCTGTTTGCAGGAATAAAGTCTCTCGAGTTGGTCATTGGCAGAAGGATTTTCTTCTCCAAGTAAAATCCTCTAACCTGCAAACCGGGCATGATAGTATTCCTTGAAGCCATTGTAGAGAGTTTCAGTTGTACTGGCTCCTTCCTTGTATTGAGAGCTTTTGTTGTCTCTTCAAGGATAAAAATGGTGTCGCTCTGGGTGTCAAGAAGTGCATAAACGAGAACTTCACAATCTGGCTTGCTTGTGGATGACACCCATACTGGAATGATTTTGGAGGTGTGAGTGTTGGTAATGTCCTTTACGAATCTTTTAGATATGGCCTCAAATCAAATCAAATTTTATTTGTCACATACACATGGTTAGCAGATGTTAATGCAAGTGTAGCGAAATGCTTGACGCCCTTGTTCCCTTATCTTGTGGGGGCTCTGTCTTCCTATTTCTTTAGTATGGTCTTCGTGCAGGCAGGATGAATGCCTCTCTGACAGATGTCACAGGTGTTCCTGTTATCAAAATATTTCGAACGATGTCTTGGCCTTAGACAGCCGAAGCACAATTTATTTTCTTGAACAAACTTCTGTCACTCTGTGGTGGACTTATCCAAGAACTTCTCAAGACGCAACTAGTAACAGTACCTTTCTCATCAGAGTTAGTTGCAAATACCCTTGCTTCAGGGCTTTGAATCATTGGCGTCTTAGGTTTCCCATCTTCACTTGGTTTCACAGCGTAAAGGGATGTTACAGGATTGCAAGCGATCTTGGCTTCTCTCGTGAGAAACTGACTGAAGCTAGGAAAGGTCTGTTTCTTCTAAAGATGTCTATGACCTTTCTATTCCATCTTGAAGTTAGCCAATCTGGAAGCTGAGGGTCTTTTGGTTTTCATTACAGTCATTAAGCACCTCAAGGCCCTTATTCTGAGACATAGCAGCCTCTCAGCTAGGAATAAAGTCTACAAGTTCTCTAAGTTCAAGATTGTCCTCTTAGGCCATGCATTAAGCTTATCTCTGAAGGACTTGGCGATGAATTTGTTTCTGTACCTTTCTTCAAGAATGGTCCACACAGCATGGTAGGCTGACTCTGTTCCTAACAGAAAGTAACTTTCGATGGTGTTCTTGGCAGGGCCACTGACATATTTTCTTAAGTTGTGTATCTTCTCAGTTGCTGGTATGTTCTTCCTGTCTATCAGAGTCTGAAAAGAGACCTTCCAGTCAGTCAACGAGAGTGGTTCTCCGTTGAATGTTACTGGTTCTGGTATGGGGAGGCAGCTTACACTAATGCTTACACTTACACTAAACGGTTTGATTTGTCTAATCTTAGCAATTTCTTCTTAGCTAGCTACATAGCCGTCTTTGTATCAAAGATAATTGCATAATTATCGTATTTCGTCGTCCTAACGTAGTCTTTACTGCTATTTGCCCAGCAGCTAGCCAGCTAGCCAGCTAAGCAAACGCTAGCAAACGCCCACCGATTGCAGCACTGTAGTAACTATTACACTCAACTGAACGACTTGATTAGTGTAGTGTTAGCTAGCTACATAGCTGTCTTTGCTGTCTTTGCTGTCTTCGTATCCAAGATAATTGTGTAGTTTAGAGTGTGTAGTCTTAGAGTGATTATCTTAATTTACCGAGGTTAGCTAGCCAGCTATTTGTCGTCCTTAACGTAGGAGACTCTGCTAGCTAGCCAACAGCTAGCCAACAGCTAGCCAACAGCTAGCAACAGCTACGACAGCTAGCCAACAGCTAGCCAAACAGACTCAACAAGCCGACAGTATCACGTTTTCATTTCATTTCATTACAGTACAACAGCTAGCCAACGTCTACTTTTGTATCGATAATAGGACTCAACAACCCATTTAGGTCGCATTCACAGGTAGTATCACGTTTTCATTTCATTTCATTACAGTACAACGGTTTGATTTGTTTGATCTGTGTGTCCAGCAATGTTGCAACATAGCTAGCTATTTAATAGTTTATACCGTTCTTTGTATCAAAGATAATGTTTTGTGTAGTCTAGAGCAATTGATTTTCTAGGTTAGCTAGCCAGCTATTGTCGTTCATTTCCAGGTTTCTGATGGAAAGAACAGCGGACACAAGATAGTTTTTAGCTTTCGGTGGGGACGTAAACAACACTGCTAAGTCGTTTAGCGGGAGAGCTAGCCAGCTGCAGCCCCCGAATAGCAGCACTGGAGAAGAGAGGGAGGAGATTTTCTAGGAGAGTAGGCCAGCTTTGTCGCACTTTTAACGCAACGTAACGCCCAAACAACACTGCTAGCTAGCCAGCTAGCCCCCGAATAGCAGCACTGAAGAAACTATTACACTCAACGGAACGACTTGATTAGTGTAGTGTCAACAACGCAGCCACTGCCAGCTAGCCTACAAAGTCAACAACGCAGCCACTGCCAGCTAGCCTACTTCAGCAGTACTGTATCATTTTAATCATTTTAGTCAATAAGATTCTTGCTACGTAAGTCATCAGAAGGGGGAAAGGAGAAGATTAACTTTCTGAACATTCGAGACGTGTAGTCCACTTGTCATTCCAATATCCTTTGCATTAGCGTAGGCTCTTCTGTAGCCTGTCAACTATGTGTCTGTCTATCCCTGTTCTCTCCTCTCTGCACAGACCATACAAACGCTCCACACCGCGTGGCCGCGGGAGAGCTGACCACCTAATCTGGTGGTCCCAGCGCGCACGACCCACGTGGAGTTCCAGGTCTCCGGTAGCCTCTGGAACTGCCGATCTGCGGCCAACAAGGCAGAGTTCATCTCAGCCTATGCCTCCCTCCAGTCCCTCGATCATTTTTCTTGGCACTGACGGAAACATGGATCACCACAGACAACAGTCCCTGTCACTGACGGAAACATGGATCACCACAGACAACACTGCTACTCCTACTGCTCTCTCTTCGTCCGCCCACGTGTTCTCGCACACCCCGAGAGCTTCTGGTCAGCGGGGTGGTGGCACCGGGATCCTCATCTCTCCCAAGTGGTCATTCTCTCTTTCTCCCCTTACCCATCTGTCTATCGCCTCCTTTGAATTCCATGCTGTCACAGTTACCAGCCCTTTCAAGCTTTACATCCTTATCATTTATCGCCCTCCAGGTTCCCTCGGAGAGTTCTTCAATGAGCTTGATGCCTTGATAAGCTCCTTTCCTGAGGACGGCTCACCTCTCACAGTGCTGGCCGACTTTAACCTCCCCACGTCTACCTTTGACTCATTCCTCTCTGGCTCCTTCTTTCCACTCCTCTCCTCTTTTGACCTCACCCTCTCACCTTCCCCCCCTACTCACAAGGCAGGCAATACGCTCGACCTCATCTTTACTAGATGCTGTTCTTCCACTAACCTCATTGCAACTCCCCTCCAAGTCTCCGACCACTACCTTGTATCCTTTTTCCTCTCACTCTCATCCAACACCTCCCACACTGCCCCTACTCGGATGGTATCGCGCCGTCCCAACCTTCGCTCTCTCTCCCCCGCTACTCTCTCCTCTTCCATCCTATCATCTCTTCCCTCTGCTCAAACCTTCTCCAACCTATCTCCTGATTCTGCCTCCTCAACCCTCCTCTCCTCCCTCTCTACATCCTTTGACTCTCTATGTCCCCTATCCTCCAGGCCGGCTCGGTCCTCCCCTCCCGCCCCGTGGCTCGACGACTCATTGCGAGCTCACAGAACAGGGCTCCGGGCAGCCGAGCGGAAATGGAGGAAAACTCGCCTCCCTGCGGACCTGGCATCCTTTCACTCCCTCCTCTCTACATTTTCCTCCTCTGTCTCTGCTGCTAAAGCCACTTTCTACCACGCTAAATTCCAAGCATCTGCCTCTAACCCTAGGAAGCTCTTTGCCACCTTCTCCTCCCTCCTGAATCCTCCTCCCCCTCCCCCCCTCCTCCCTCTCTGCAGATGACTTCGTCAACCATTTTGAAAAGAAGGTCGACGACATCCGATCCTCGTTTGCTAAGTCAAACGACACCGCTGGTTCTGCTCACACTGCCCTACCCTGTGCTCTGACCTCTTTCTCCCCTCTCTCTCCAGATGAAATCTCGCGTCTTGTGACTGCCAGCCGCCCAACAACCTGCCCGCTTGACCCTATCCCCTCCTCTCTTCTCCAGACCATTTCCGGAGACCTTCTCCCTTACCTCACCTCGCTCATCAACTCATCCCTGACCGCTGGCTACGTCCCTTCCGTCTTCAAGAGAGCGAGAGTTGCACCCCTTCTGAAAAAACCTACACTCGATCCCTCCGATGTCAACAATTACAGACCAGTATCCCTTCTTTCTTTTCTCTCCAAAACTCTTGAACGTGCCGTCCTTGGCCAGCTCTCCCGCTATCTCTCTCTGAATGACCTTCTTGATCCAAATCAGTCAGGTTTCAAGACCAGTCATTCAACTGAGACTGCTCTCCTCTGTATCACGGAGGCGCTCCGCACTGCTAAAGCTAACTCTCTCTCCTCTGCTCTCATCCTTCTAGATCTATCGGCTGCCTTCGATACTGTGAACCATCAGATCCTCCTCTCCACCCTCTCCGAGTTGGGCATCTCCGGCGCGGCCCACGCTTGGATTGCGTCCTACCTGACAGGTCGCTCCTACCAGGTGGCGTGGCGAGAATCTGTCTCCTCACCACGTGCTCTCACCACTGGTGTCCCTCAGGGCTCTGTTCTGGCCCTCTCCTATTCTCGCTATACACCAAGTCACTTGGCTCTGTCATAACCTCACATGGTCTCTCTTATCATTGCTATGCAGACGACACACAATTAATCTTCTCCTTTCCCCCTTCTGATGACCAGGTGGCGAATCGCATCTCTGCATGTCTGGCAGACATATCAGTGTGGATGACGGATCACCACCTCAAGCTGAACCTCGGCAAGACGGAGCTGCTCTTCCTCCCGGGGAAGGACTGCCCGTTCCATGATCTCGCCATCACGGTTGACAACTCCATTGTGTCCTCCTCCCAGAGCGCCAAGAACCTTGGCGTGATCCTGGACAACACCCTGTCGTTCTCAACCAACATCAAGGCGGTGGCCCGTTCCTGTAGGTTCATGCTCTACAACATCCGCAGAGTACGACCCTGCCTCACACAGGAAGCGGCGCAGGTCCTAATCCAGGCACTTGTCATCTCCCCTTGTCATCTCCCGTCTGGATTACTGCAACTCGCTGTTGGCTGGGCTCCCTGCCTGTGCCATTAAACCCCTTCAACTCATCCAGAACGCCGCAGCCCGTCTGGTGTTCAACCTTCCCAAGTTCTCTCACGTCACCCCGCTCCTCCGTTCTCTCCACTGGCTTCCAGTTGAAGCTCGCATCCGCTACAAGACCATGGTGCTTGCCTACGGAGCTGTGAGGGGAACGGCACCTCAGTACCTCCAGGCTCTGATCAGGCCCTACACCCAAACAAGGGCACTGCGTTCATCCACCTCTGGCCTGCTCGCCTCCCTACCACTGAGGAAGTACAGTTCCCGCTCAGCCCAGTCAAAACTGTTCGCTGCCCTGGCCCCCAATGGTGGAACAAACTCCCTCACGACGCCAGGACAGCGGAGTCAATCACCACCTTCCGGAGACACCTGAAACCCCACCTCTTTAAGGAATACCTAGGATAGGATAAGTAATCCCTCTCACCCCCCTTTAAGTTTTAGATGCACTATTGTTAAGTGACTGTCCCACTGGATGTCATAAGGTGAATGCACCAATTTGTAGACTGTGAAATGAGCAACGCTCTGCATGATAAGAGCGTCTGCTAAATGACTTAAATGTAAATGTAAATGCTTGTCTTCTAGTGTCCTTTGTCTGGCAACATTTTCGACCTCTAACTTGACTTGCAGCCTAGCTTCTTCTAAGCTGTGTTTCACAGCCTCAGCTTCTTGCTCCGCTGTCCTCTTCTTATTTTAATCTTCTTCTAGTTGGCGTTCTTGCTTAACCATTACTTCTTAACTTCTTTCGGACCATTGGGACGCTAGCGTCCCACCTCGACAATATCCGTTGAAATTGCAGAGCGCCAAATTCAAATGACAAAAATAGTAAAAATAAAAATTAATGAAAATACAAGTGTTATACATCAGTTAAATGTCAAATTTCAAAAAGGCTTTTAATTGATTTATTTACCCGTTATTTTACCAGGTAAGTTGACTGAGAAAATGTTCTCATTTGCAGCAATGACCTGGGGAATAGCAAACAGGGGAGAGGAGGGGGATGAATGAGCCAATTGTAAACTGGAGATTATTAGGTGACCGTGATGGTTTGAGGGCCAGATTGGTAATTGAGCCAGAACACCAGGGTTAACACCCCTACTCTTACGATAGGTGCCATGGGATCTTTTAATGACCTCAGAGAGTCAGGACACCCGTTTAACGTCCCATCCGAAAGACGACACCCTACACAATTCCCCAGGGCAGTGTCCCCAATCACTGCCCTGGGGAATTGGGATATTTTTTTAGACCAGAGGAAAGAGTGCCTCCTACTGGCCCTCCAACACCACTTCCAACAGCATCTGGTCTCCCATCCATGAACTGACTAGGACCAACCCTGCTTAGCTTTCAGAAGTAAGCCAGCAGTGGTATGTAGGGTGGTATGCTGCTGGCCATACCATGCGATTATCTGAGGACAGCGCCCTGCTTACAAAAGCATACAAACATTTTCCAACCAAGCAGAGGTGTCACGTAAGTCAGAAATAACGTTAAAATAAATCACTTACCTTTGAAGATCTTCCTCTGTTGTCAATCCAAAGGGTCCCAACTACAAAATAAATGTTTTTTTTGTCTGTTCTATAATGTCCATCTTTATATCCCAAAAACTTTGTTTTCGTATTTTGTTCAGTAATCCACTGGCTCAAAGGCGGTCAAAACATGCAGACAAATACATCCTAATAGTACCGGTAAAAGTTTGTTGAGACATGTCAAACAATGTTCATAATTAATCCTCAGCTTGTCAATTATCTAAATAATCTATAATATTTCAACCGGACAATAGCGTATTCAATAGAAAGGAAAAAGAATGAAGAGCGCGCACAGTCACGCGCGCAAACCAGTACTGCATGATTCCATAGACCACTTACCAAAAGGTCTTATTCTTCAAAAAAAGGCCTGAAACCATGTCTAAACACTGTTGACATCTAGTGGAAGCCATAGGAACTGCAATCTGAGCTGATTTTCCTCTGGTTTTCGCCTGCCATATCAGTTATGTTACATACATTATTTTAAGAGTTTTAGAAACGTTAGAGTTTTCTATCTAATGCTTCCAAATTCATATTTATTCATATCCATAGCTTCTGGGCCTGAGTTACAGGCAGTTTACTTTTGGCACGTCAGTCATCCAAAATTCTGAATACTGCTCCCTTGCCCAAAAAGGTTAAGCTGCTTGGTTAGCCTCTTGTTTCTTGACAGATGACACACTTGAGTGTCTGGAGGTGACTTTTGAGTTGCTTTGAGACTGGGAGGAAGCACTTGAGTGCTGATAGTTGAGACTTGACATATGTGAGAGTTCGGACATGCACAAGGAATTGCTATCATTCCAGTGCAGCTCCTCTATTTGGTTACTTTGACATTCTTCTCTGCTTTTTAAAGCACACCTTACAGTCTTGATAATAGACTTTGTAACTGCTTTTCAAGTATCAACTCTGCGGCGTGTATCATTATCGGAAATATTGATTTGACGCAAATTTACATGGGCAAGGTTTAGATCTGTAGAGCTATGTCTAAACTTGTTTAGGAGATCTTGTAGTAGATCTTAAGAGCAACAACCTGTCAGTGACAGTTTTGCCTCCTTTACCAGAGCCTTCCACTTCTCATAGCTGACCCTGAAATGATGTTCAAGCTGTCTCCACCTTTCGTTGCAAAGTTTTCTGCCCTTTTCAGTTAACCTGCGGACTCTCTCCACCTCTTTGTGGCTCTTTTTGTGGTCTCATTAGCAGCCTCTGTGTCATCATTCGCTGGCAGCTTTGACTCCACACTGGTCTGGGTCTCTTCCTGCTGCTTTGTTTGTTGTGATGAAGATTTGAAGTTTGTGAGGTGTTGCTGCTCAACTTGACCCAACCCATCTCTATCACCTTTAGTGAAACTACCTCTTTCTGACTAGGTAAGGGAAGACCCCATGAAATGAATGGCAAACTTATTGGCATTGGGCGAACCATATACACAATCGCAAATACCACTCAAATGGCCAGCAGTTCATCAAAACCGTATTGCAAGCAGAACATGGCAAATGCCAAGTGTCATACCCCAAAAATCCCAAAGAAAGGGATTGCGCTCCACCGTAGATTTCCATATGGCAAATGGTCACTAAGTCAGGTCCCAAGGGTGAAATTTTGAAAATCTCAAAACATTTTCAACTTTTTAAAACCTACAAAAAGTGCTTCTTGGACCGTTTTTTGAAATTATTTAGATTTTGTTTGTCAATTATTCATATGTAATAACCGTATGGACATACATTTGTCTTATTTGATTGAGTTTGTCCATGAGGCCTATGTTTTGTCCATTTACAATATATGATCATAGGATGTTGGCTTCCGAAAAGTCAGTGAACCATGTCCAAATGACATAAGAAATGCCCAAATGCCATACATAAGTATTGAAAGTACCAAATCAGAATGTTATGTCCATTTGCCACATATGATCATAGGAAATTGGCTTCCGAACCCAAATGGCATAAGAAATGTCCAAATGGAATTTATACTGACCAAATGATATGTATCACTATGTTCAGCCCTAAATCAACCTAGAAGGTCTATTTGTCATGTTTGATCATAGGAAGTCATAGGAAGTAAGAATTTCTCATTGATGTTGACTTCAGCCTGTCCATTTGGTGATGGAAAATCCCTCATTGGAAATGGTCAAATGAAAACTGTCCATTTTCAATGTCCTATAATGGGCATTTACCATCACGAATTGGACATGGTCTAATATACTGCAGAAATGCCCAATTGACTGGCCCATTGAACTTGGATGGCCAAGCAGTGATAGTGGTTCCTCTCCATCGCTCGTTGGTCTTGATTTCAGCCTGTCCATTTGGTGATGGTATATCCCTCATTAAATACATTGGAAATGTACACTGTCCATTTGAAATATGAAATCTACAATGCTAATATATTATACTGCCATCAAGTCAGCCATCAGTCAATAAGATGTCATACTGACACCAAATTCACTTTGTCTTTTAGAAGCCAACTGTCACAGATTTCAGAGCCGGTCCACGATTCATAGCACCTTCTGTTAAAACCATAACAAAACCTTCAAAAACATAGTTACATTCAAGCTGCGGGTCCAGTTCTGACATTTTGTGTAGGTCTAACTGAGATGACCCAAAATCCCGAGTTCCGGCTTGATAGGTCATTTGGAGCCCGAGTAACAACCTTAATTAGTCCTGACAATTCACTTTTTCCGGATGTTGCCACGGGGTCCCTGAAACAGATATCGGACAGAAACTTTAGGATCTGTCTCTATGGGCTGAGGCGGTTTCAATGCAACTAGTCTGGGACTTTACTAAATGTCGTAATTTTCACGATGTTCAAAATTAATTGAAGCCATTGCAAATGGACGAGGCTGTTTCTCAGTCTGAGAACCTTCTAGAGCCACCGTGCGCTATCGACTTAAGCTCTAGAACATGTATATGACGTTTCAGAGCTCTAGGTCTGACGGTTCTTTGATTGTTCGAACGCAAGTAACTATTGCAGGCTGTGTGTGTCTGTAAGCCTCACACTGTGTCACTCCCCATTGACTGTGTGTGTGTGTGTGTGTGTGTGTGTGTGTGTGTGTGTGTGTGTGTGTGTGTGTGTGTGTGTGTGTGTGTGTGTGTGTGTGTGTGTGTGTGTGTGTGTGTGTGTGTGTGTGTGTGTGTGTGTGTGTGTGTGTGTTCAGAAAGTTCAGAAAATCACATAAATACCGTAGAGCTCTGAAACCCGCCTTAACGGATTCGTCTGAACACACCGCTCCTGGATCTATAACCTATAACTATCACCAAACGGACATTGTATGATTTCTCGTAAATTACAATAGATAAATGCCTGGTTCTATTTTTCCTTACACCGTAGGTTTACGTACTTTGACGTGAAGCGGTCAAATTAGTGCTGTATTACCGTTTTGGATCATTTTAATCTCAGAAAATGGGCCTTAACTCAAAAAGTGTTGAGGCCTCGACGCCAGCTAAAAACAATTACCAACAATTTAAAAATGCATAAAACAGAAACCAAATGTCTGAGAGACTTTCTTCAATGACTTCCCGGAAGACCGGGCCCTGGGGCACGACCTGAGGCCTTCTGCTTATTTTAATTAAACACTTGTGGACGTCTAGTAAGGGACCATACATTTGCAATATGGAGATCCTCATCAACCATACGGGAAATGCCACTCACGTCCATCATGTAGGTAAGGTTTGGATATTTGAGTAGGTCATTTATACTCTAATTCACTAATTTAAACCTTTTATACGTGGTATAAACATTTTTAACGCTTGTAACAAAAGCTTGAACAAACACTTTACCAAACAACACTATTAACTTACAGGTGAAAATATCATTAATAGGTGTGCGCTAACCCTTAATGTTTTGTAACTATATATATTTTTAGTAAGTATCAAATAATTTCCAGTAATACACATACCAGCTATACATTAAGATAGAAAGAGGAGATGCATAATACCAGCAAGTCTTGATGAAATACATAATTATCTCCAGCCCTTACGAATTGCAAACATAAAGTCCCTTATTAGCAGTTCACCAGGCTAGGACCACCTTCAAACACTTTGACTTGTACTTGCGTGTCAGACTTTCCTTTTAGCCTTGACCTTATGCTGCTTCACGATGCTTCCTTATGTTTAGATTTTCTTCATTAGGTTGCAGGTAGGTGCAAAACTCTTATCTGGCAGATGACAGGGCCAACCAGGATTTGGAAATCTTGTAGAGACGTTTTACAGCTGGATGAGATTCTTCTTTCTCTCTTGCATTGAGTTCTCACTGTAGCTCCCTCCAGTAACCACGAGCACAATTGTTCCTTGATTTTAACTGGTGGTTTTATTCTGTAGTTTTATTCAGAATTATCACCTTCTAGGAGAACTATAAAGTAAATGAAAATACAGTTAAGCACACTCATACAACTTTCTTGTCTTATGAGTGACTTATTAGCTTGATATTGCTCTGATAGTACTACAATAATAATCCCTGTTACAACAATTCTTAGCCACGTAGTTCCGCTTGTCTCACCATTTCCCCCGCATAGCGAACACGTAAACAATTCAAACAAAAAACAACGACATACACTGACAGGTTAATTGTCAGTTACAATAAAGGAAAGCTTGCTCATTACAGTTTTTTAGGATGCGTCTATGACAAGTATTTTCACTGAGCAGCCACCACGAACACAGGCTGTAAAACAGTAATTACTAAGGTCATTACAGAAAACACCAGACTGATACCTATCAGGATTATTTGTAAGGATAACATCAAGGAGAGTAGCATTTTATGGGTGTTTGGAGTCATACCTTGTGGGATTGGTAATAATATGAAAAGATTTAGCGATTCCCATTGCTTTAGGACTTGGTCAGGTGGTTTAATCATGTCCCAGTTTAGGTCACCTAGCAGGACAAATTCAGACTTAGTGTAAGGGGGCCTGGAGAGAGCTTAGGGTACAGGCCGATGGGTACAGGCCATTTAGGGTACATCCCGATGCTGATGGTGGCCGATAACACCCAGCAACAGTCAACAATGAGTTATTCAAAAGTTTAATGAGTTAAACCAGCAAATACAATTGTTTGGGGACAGACTTGGGGGAGACAACTGAGCACTGAAGGTGTTCCTTGGTGATGATTGCCACTCCACAACCTTTGGAAGATCTGTCTTGCTGAAAAAGGTTATAACCAGAAAGGTTATATTCAAAACACTCTTTCTTAACCACGCCTTAGTAATGACCAACAAATCTGGATGGTGGACATCTTGAAGCAAGTGGGGACAGCAGACTGGGATAGGGAGAGATTGAATATGTCCGTAAACACTCCAGCCAGCTGGTCTGTGCATGCTCTGAGGGCGTGGCTGGGGATGCCATCTGGGCCGGCAGCCTTGCGAGGCTTAACACGCTTAAATGTCTTACTCACGTCAGTGGCACTGTGGTATCCTCAAAGCGGGCGAAAAAGGTGTTTAGCTTGTCTGGGAGCAAGACGTCGGTGTCCGCGATGTGGCTGGTTTTCACCTTTGTAATCCGTGATTGTCTGTAGTCCCTGCCACATAGATCTTGTGTCTGAGCTGTTGAATTGCGACTCCACTTTGTCTCTGTACTGACGTTTTGCCTGTTTGATTGCCTTGCGGAGGGAATAACTACACTGTTTGTTTTCAACCATATTCCCAGTCACCTTGCCATGGTTAAATGCAGCGGATCGCACTTTCAGTTTTGCGCAAATGCTGCCATCTATCCACGGTTTCTGGTTTGAATAGGTTTTAATAGTCACAGTGGGAACAACATCCCTTCATGATGAGCTCAGTCCCTGTGTCTGTTTAAGCGTTATTCTCAGAGACTACCTGGAACAAATCCCAGTCCGTGTGATCAAAACAATCTTGATGCATGGATTCCGATTGGTCAGACCAGCATTGAATATACCTTAGCACAGGTACTTCCTGTTTGAGTTTCTGCCTATAGGAAGGGAGGAGATAAATGGATACGTGATCTGATTTGCCGAAGGAAGGGCAGGGGAGGGCCTTGTAGGCATCTTGAAAAGGCGAGTAGCAGTGATCTAACGTTTTCCCTAAATTAGTTCTACAGTCAATGTTTTACATTTACATTACATTTAAGTCATTTAGCAGACGCTCTTATCCAGAGCGACTTACAAATTGGTGCATTCACCTTATAACATCCAGTGGAACAGCCACTTTACAATAGTGCATCTAAATATTTTAAGGGGGGGGGTGAGAAGGATTACTTTATCCTATCCTAGGTATTCCTTAAAGAGGTGGGGTTTCAGGTGTCTCCGGAAGGTGGTGATTGACTCCGCTGTCCTGGCGTCGTGAGGGAGTTTGTTCCACCATTGGGGGGGCCAGAGCAGCGAACAGTTTTGACTGGGCTGAGCGGGAACTGTACTTCCTCAGTGGTAGGGAGGCGAGCAGGCCAGAGGTGGATGAACGCAGTGCCCTTGTTTGGGTGTAGGGCCTGATCAGAGCCTGGAGGTACTGAGGTGCCGTTCCCCTCACAGCTCCGTAGGCAAGCACCATGGTCTTGTAGCGGATGCGAGCTTCAACTGGAAGCAAGTGGAGAGAGCGGAGGAGCGGGGTGACGTGAGAGAACTTGGGAAGGTTGAACACCAGACGGGCTGCAGCGTTCTGGATGAGTTGTAGGGTTTAATGGCACAGGCAGGGAGCCCAGCCAACAGCGAGTTGCAGTAATCCAGACGGGAGATGACAAGTGCCTGGATTAGGACCTGCGCCGCTTCCTGTGTGAGGCAGGATCGTACTCTGCGGATGTTGTAGAGCATGAACCTACAGGAACGGGCCACCGCCTTGATGTTAGTTGAGAACGACAGGGTGTTGTCCAGGATCACGCCAAGGTTCTTAGCGCTCTGGGAGGAGGACACAATGGAGTTGTCAACCGTGATGGCGAGATCATGGAACGGGCAGTCCTTCCCGGGAGGAAGAGCAGCTCCGTCTTGCCGAGGTTCAGCTTGAGGTGGTGATCCGTCATCCACACTGATATGTCTGCCAGACATGCAGAGATGCGATTCGCCACCTGGTCATCAGAAGGGGGAAAGGAGAAGATTAATTGTGTGTCGTCTGCATAGCAATGATAGGAGAGACCATGTGAGGTTATGACAGAGCCAAGTGACTTGGTGTATAGTGAGAATAGGAGAGGGCCTAGAACAGAGCCCTGGGGGACACCAGTGGTGAGAGCGCGTGGTGAGGAGACAGATTCTCGCCACGCCACCTGGTAGGAGCGACCTGTCAGGTAGGACGCAATCCAAGCGTGGGCCGCGCCGGAGATGCCCAACTCGGAGAGGGTGGAGAGGAGGATCTGATGATTCACAGTATCGAAGGCAGCCGATAGGTCTAGAAGGATGAGAGCAGAGGAGAGAGAGTTAGCTTTAGCAGTGTGGAGCGCCTCTGTGATACAGAGAAGAGCAGTCTCAGTTGAATGACTAGTCTTGAAACCTGACTGATTTGGATCAAGAAGGTCATTCAGAGAGAGATAGCGGGAGAGCTGGCCAAGGACGGCACGTTCAAGAGTTTTGGAGAGAAAAGAAAGAAGGGATACTGGTCTGTAGTTGTTGACATCGGAGGGATCGAGTGTAGGTTTTTTCAGAAGGGGTGCAACTCTCGCTCTCTTGAAGACGGAAGGGACGTAGCCAGCGGTCAGGGATGAGTTGATGAGCGAGGTGAGGTAAGGGAGAAGGTCTCCGGAAATGGTCTGGAGAAGAGAGGAGGGGATAGGGTCAAGCGGGCAGGTTGTTGGGCGGCCGGCCGTCACAAGACGCGAGATTTCATCTGGAGAGAGAGGGGAGAAAGAGGTCAGAGCACAGGGTAGGGCAGTGTGAGCAAAACCAGCGGTGCCGTTTGACTTAGCAAACGAGGATCGGATGTCGTCGACCTTCTTTTCAAAATGGTTGACGAAGTCATCTGCAGAGAGGGAGGAGGGGGGAGGGGGAGGAGGATTCAGGAGGGAGGAGAAGGTGGCAAAGAGCTTCCTAGGATTAGAGGCAGATGCTTGGAATTTAGAGTGGTAGAAAGTGGCTTTAGCAGCAGAGACAGAGGAGGAAAATGTAGAGAGGAGGGAGTGAAAGGATGCCAGGTCCGCAGGGGAGGCGAGTTTTCCTCCATTTCCGCTCGGCTGCCCGGAGCCCTGTTCTGTGAGCTCGCAATGAGTCGTCGAGCCACGGAGCGGGAGGGGAGGACCGAGCCGGCCTGGAGGATAGGGGGCATAGAGAGTCAAAGGATGCAGAAAGGGAGGAGAGGAGGGTTGAGGAGGCAGAATCAGGAGATAGGTTGGAGAAGGTTTGAGCAGAGGGAAGAGATGATAGGATGGAAGAGGAGAGAGTAGCGGGGGAGAGAGAGCGAAGGTTGGGACGGCGCGATACCATCCAGTAGGGGCAGTGTGGGAAGTGTTGGATGAGAGCGAGAGGGAAAAGGATACAAGGTAGTGGTCGGAGACTTGGAGGGGAGTTGCAATGAGGTTAGTGGAAGAACAGCATCTAGTAAAGATGAGGTCGAGCGTATTGCCTGCCTTGTGAGTAGGGGGGGAAGGTGAGAGGGTGAGGTCAAAAGAGGAGAGGAGTGGAAAGAAGGAGGCAGAGAGGAATGAGTCAAAGGTAGACGTGGGGAGGTTAAAGTCACCCAGAACTGTGAGAGGTGAGCCGTCCTCAGGAAAGGAGCTTATCAAGGCATCAAGCTCATTGATGAACTCTCTGAGGGAACCTGGAGGGCGATAAATGATAAGGATGTTAAGCTTGAAAGGGCTGGGAACTGTGACAGCATGGAATTCAAAGGAGGCGATAGACAGATGGGTAAGGGGAGAAAGAGAGAATGACCACTTGGGAGAGATAAGGATCCCGATGCCACCACCCCGCTGACCAGAAGCTCTCGGGGTGTGCGAGAACACGTGGGCGGACGAAGAGAGAGCAGTAGGAGTAGCAGTGTTATCTGTGGTGATCCATGTTTCTGTCAGTGCCAAGAAGTCGAGGGACTGGAGGGAGGCATAGGCTGAGATGAACTCTGCCGTGTTGGCTGCAGATCGGCAGTTCCAGAGTCTACCGGAGACCTGGAACTCCACGTGGGTCGTGCGCGCTGGGACCACCAGATTAGGGTGGCAGCGGCCACGCGGTGTGGAGTGTTTGTATGGTCTGTGCAGAGAGGAGAGAACAGGGATAGACAGACACATAGTTGACAGGCTACAGAAGAGGCTACGCTAATGCAAGGAGATTGGAATGACAAGTGGACTACACGTCTCGAATGTTCAGAAAGTTAAGCTTACGTAGCAAGAATCTTATTGACTAAAATGATTAAAATGATACAGTACTGCTGAAGTAGGCTAGCTGGCAGTGGCTGCGTTGTTGACTTTGTAAGCTAGCTGGCAGTGGCTGCGTTGTTGACACTACACTAATCAAGTCGTTCCGTTGAGTGTAATAGTTTCTACAGTGCTGCTATTCGGGGGCTAGCTGGCTAGCTAGTAGTGTCGATTACGTTACGTTGCGTTAAAAGAACGACAATAGCTGGCTAGCTAACCTAGAAAATCGCTCTAGACTACACAATTATCTTTGATACACAGACGGCTATGTAGCTAGCTATGTAGCTAGCTACGATCAAACAAATCAAACCGTTGTGCTGTAATGAAATGAAATGAAAAATGTGATACTACCTGTGGAGCGAAGCGGAATGCGACCGGGTTGTTGAGTGCGGAAGTTCTATTCAGTAGACGTTGGCTAGCTGTTGGCTAGCTAGCAGTGTCTCCTACGTTAAGGACGACAAATAGCTGGCTAGCTAACCTCGGTAAATTAAGATAATCACTCTAAGACTACACGCTCTAAACTACACAATTATCTTGGATACGAAGACAGCAAAGACAACTATGTAGCTAGCTAACACTACACTAATCAAGTCGTTCAGTTGAGTGTAATAGTTTCTACAGTGCTGCTATTCGGTAGACGGTGGACGTTTGCTAGCTGGCTAGCTGCTGGGCAGATAGCAGTGTAGACTACGTTAGGACGACAAAATACGAAGTTGCAATAAAAGTGCTGACTGTTTCACTTTGTTGTCCTCTTTCTTTTCCTTTTTCTTCTGTCCTTCTTTTGTCCTTATTTTGTCTTCCTTTCTTCTGTTAACTAGATATTTTTTGTTGTTATTCTTTGTAAGCTAGCTAGCTTCTTCCAGGAGAGTCCCTAGCAACTGCTTAGCAACAAGTAAACAATTCTGCTAGCAATTCAGCTAGCTAAGATAACTGTACAATTTTATGAAAAATAGTTAATTTTTCAAAAGCCTGTCTTTTTTTGGTTTGTTCCTTGTTTTGTCTTCTATTGAGTCTTGCAGTTTTCTCTTGATTTTTTCGATGTACTTCACTCTAAAAAAACATTTAAATCTCAATATATACAGGAGCTCATTTTTCAGCAGCTGCTCAATTTAGAACTCCGGAACAAGTCTTGATAGAACTTCGGTAGCATTTTCCTCAAATTTGCCTTGTTAAAATCCCTAGCTACAATAAATGCTGTCTCAGGATATGTGGTTTCCAGTTTGCATAAAGTCCAGTGTAGTTCCTTGAGGGCCGCCGTGGTATCGGTTTGAGGGGGTATATACATGGCTGTGACTATAAGGGTAATACGGTCAACATTTGATTTTGAGGTATTCTAGGTCGGGTGAACAAAAGGTCTTATGTTTCTGTATGTTATCACAATCACACCATGAGTAGTTAATCATGAAGCATACACCCCCACCTTTCTCCTTCCTGGAGAGTTCTTTATTCCTGTCTGTGCGATGAACTGAGAACCCAGCTTGCTGTATAGACAGGAACAGTAAATCCAGAGAGAGCCATGATTCCGTGAAACAGAGTATGTTACAGTCCCTGATGTCTCTCTGGAAGGAGATCCTCGCCCTGAGCTTATCTATTTTATTGTCCAGAGATTGAACATTAGTGAATAATATACTCAGAAGCGGTGGATGTTGTGCCCGCCTCCTGAGTCAGACTAGAGGTCCATTAGAAGTCGACATAGAGCAGCCTCTGGGATAAGTTCAATTGCACTGGGGGGGTACAAACAAAGGATCAATTTTGGGAAAGATGCCAATCTGATATCCAAAAGTTATTTCTGGCTGTATGTCATAACACAAAAAAGGTTCTGGGCTAATAATGTAAGAAATAACACACAAAAAAACAAAATACTGCAAAGTTTGTTAGGCGCTAGAAGCAGAGCTGCCATGTCTGTCGGCGCCATCTTACTCTCTTGAACACTCTACTAAAGAAAATAGACGTTTTGCCGTGTCTACCTACAGGCTATGGTAAAAGTTTAGTGCATCTGACAGTCTGCAATTTATTGAAAATGAGTGGAGAAATCGATGGTAGTAATAGTATCTACTCTGATGTCAATAATTGAGGACCAAGTTTGTGTTCGCCGCCACATATGCAGGTCAAAGTGAGATGGAGGACGAGAAAATTGCCAAGGGGGGAATACACAATTTTCTTGGGACTACTGAAACATTTGTTGGCTCAGAGAAATGGCAATGCTTACTTGAAACATCATTGTTCCTCCAGCATCTCATTTGAATGGCTGACGATGAGCTCCACACATGACTTCTGTGACAACCTCATGCAACTGCAAGAATGTATGTGAGGGAATTCAAGTCCTTTCGGAGAGGCATGCAGTACAACAATTACTACCAAGATATAGGCTGGTCAGTGAAGAGCATAGGTAATACTTAAGAGAGAAATTACACAACCTTGCACTTGAGATGGCGCACACAGGTGTTCATTGGAGTGTTTTTTGCACATCAGCCAATGAGGTTAACCCTGACAAAATCATCCCTTACTTTTCTCAATTGAGGAAATGTTTTCTGCTTTGCCCTTTACTGACATGAGACATGCAAAAGCCCTACTGTCAATCATCACTAAGGTTTTTGGGGTATGATGAACACTTGTGTGATGATTATTCAGTGTTGGGACAATTTGGGGCTTTTGCAAAAATGACTGTTTATACATGAGGATTTGTACATTTTGTGTTGATTAATACTGTAGGTATTGTCTCATCTGATTTTAACACTTGAAAAGACTTACGGTATGCAGTTTAGGATATTATTGTTGTGGACCATGGTCCTTTTACCATTGACCTGTATGGAATAGTAGAATGTATGCCATACACACAATGTAAATAAATAATTGAGCTTAAAGACTGGTTCTAATACTCATTTTCAGTTATCTAAAGTATAGACTTGGCCAAGATGTGATTTGTCACTAGGGCTGTTGGGGTGACCATATTACCGCCACACCGGCGGTCACGAGTCATGAAGGCAGTCAAATTCCACATGACCGTTTAGTCATGTTAATTAGGCTTCTCCAAGCTCTGATACTGCTGATGGTCATTAGTAGCTTACCAAACTTGCTAACTGCCTTGTACTCAGCACTCTATTGTCCCTCTAATCACTCATTAATGCAAATGTAATCAAATCTAATCATACACTTCTTGATAGCCCATGAAGTGTTTGATTGCTTAGAAAACAGAGTGATGGCCTCTACTAAAAGAGGAGGATCCCATAAGCTTTCTATAGGCTAGGCCTACTATATTTATTTATTAACTTTCCTAATATTAAGCACATTGTTTATCTTTACAACAGGAGTAACAACAAAATTAGATTTTTTTCACCAGAAAATCACATTGTAGGATTTTTAATGAATTTATTTGCAAATTATGGTGGAAAATAAGTATTTGGTCAATAACAAAAGTTTATCTCAATACTTTGTTATATACCCTTTGTTGGCAATGACAGAGGTGAAACGTTTTCTGTAAGTCTTCACAAGGTTTTCACATAAACTGTTGCTGGTATTTTGACCCATTTCTCCATGCAGATCTCCTCTAGAGCAGTGATGTTTTGGGGCTGACTTTCAACTCCCTCCAAAGATTTTCTATGGGGTTGAGATCTGGAGACTGGCTAGGCCACTCCAGGACCTTGAAATGCTTCTTATGAAGCCACTCCTTCGTTGCCCGGGCGGTGTGTTTGTCATGCTGAAAGACCCAGCCATGTTTCATCTTCAATGCCCTTGCTGATGCAGGATTTGAGTCCCTGGCGGTGTAGTGTTTTACTGATGGTAGGCTTTGTTACTTTGGTCCCAGCTCTCTGCAGGTCATTCACTAGGTCCCCCCGTGGGGTTCTGGGATTTTTGCTCACCGTTCTTGTAATCGTTTTGACCCCACGGGGTGAGATCTTGAGTGGATCCCCAGATCGAGGGAGATTATCAGTGGTCTTGTATGTCTTCCATTTCATAATAATTGCTCCCACAGTTGATTTCTTCAAACCAAGCTGCTTACCTATTGCAGATTCAGTCTTCCCAGCCTGGTGCAGGTCTACAATTTTGTTTCTGGTGTCCTTTGACAGCTCTTTAGTCTTGGCCATAGTGGAGTTATGAGTGTGACTGTTTGAGGTTGTGGACAGGTGGCTTTTATACTGATAACAAGTTAAAACAGGTGTCATTAATACAGGTAACGAGTGGAGGACAGAGGAGCCTCTTAAAGAAGTTGTTACAGGTCTGTGAGAGCAAGAAATCTTGTTTGATTGTAGGTGACCAAATACGTATTTTCCACCATAATTTGCAAATAAATTCATTAAAGATCCTACAATGTGATTTTCTGGATTTTCTTTTCTCATTTTGTCTGTCATAGTTGAAGTGTACCTATGATGAAAATTACAGGCCTCTCATCTTTTTAAGTGGGAGAACTTGCACAATTGGTGGCTGACTAAATACTTTTTTGCCCCACTGTATATATCGCATTCCACAACTGTCCCAGACTATGTTTGGAATATTTATTTATTGCACAGAATAGGTCAACTTTTGTGCTATAGGGTTTAGATTGACATAGGCTAGTGCTTTTTCTGTTCATTAGGCTTACTCATCTTGTTGGCTGACAAAAAGTAAATGTGGACCGTTCTTCCAATATCTTCAATATGCACCTCGGAATTGGATAAGCACACACATAGTGGTGTCCCTGATGTGTCTTGTAGCCTGTGAGAAAGACTTGATCACGTGATGGAGAGCCATGTGAGGGAGAGGTGCTTTGGAGCGATCAGCACTCAGGGCCAAGGGCACAATAGCCACTGGCCGCAAAGATAATGGATTTTTTTTCGGGTGCATTACGGCCACATAAAGGGGATGCCGCCATGAAATTTGAGGCATTATCAAGTGCTTGTCAAATTGTGAATGAGTGACTGATGTCGTGTGTACAGCCTGCACAAAAAAATGTAGGCTATGTGTGGAAGTCATGAGATGTCCAATGTGTTTATGTTAATTAACGGTCAATTAATGTAAGGCAGACAGTTATTTGCTTGACTGGCTGACAAAATGTTGTGATCTCCACAGCCCAACCTGTCACCCAGTTACTTGTGCATTTTTGAATCACTCGTTTTTCTCCTTCACTTGATTTAAAAATCCACATTTGGAAACCTCAATTCTCAGTGGATTGTATGACCTTATTGTAAATTAACTTGTAGTTGCTCTCTTCCCACACGAATAATTTTAGTTGCATCTTGCGCCGTAGGCTACACTTGTCTGTCCGTCATGCATGTAAACAACTAGCTTGCCTGCTCTATCAGAATTGACTATTGAAACTATTGATTTCACAGGTTAAAAAAGGAACAGAAAGGAACAATATAAACCAATACTTTTGGGTGGTTCAAACCGGTTTAGAACTTTATTTTGGTGGTCGGAACAGTGGAACAGAACTAAAAATAAAGTGGTTATATTCAGAACAAAACGATTTGGAAAATAATTTTGGTTCCAACCCCTGATTGTGTCCTGCACTGAAGAAACCATGCCAAAGTAACGAAGTGTAGCCGGGATGATGGAGACATTTGTTACATCTTTAAAACTGCACATTGAGTCACATTTCTACTGGTCACCATGTTCGTTAATTGGACGCAGTCTTGTAGAACTCCCTGTATATAAGGTCAGTAAAGTTCATTTCGCACTGGAAGTCCGCAACAGCAGGCAATAAGCCTTCCACTTTGTCAATGGGTTCAAGGGCATTCTCAAATGTCCAATTGCTGCATCTGCATTTTGATGATCAATGGAAACAGGATGCACCTGAGCTAAATTTCGAGTCTCATAGCTAAGGGTCTGAATACTTACAGTACCAGTCAAAAGTTTGGACACACCTATTCATTCAATGGTTTTTCTTTTCCTTTTTATTATTTTCTACATTGTAGAATAGTAGTGAAGACATCAAAACTATGAAATAACACATATGGAATCATGTAGTAACCAACAAAGTGTTAAACACATCTAAATATATTTTAAATTTGAGATTCTTCAAAGTAGCCACCCTTGCCTTGATGACAGCTTGCACACTCTTGGAATTCTCTCAACCAGCTTCACCTGGAATACTTTTCCAACAGTCTTGTGGGAGTTCCCACATATGCTGAGCACTTGTTGGCTGCTTTTCCTTCACTCTGTGGTCCAACTCATCCCAAACCATCTCAACTGGGTTTAGCTCGGGTGATTGTGGAGGCCAGGTCATCTGATGCAGCTCTCCACCATCAAAGCACCATCACACTTCCTCCTCCATGCTTCACAATGGGAACCACACATGCGGAGATCTTCAGTTCACCTACTCTATCTAACAAAGAAATGAAGCTTGGAACCAAAAATCTCAAATTTTGACTTATCAGACCAAAGGACAGATTTCCACTGGTCCAATGTTCATTGCTCGTGTTTCTTTGCCCAAGCAAGTCTCTTCTTCTAATTGTTGTACTTTATTAGTGTTTTTTTTACAGAAATTTGACCATGAAGGCCTGATTCACGCAGTCTCCTCTGAACAATGGATGTTGAGATGTGTCTATTACTTGAACTCTGAAGCATTTTTTGGGCTGCAATTTCTGAGGCTGGTAACTCTACTGAACGTATCCTCTGCAGCAGAGGTAACTCTGGGGCTTCCTTTCCAAGCCAGTTTCATAATAGAGCTTGATGGTTTTTGATACTGCACTTGAAGAAACTTTCAAAGTTCTTGAAACGTTTCAGATTGACTGACCTTCATGTCTTAAAGTAATGATGGACTGTCATTTCTCTTTGCTTATTTTAGCTGTTCTTACCATAATATGGACTTAGTCTTTTACCAAAAGGGGCTATATTCTGTATATCACCCCAATCTTGTTAACTGATTGGTGAACTGATTGGTTCAAACACATAAAAAATTCCTCAAATTTACTTTAACAAGGCACACCTGTTAATTGAAATGCATTCTAGGTGTCTACCTCATGAAGGTGGTTGAGAGAATGCCAAGCGTGTGCAAAGCTGTCATCAAGGCAAAGGGTGACTACTTTGAAGAATCTCAAATTTAAAATATATTTAGATTTGTTTAACCCTTTTTTGGTTACGACATGTGTTTTTTTCATAGTTTTGATGTCTTCACTATTATTCTACAATGTAGAAAATCGTAAAAATAAAGAAAAACCTTTGAATGAGTAGGTGTGTCCAAACTTTTTACCGGTAATGTATGTAAATAAGCTATTTCTGTTTTTTAGTTTGAATACATTTACAATAATGTCGAAACCTGTTTTTGCTTTGTCATTATGGGGTATTGTGTTGAAATTGATGAGGAAACATTTTTTCAATATGCATATCCTTGGTTGTGTGCCTGAGCTCCAGGCAGTTAGATTTGGGTATGTCTTCAGGCGGAAATTGAAAAAAGTAGGGGGGTAGCTCTAAGAGGTTAAAAATAAGGCTGTAATGTAACAAAATGTGGGAAAAGTCAAAGGGTCTGAATACTTTCCAAATGCACTGTACACAGTCGGACATAGAATGAACATAAACCATCAACCCATTTCAATGGCTATATACAGTGTCTTGCAAAAGTATTCATCCACCTTGGCGTTTTTCCTATTTTGGTGCATTTCAACCTGTAATTTAAATTGATTTTTATTTGGATTTCATGTAATGGACATACACAAAATAGTCCAATTTGGTGAAGTGAAATTTTAAAAATTACTTCTAAATTTTTTTTAACTGAAAAGTAGTGCATGCATTTGTATTCACCCCCTTTGCTATGAAGCTCCTACATAAGATCTGGTGCAACCAATTACCTTCGGAAGTCACACAATTAGATAAATAAAGTCCACCTGTGTTGAATGACCTGTCACATGATCTCAGTATATATACACCTGTTCTGAAAGGCCCCAGAGTCTGCAAAACCACTAAGCAAGGGGCACCACTAAGCAAGAGGCACCATGAAGACCAAGTGCTAATGACAAAGCAAAAACTGGTTCTTACATTTGAGCAAATAAAAATAAATAAACAAACAGATTATTTACATAGGTATTCAGACCCTTCACTATGAGACTCGAAGTTGAGCTCAGGTGCATCCTGTTTCCATTGATCATCCTTGAGATGTTTCTACAACTTGATTGGAGTCCACCTGTGGTAAATACAATTGATTGGACATGCCTTGGAAAAGCACACACCTGTCAGGCCTTGAATGCCAAGCGTCACATCTGAAGGAAACTTGGCAAGGTGAAGCATGGTGGTGGCAGCATCATGCTGTGGGGATGTTTTTCAGTGGCAGGGAAACTAGTCAGGATCGAGGGAAAGATGAATGGAGCAAAGTACAGAGATGAAAACCTGCCCCAGAGCGCTCAGTACCTCAGACTGGGGCAAAGGTTCACCTTCCAACAGGACAACGAGCCTAAGCAAACAACCAAGAAAACACAGGAGGGGCTTCGACACAAGTCTCCGAATGTCCTTGAGTGGCCCAACCAGAGCCCAGACTTGAACTTGAACAAACATCTCTGGAGAAACCTGAAAATAGCTGTGCATCAACGCTCCCCATCTAACCTGACAGAGCTTGAGAGGATCTGCAGAGAAGAATGGTAGTAACTCCCCAAATATAGGTGTGCCAAGCTTGTCGCGTCATACCCAAGAAGACTCGAGGCTGTAATCGCTTCAACAGGTGTTTCAACAAATTATTGGGTCTGAATACTTCTATAAAACCCATGTAAATGTTTTTAAATTAAATAAGGCAAAATTGTACAAACCTGTTTTTGCTTTGTCATTATGGGATATTGTGTGTAGATTGATGTGGAAAAAGTCAAGGGGTCTGAATACTTTCCGAATGCACAGTATATGCCTAAAGGCAGAGACAATAAGAAGACACAGAGGCAGAATAAATATAACCACACCTTTGTTTCATCACAAAACCAGAGAGCAACCTCTGTCCGGTGTAGTCCACAAAGCATATTGCATGTAGGAAACAATTACATGACCTACAGCATGGTCAAGCAAGTTAATGTTTCCAACATTTTCGGACCAATAAACAACTATTGATTTAGAACCACAGAGAGTTACAGCAAGTCGCAAAAACAACAGAAGCTGCCTCCACTATTCCAGCACCATTTCAACTTTTAACATTTTAACATTTCATCAAATCACCTATGCTTAGTCTAATACAGGGACAAATAAAAGACACCAAAATCTATTTAGTCCAATCAATGTAAGTTAAATGATGATGTGGCTGTCCATGGTTCTGATATATGTGTGTGTATGTGTGTGCTGTGTTTGTGTGTGCATTCGTGCAAGTAGAAAAACATGTTGACTCACCCTACTTATAGAGAAATGCCAATGCTATCCTCCCTTTCATGTTGTCGAACCGGTTTATGACTCATACAGTACATTTTTGTTGTTGTTGTTGTCTTAGGCTACCTGGATAAAATGCTTGCTTGCTAGCTTAATTTCCTTTCATGGGCAACTTTAGCTTTTTACATCTACAGTTGAAGTCAGAAGTTTACATTGGAGTCATTAAAACTATTTTTTTCAACCACTCCACAAATGTCTTGTTAACAAACTATAATTTTGGCTAGTCAGTTGTGTCATGCACAAAGTAGATGTCCTAAGTCATTTTTCCAACAATTGTTTACAGACAGATTATTACACTTAAAATTCACTGTATCACAATTCCAGTGGGTCAGAGGTACACATCCACTAAGTTGACTGTGCCTTTAAACAGCTTGGAAAATTCCAGAAAATGATGTCATGGCTTTAGAAGCTTCTGATAGGCTAATTGAAATCATTTGAGTCAATTGGAGTACCTGTGGATGTATTTCAAGGCCTACCTTCAAACTCAGTGCCTCTTTGCTTGACATGAGGAAATCAAGAGAAATCAGCCAAGACTGATGGTAAAAAATGGTAGACCTCTACAAGCCTGGTTCATTCTTGGGAGCAATTTCCAAACGCCTGAAGGTAACACATTCATCTGTACAAACAATAGTACGCAAGCATAAACACCATGGGGCCACGCATCTGTCATACCGCTTGGGAAGGAGACACGTTCTGTCTCCTAGAGATGAACGTACTTTGGTGCGAAAAGTGTAAATCAATCCCAGAACAACAGCAAAGGACCATGTGAAGATGCTGGAGGAAATAGGTACAAAAGTATCTATATCCACAGTAAAATGAGTCTTATATTGACATAAACTGAAAGGCCACTCAGCAAGGTAGAACCCACTGCTCCAAATCCGCCCTTAAAAATGCCAGACTACGGTTTGCAACTGCACATGGAGACAAAGATCGTTCTTTTAAGGGAAATGTCCTCTTGTCTGATGAATCAAATATATAACCGTTTGGCCATAATGACCATCGTTATGCTTGGAGGAAAAAGTGAATGCACCAATTTGTAAGTCGCTCTGGATAAGAGCGTCTGCTAAATGACTTAAATGTAATGTAAATGTAAAAAAGGGGATGCTTGCAAGCTGATGAAGCACGGGGGTGGCAGCATCATGTTGTGGGGGTGCTTTGCTGCAGGAGGGGCTGGTGTACTTCACAAAATGGATGGCATCATGAGGTAGGAAAATTATATGGACATATTGAAGCAACATCTCAAGACATCAGTCAGGAAGTTATTAAAGCTTGGTCGCAAATGGGTCTTCCAAATGGACAATGACCCCAAGCATACTTCCAAAGTTGTGGTAAAATGGCTTAAGGACAACAAAGTCAAGGTATTGGAGTGGCCATCACAAAGCTCTGACCATAGAATATTTGTGGGTTGACCTGAAAAAACGTGTGCGAACAAGGAGGCCTACAAACCTGACTCAGTTACACCAGCTCTGTCAGGAGGAATGGGCCCAAATTCACCCAACTTATTGTGGAAAGCTTGTGGAATGCTACAAGAAACGTTTAACCCAAGTTAAACAATTTTAAAGGCAATGCTACCAAATACTGATTCAGTGTATATAAACTTCTGACTCACTGGGAATGTGATTAAAGAAATAAAAGCTGAAGTAAATCATTGTCTCTGCTATTGTTCTGACATTTCACATTCTTAAAATAAAGTGGTGACCCTAACTGACCTAAGACAGGGAATTGTTACTATGTTTAAATGTCAGGAATTGTGAAAAACTGAGTTCAAATGTATTTGGCTGAGATGTATGTAAACTTCCGATGTAGCTAGATATTGTGTGCTAGGGGGCACAATGTATGAATTAATGTTTGTGTTGTGGAAGCTCTACACAGGGACACTCGAAGTCAATCGTAAATGAATCATTGTTTATTATCAGCATGGTGGAGAGGTTCCAACCAACTGAATGCACCAACTACACATGTCGATCAGGAGCTCCAATGGGGCAGTCCCTTTAATTCCCTTACATACTGGTCTAAGACACGTTACATAGGCATAGTTCATAGGGTTGGTTCCGGCATGTGTCTGCCATCGTCTCCTATCTTAACACAGAACATATTCTGGGTGTTCTGCCAGACGGTCCTAAGGGTACAGGCAGGAACCAAGGATTGGTTATGACACCAAAGCCAATATTAACATTTTCAGGACTGTTTCTTCACAAAGTAAAATTTCCTTTGCAGTTGGATCAGATTCACTGTGATAATCATTGGTCAAAACTGAGAATTAAGTAAAAACCACAAGTCCAAGTCCCTATCTCCATCCATGGCTTTTAGGAAAGGACCAATTTTAGCTAGCTAGGTAGCCACCGGAGGACAACAACACAATGAGTTGTTTCTGTCGATGACGTATGCTCTCATTGCGATTTGATAGGAGTGACACCAAATCCAAACTGGCTTCCCTTGACACTTATTTTTGGTGTGCAAGGACAATTCACAGTTGAGTTCACTCAGTTTAGCGCAAAGCTGATTATTATTATTATTTTTTTATTAAATGAGGCCAAATGCTTGCTGACTTCCCTTGCATTCAATACTGCGGGCGGCAACAGTGTCATACTCCTTTGGATCAGACAGTATCAGATAGATGGCCTCCACTTACAGAGGCAGAGGAGCGCTATTTCGTTCACTCAAATACTTTCTCCAGTTAGATACAGTCTCTTGCGAATTTATGGGAAATTATGAAACACAGAGACGAAAGATGCATATTCTTTTTGTAACTTTTTAAATATTTTATTTATTGGTACATTTTTTGGGGAAGCCTGATTTCCTTTGGCATCCATGAATACACACCACAGTTTATCAGGTACTTCATTGTCAAGGAAATAAACGGTATAAATTATCTAGGCTACATTTGTCACTATGATTAACTGAAGATATTATTAAATGTAGCCTACAATTGTTTTGCCTGTAAGACATGATACGTCTATGAAGAGTCGAATGATTTATACTGGGATAATAAACAAACAAACAAAAAAGTTCACCTGTTGCGAGGCATCACTGATTTACACCTGGAATCCACCCCTTTTTAAGGCGATGTTGTGCCATGAACTTCACGTTTTAGGGAAGCCTGGTTCTCGATGAGGCTACAGTAAACCTAACCCTCACTTGATCTCTACATCTTGGCTCAACTCTAACCTTAGCCATATCCTTAAGTTCTTGTCCACTAAACCTAGAAATAACCTTAATTATTTCACCTCACCCCGGCCCCTACTACATTACAGAAAGGTTGGCCTCACCAGTGGCGTCATTAGGCGTGGCTTCAGAGGTTTCAGACCCATATTCTTTTGGAACCAGCCCAACATTTTGATATAGTTAACATTTCTGACTGATATTAGTTTCCATAACCACGTATTTGTTTTTTTTGTCCTAGCACTACAGAGCTGATTCAAATAATCAAAGCTTGATGATGAGTTGGTTATTTGAATCAGCTGTGTCGAACTAGGGAAAGTTTGGGAAACGTAAATGAATGCTGAGTTTGTTTCAATCCTGCCCACAGCTGCCCACAGCTGGAGTGCAGTTGCACACGACCCAATCATAATGCCTGTGGTAAATCTGGGTTGACTTTAGATATCCCTACAGGGCCAGTTAGGGATCTGTAAATTACGCAATGCACATCGGACAATATATACAAATTCTAATAGCTAAAAATGTCATTAACTTGTAAAACCTCAAATCAATTATTAATTGTACAATTCATATACAAATATCGAAAGCATTTAATGAGCACTTAAAGGTGTGTAGCATGAAAATATTGTCTCATTCACATTGTGTAATTTATTTGATGGTCCATAATTAGCCTGGGAGATAGGCTCTCCAAAGTCAGGTTGCACACCAGCCGGCTGAAACTAATTGGATAAATCATTTGACTAACTCTTCCCACCTGCGAACACACACAAGACACCCACATCACACCCTCAAACAAACTCATGTTGGAATTCACTCATGGCTACTAGAGTTTCTTAATGAACCAAATCTAAAACCAGGTCAGATCAGGAAGTGTAGTCACCCTTTAAAACTAATTTGCATGTTCTTGCTACTTTTCAGATGAGCCAAGGAGGAGGATATATGAGAACAGCAGGCCAGTGGAGCACTTAGAACAGTAGTAGCCAGGGGCAAATGATAGGGATGAGGATGATTTAGGTGACCCAGACACAGGCCCAAAACAAGTCAAGCAACCCCAGTATCCCCTTGACCGTTTTGGATTGCAAAACTAAAGAGACACCTGACAAGACAGAGACCCCAACAGAATAATAGGTGATGGAGAGCGACACACCAGACAAGAGACAGAGACAGCAACAGAAGAATAGGATATGATGGCGAGAGACACCAGAGGAAGCTATGCAAAGGAGACAGTAACAAACAAGAACCTGAGACAGCAATAGACAAGACACAGACAGCAACAGACAAGACGTAGAGCAAGTGAGAAAAGAGGGCAGATTGAGTTAGAGCAGAGGTGGGTTGAGCACACAGTAGATTGTATCACTGCACACAGTAGACTGTAACACTGCACACAGTAGACTGTATCACTTCTAGCTGCTCTTTCTCTATCTCTCTCTCTCAGACCGGTTGAGGCTAGAAACAAAATTCAGGTATGGGATCATTCAACAAACGCTCTAAACTTGGTCCCACAGAGAACAAGGCCTTTCTACCATAGAAAAGCATTTACCCACAGTACGAACATAACCATGACGCACCCATGGACTACAATTGAGCTCGCTAACCATCCTTCCAAACAAGCAATCGTGAACTTAAAACTATGCCCTGTGTTGAGGTTCAGGTTACTGTGGTAACAGGAAATGGCTTAATTCATCCTTAACGTGGTGCTTTATTTTCTTCCTGCAGTTATACAAAAACACTGTCTTCCATCTTCCCTAGAACAGACAATTCTTAACGTATATACTTAAAACTCAGGGCATTGTTAAAGAGTATCCACCAGAATTACAGGAAAATACTTAATTGGGGGTCATAAGTGCGGTTTCGAAGGGCTTAAAGGGTTGAATCTTCCCAATGTTACATATTTGTGACCGGGGACCATCATGACCTGACATGAAATTTGAAGTTAATCGACCCATAGAGGAGAGAAAGTCATAGGGGAGGTTTCAAAGGGTTATCTGCTGTCCTCTGTGATCTTTAGTATGCTCTGTCTAATTCTCCCAGCTCTCTCTCACTCTCACTCTCCCCTCCCGGAGGACCTGAGCCCTAGGACCATGCCTCAGGACTACCTGGCCTGACGACTCCTGGCTGTCCCTGTCCCCAGTCCACCTGGTCGTGCTGCTGCTCCAGTTTCTGTTGTTCTGCCTGCGGCTATGGAACCCTGACCTGTTCACTAGACATGCTATGTTGTTCCGGACCTGCTGTTTCGACCCTCCCTCTAACTCTCCTCTCCACCGCACCTGCTGTCTTGACCTCTGAATGCTCAACTATGAAAAGCCAACTGACATTTACTCCTGACGTGCTGATGCACCCTCTATAACCACTGTGATTATTATTTTACCCTGCTGGTCATCTATGAACTTTTGAAAATCTTGAAGAACGATCTAGCCTTAATGGCCATGTACAGTTATAATCAGCCAGAAGAGGACTGTCCTCCCCTCTGACCCTGGTTCCTCTCTATGTTTCTTCTTAGGTTCCTGCCTTTCCAGGGAGTTTTTCCTAGCCACAGTGCTTCTACATTGCTTGCTCTTTGGTGATTTGTGCCCGGGTGACTGTCATGATCCGGCATATGAAATTTGAAGTCAACCGATCCAGAAGCATTTTTTGACCTCCATTGGACAGAAGGGTCTTGCAGTTCTAGAAACGAAGAGCGTTACATTTGTCATTTTGGTAATTTAGCAGACACTTTTATCCAGAGCAACTAACTGAAGAAATTAGAGTTAAGTGCCTTGCTTAAGGGAACAATGTCAGATTTAGAATGAATTCTGAAGATAATTCTAATCATTCTAATCCTTGTTAGAATTAATTCTGAAGAGGATATCGGTCCAATTTTTGAGGGGATTGACTTAACTTGAAAGTGTCTGTCTGTCCGACTGCCCGCCTGCATCTGTCTGTGCCTGCCTGCCAGTCTGCCTGTCGGTGCCTGCCTGTGTCAATTTTCTGTCTGTGAAGATGGGGGAGTTGAGGGAGAGAGAGAGATGAGAAGATGGGGAGGGAGGGAAGGAAAGAAGGAAGGGGAGAGAATGAAGGGTGGGGAGGAGGGAGAAAGAGAGAGAGAAGGTGGAGTGGTGGATAGTGAGGGAGGGGGAGAGAGAAAGGGAGAAGTTGAAGGAGGGATGTGGGAGAGGACGGAGACAGAGATGGGGTAGGGGAAGAAGGGAGAGGGAATGGAGGAGGGAGAGAGATAATGGGGACATGGAGGGAGGGGAAGAGAGGGAGAGAGAAAGGAAGAATGTGAAGAAGGGAAGGGAGAGAGAGGAGGGAAGGGAGCGAGAGGGAAAGAGAAAGGGGAGTGGGTAAAGGAAGGGGAAGAGTGAGAAGAGGAAGGGGGAATAAAGAGGAGGTAGAGAAAAAGACAAAGGAAGGCAAAGGGAAGGAGAGGAGGAGGGAGGGAGGGAGGGAGAGAGAGAGAAATAAAGAAGAAGGTGAGAGGGCGATTAGAGAATAGAGAGAGAAATGTCTGCCTGTCTGTCTGTGAGTCATCTTTTCCCATTGAATGCAATGTATTGACAGAAGCGTCAACCCTGTGGTATGTCTTTTCCCATTGAATGCAATGTATTGACAGAAGCGTCAACCCTGTGGTATGTCTTTTCCCATCGAATGCAATGTATTGACATAAGCGTTGTTTTGGGTGACGCTCATCTCAAGATTCAAGTTTTTATTATCACGTGGACAAGTGCAGTGAAATGCCTTTCTTGCAACCTCTTTCACAGCAATGTAGTAATTAATATCAATAAAAAATACTAAAGAAGAAGAAAAACATAGATCTATGAAGAACACGAGAAAGTAAGTAAAATACATACAGGTTCTATTCCAGGGTCAGTGCCAGTACCATGTTTACAATGTGCAGGGATTCTGGAGTGGTTGGGGTAGATATGTATCTTTTCCCAATGGCACCGCAAAGTTTGCTGGGAGCATGGCCAGTTGACATAAGCATCAATCTGTTGAAGGCTAACTTTGCAAAAAACATGACAGGATAATATTTTGAGGGTGATAAGGGGCTGAACAGGTGTGGAAACAGTCAGGGAACATGGAGGAAAACACTGGCAGGTGCTGGTTGCAGTGACCCTCATAAAGTATGCCTAGAATAGTCTATCAACTGCAACAAAATGCCATTTGCTGTATTTGTGCATCCTCTCATATGATAGTCTTGCAGAACTTGAATGTGAATATAGGCCTAATAGGTTTAATACCGTGTGTGTGTGTGTGTGTGTGTGTGTGTGTGTGTGTGTGTGTGTGTGTGTGTGTGTGTGTGTGTGTGTGTGTGTGTGTGTGTGTGTGTGTGTGTGTGTGTGTGTGTGTGTGTGTGTGTGTGTGTGTGTGTGTGTGTGTGTGTGTGTGTGTGTGTGTGTGTGTGTGTGTGTGTGTGTGTGTGTGTGTGTGTGTGTGTGTGTGTGTGTGTGTGTGTGTGTGTGTGTGTGTGTGTGTGTGTGTGTGAATGCTTTCTATGTGCCATTTTGCCCGCATGCATTGGATCTTTCGATGCTATGTTAGTTATTCCAGTATGTGTTATTGCTGTGTGTCTTATTAAACTGTGTCTTGCATGTCATCTACAGTATGATTCATTCTACACCTGTTATCCAACTCCAACACATTGACACATTCCCACTTGAAGTGCAATCAAACAAAATGGGCCCTTATTTCTCTGCCTGGTGATTACAAAAGTTCCTCTGATGGAAGCAATCAGAATGAAAAGCTATATCTGTCTGTTGCCAGGCAATATGCACTTGAAAGCAGAACACACTTTTGGGTGTATTTTTCCTCCCTGATGGTCAGTCATGAGAAGCACTGAAACACTGCTTTCCAGTTCTATCCCAGTGTAAGGAGCTCATTTGAGGAGACATAGTAGTTAAACCCCTGCTGTTCTCAAGCATTCCCAGAGACGTCCTTGACATAACCATCTGTTTGTGAGAGGTGGTTGAGCTGCAGTTCTTTAGCCTTAAAGGCCGCTGTGCTGCTCCACTACTACGTGCTGCAATGGACTGTAGTAGATGGAGCCTCACCTGAAAGTGGGGTAGATGACGTGAGAAGCGAGGGAGAGGAGATATTTTTAGTCTGAGCTTGCACAGTTCACCCAATGGGGATAGAGCCAAGCAATTTTGGAGTAAATAATACTATTTCCCCTCCAGGCAATCAAAACACTATCTTTGTGAAAAATTACATGAGCCCACACAAGATGATTGCCCACATTTTCTGGGGGAAATCTACTCGCTCAGCTTTGTTAATTCTCAAAGACTGACTGCAAGGATCCACTGTATCCATCATACTGCAACAGACGGCCAGCAGAGAAATTAAGTCTTTAAAACTGTGTCTAACCAGACTTTTATTTATTTTTATGTAACCTATTTAACTAGGCAAGTCAATTTAGGACAAATTCTTATTTATGCTTTGGGCAATTGTGCACCACCCTATGGGACTCCCAATCACGACCGGTTGTGATACAGCCTGGATTCGAACCACGGTGTCTGTAGCGACGCCTCTAGCACTGAAATGTAGTGCCTTAGACCTCTGTGCCACTTGCCAATTTGATCTGAAATGTTAGTGTACCGATATAGTTTTTTTTGAGAAAGGCCTGAAAAATGGCCTAGCCACCAAAGACATGGACTGTTCTCCATGTTCCCGTACGGCAGGCGGTACCGGTGCATCAAGACTCTGACCAACAGACTCCTAAACAGCTTTTTTTCACCTGGCCATAAGACTTTTAAATGCTACTGGTGACTTACTCCTGTATACATGTACAGTGCATTTGGAAAGTAATCAGACCCCTTGACTTTTTCCATATTTTGTTACGTTACAGCCTTATTCTAAAGAGATTAAACATTTTTCCCCTCAATCAATCCACACACACACACACACACACACACACACACACACACACACACACACACACACACACACACACACACACACACACACACACACACACACACACACACACACACACACACACACACACACACACACACACACACACACACACACACACACACACACACACACACACACACACACACACACACACTTATGGTGCTGCCATACTGTTTACTATTATTATTAGTAGTAATCCTGCTACCACTCACTTTCTCCTAATCACTGCCGACATGTACATATCTATCTCAATACTCTATCTCAATATCCCTGCACATTGTACATTTGGTATTGCCACTGACCATGTATATACTGTAGCTTCCTCTCTTTTTTCTCTTTCATTTTGTTACATTTTTTTATATTGAGTACTGCACTGTTGGATAGGGCTTGCAAGTTAAGCATTTCAATGTACCTGTGCATGTGACACATTTAAATGAAACTGTTTTAATTGAACAAACGGGTAAGTCACCCATTGTGAGGTACCTATAGTACCATTCAAAAGATTGGACACACCTACTCATTCAAGGGTTTTTCTTTATTTTAACTATTGTATACATTGTAAAATAATAATGAAGACATCACAACTATGAAATAACACATATGGAATCACTTAGTAACCAAATAAATGTTAAACAAATCAAATAATATTTTATTTTTTAGATTCTTCAAAGTAGCCACACTTTGCCTTGATGACAGCTTTGCACACTCCTGGCATTCTCTCAACCACCTTCACCTGGAATGCTTTTCCAACAGTCTTGAAGGAGTTCCCACATATGCTGAGCCCTTGTTGGCTGCTTGTCCTTCACTCTGCGGCCCAACTTATCCGAAACAATCTCAATTGGGTTGAGGTCGGGTGATTGTGGAGGCCAGGTCATCTGATGCAGCACTCCATCACTCTCCTTCTTGGTCATTGTCCTGTTGAAAAACAAATGATAGTCCCACTAATCGCAAACCAGATGGGATGGCGTATCGCTGCAGAATGCTGTGGTAGTCATGCTGGTTAAGTGTACCTTGAATTCTAAATAAATCACAGACAGTGTCACCAGCAAAGCACCCCCACACCATCACACCTCCTCCCCCATGCTTCATGGTGGGAATTACGCATGTATAGATCATCTGTTCACCAGCTCTGCGTCTCACAAAGACATATCAGACCAAAGACCGATTTTCACCTGTATAATGTCCATTGCTCATGTTTCTAGGCCCAAGAAAGTCTCTTCTTATTGGTGTCCTTTAGTATTGGTTTCTTGGCATTAATTCGACCATGAAGGCCTGATTCATGCAGTCTCCTCTGAACAGTTGATGTTGAGATGTGTCTGTTACTTGAACTCTGAAGCATTTATTTGGGCTGCAATTTCTGAGGCTGGTTACTCTAATGAACTTATCCTCTGCAGCAGAGGTAAGTCTGGGTCTTCCTTTCCTGTGGCAGTCCTCATGAGAGCCAGTTTCATCATAGTGCTTGCGACTGAACTTGAAGAAACTTTAAAAGTTCTTGAAATGTTCCGCATTTACTGAGCTTCATGTCTTAAAGTAATGATGGACTGTCGTTATGTCTTTGCTTATTTGAGCTGCACTTGCTCTCATATGGACTCGTCTTTTACCAAATAGGCCTATCTTCTGGATACCACCCTTACCCTATCACAACACAACTGATTGTCTCAAACACATTATCTATTAACAAGGCACACTTGTTAATTGAAACACATTCCAGGTGACTACCTCATGAATTTGGTTTAGTGAACAATGTACAAAGCTGTCATCAAGGCAGAGGTTCGGTGGTCAATCATCGTCACAGCCATTTATATCCCCAACTAGCCGATACCACGACGGCCCTCAAGGAACTTCACTGGACTCTGTGCAAACTGGAAACCATATATCCTGAGGCTGCATTTATTTAATGTGGGGATTTTAACAAAGCAAATTTGAGAACAAGGCTACCTAAATTATATCAGCATATTTATTGTAGCACTCGTGCGGGCAATACACTGGATCACTGCTACTCTAACCTCCGCGATGCATACAAGGCCCTCCCCTGACCTACCTTCAGGCAAATCCGACCACGACTACATTTTGCTTCTACCGCCCTACAGGCAGAAACTCATCCAGGATGTTCCCGTGACAAGGACTATTCAACGCTGGTCTGACCAATCGAAATCCAGACTTCAAGATTGTTTTGATCACATGGACTGGGAAATTTCCCGGGCAGCCTCAGAGAATAAATACATTTATTTGCTAATTCGGTGAATGAGTTTATAAGGAAGTGCATTGGAGATGTTGTACCCACTGTGACTATTCAAACCTATCCTATCCAGAAACCGTGGATAGATGGCGGCATCCGCGCAAAACTGAAAGTGCGAACCACCGCATTTAACCACGGAAAGATGACTGGGAATATGGCAGAATATGAACAGTGTACTTATTCCTTCCGTAATGCAATCAAAACAGCAAAATGTCGGTATAGGGACAAAATGGAGTCACAATTCAACGGCTCAGACACGAGACTATGTATGTGGCAGTGTCTACGGATTACAAAAAGAAAACCAGCCACGTCACCGACACAGATGTCTTGGGTCCAGAAAAATGAAACACCTTCTTTGCCCGCCTAGAAGATAATACAGTGCCACTGACGTGGTCTGCTACCAAGGACTGCGGCCCCCCTCCCGCTCCTTCTCAGTGGCCAATGTGAGTAAGACATTTAAGCGTGTAAACCCTCACAAGGCTGCCGGCCCAGACAACATCCCTAGCCGCGTCCTCAGAGCATGCGCAGACCAGCTGTCTGTTGTGTTTATGGACATATTCAATCTCTCCCTATCCCAGTCTGCTGTCTGTCATGTTTTGTCATTGATTATCATGTCTTGTCCCTGTGCTTCCCTTCTATTCGTTTCCCTCTGCTGGTCTTATTAGGTTCTTTCCCTCTTTCTATCCCTCTCTCTCCCCCTCCCTCTCTCCCTCTCTCGCTCTCTCTCTCTATCGTTCCGTTCCTGCTCCCAGCTGTTCCTCATTCTCCTAACTACCTCATTTACTCTTTCACACCTGTCCCCTATTTTGCCCTCTGATTAGAGTCCCTATTTCTCCCTCTGTTTTCCGCTTCTGTCCTTGTCGGATCCTTGTTTGATGTTTGCTGTTCTGTGTCCTTGTTCCGCCCTGTCGTGTTTTTGCCTTCTTCAGATGCTGAGTGTGAGCAGGTGTCTATGTCAGCTACGGCCTGTGCCTTCCCGAAGCGACCTGCAGTCTGTGGTCGCGTCTCCAGTCGTTCCTCTCTACTGACGAGTGGATTTCAGTTTTCCTGTTTTGTATTTACCTAAGATAATATCCAGGATTATCGTTTTTGTTTAAGACTGGAATAAAGACTCTGTTTCTGTTAAGTCGCTTTTGGGTCCTCATTCACCAGCATAACACTGTCCCCACATGCTTCAAGATGGCCACCATAGTTCCTGTACCCAAGAAGGCAAAGGTAACTGAACTAAATCACTATCGCCCCATAGCACTCACTTCTGTCATCATGAGGTGCTTTGAGAAATGAGTCAAGGATCATATCACCTCCAACTTACCTGCCACCCTAGACCCACTTCAATTTGCATACCGCCCCAATAGGTCCACAGACGATGAAATCGCCATCACACTGCACCTGCCCTATCCCATCTGGACAAGAGGGATACCTATTTAAGAATGCTGCTCATTGACTACAGCTCAGCATTCAACACCATAGTTCCCTCCAAGCTCATCACTAAGCTTGAGGCCCTGGGTCTCAACCCCGCCCTGTGCAATTGGGTCCTGGACTTTCTGACGGGCCACCCCCAGGTGGTGAAGGTAGGAAACAACATCTCCACTTAGCTGATCCTCAACACCAGGGCTCCACAAAGGTCAGTTCTCAGCCTCCTCCTGTACTCCCTGTTCACCCATGACTGCGTGGCCATGCACACCTTGAACTCAACCATCAAGTTTGCAGATGACACAATTAGTAGTAAGCTTGATTACCAACAATGAGACATCCTACAGGGAGGAGGTGAGGGCCCTCGGAGTGTGGTGTCAGGAAAACAACCTCTCACTTAACGTCAACAAAACAAAGGAGATGATTGTGGACTTCAGGAAACAGCAGAGGGAGCCCCCCCACTATCCACATCTAAGGGACAGCAGTGGAGATGGTGGAAAGTTTTAAGTTATATGGTGTGCACATCTCGGACAAACTGAAATGGTCCTCCCACACAGACAGTGTGGTGAAGTAGACAGTCTCAGGAGTCTGAAGAAATTTGGCTTGTCACCTAAAACCCTCACAAACTTTTACAGATGCACAATTGAGAGCATCCTGTCGGGCTGTATCATTGCCTGGTACAGCATCTGCACCGCCTACAACCGCAAGGCTCTCCAGAGGGTGGTGCGGTCTGCCAAAAGGTCATCAAGGACAACAACTACCCGAGCCAATGCCTGTTCACCCCGCTATCATCCAGAAGGCGAGGCTAGTACAGGTGCATCAAAGCTGGGACCGAGAGACTGAAAAACAGCTTCTATCTCAAGGCCATCAGACTGTTAAACAGCCATCACTAACACAGAGATGCTGCTGCCTACATTCAGACTTAAAATCATTGGCCACTTTAATACATGAATCACTAGTCACTATAATAATGTCACTTTAATAATGCTTACATATCTTACATTACTCATCTCATATGTATATACTGTGTTTTATACCATCTATTGCATCTTGCCTATGCTGCTCGGTCATCTCTCATCCATATATTTATGTGTACATATTATTAGTCCATCCATTTAGATTTGTGTGTATTAGGTAGTTGTTGTGGAATTGTTAGATTACTTGGTATATATTACCGCACTGTCGGAACTAGAAGCACAAGCATTTCTCTACACTAGCATTAACTCTGCTAACCATGGTTATGGGACCAAGAAAATTTGATTTGATTTGACTTTGAAGACTCTCAAATATCAAATATATTATGATTGGTTTCACATGTTTTCAGTTACTACATGATTCCATATGTGTGTTTTCATAGTTTTGATGTATTCACTATTATTACTATTATTATTATTATTACTATTATTATTCTACAATGCAGAAAATAGTACAAATTTTAAAAAACACTTGAATGAGTAGGTGTGTCCAAACCTTTGACTGGTACTGTATCTCCAATTCAAACTGGGTTTGTATAAATAATAAATCTTCCACCAGGCTATTATTTCTGATTATGATGCAAGAGATTTTCAAATGCACCGCTACAATGCTGCAATACTATCAAGATGATTATTCCCTCAGCTGATATGTACAGTTGCTAGCATGTTAGCTTGGGTTATCATTAAAAGTGAAAGCCATTCTGTTATAGGACTCTTTATAAATATCTGAGACAAAGTTCAAAGGGATTATAGTCTTTTGCTTTTACTGGATATCACTTACCAAATCATGCTGATACTGTAATTCTGATGTTTTACAAAAGATTACCAGTACAGCTGGGGATAGAAAGTTAGCAACAAACACCAGCCTCTTCTAGAAACGGGACTTCCTTTCAACATACAGTAATTACACGGTGTTTTGACAGAAGAGAAGGAAAATAGAGTAGAGTGTTTCTTGTTCCGACGTAAAAGCAGAAGGCTAGAAAGTGGCATGCGTCTGACTGTGCTAGCGAGACCAGATGTTAATGTTGTGAATAGAGCTGGAGCCACAGGAGATCCTGCGAGACTGATTAGACTTCCTCCATCTCACCCAAATTAATTCACAGTAATTGAGTATGTAGAGACAGCACTCTTCTCCTCACTTCTCCTCTCCTTTCCTCTTCATTGCTCCGAGTAGGGATTCTTATTTGCAAAAATACTGGTAATTTACCAAAGTTACTTGACTCTTTGGTAATTAACAGGTCATCTATGGCAATCTATGTTAACTTTGGTAATGAATACTTGAATAACTTTTTAAAATGTATGCACATGTAGTATTCATTGTTTATATCACTGCCCATATTGCCCATGAGTTTCTACTGGATAGACCATATGGTTTAAGAGAAAATAGCCCAATTCGCGAAAAAAGCATCTAATTAACAATGCCACTATTTTCAACAAACTCTTCCAAATATTTACTTTTTTTCACAACTGCTACCAGTTTGGGCACCAAAACATTTACAACAGACATATTGACATTGTACAATAAATGTTATTGTGTAAAAAAAATATAAAGGATATTTTATGCTGAAAAGCTCATATTAAACACCAATGGTATTCACTAAGTTGCGTGCCCAGTCCCCTCCTGTACTCCCTGTTCACCCACAGCTGCATGGTCGGGCACGACTCCAACACCATCATTAAGTTTGCAGACGACACAACAGTGGTAGGCCTGATCACCGACAACGAGGAGACAACCTATAGGGAGGAGGTCAGAGACCTGGCCGAGTGGTGCCAGAATAACAACCTAACCCTCAACGTAACCAAGACTAAGGTGATGATTGTGGACTACAGGAAAAGGAGGACCGAGCAGGTTGAGAGCTTCAAGTTCCTTGGTGTCCACATCACCAACAAACTAGAATGGTCCAAACACACCAAGACAGTCGTGAAGTGGGCAAGACAAAGCCTATTCCCCCTCAGGAAACTATAAAGATTTGGTATGGGTCCTGAGATCCTCCTACAGCTGCAACATCGAGAGCATGTTGCATCACTGCTGAGTACGGCAATTGCTCGGCCTCCGACTGCAAGGCACTACAGAGGGTAGTGCGTACGGCCCAGTACATCACTGGGGCTAAGCTGCCTGCCGTCCAGGACCTCTACACCAGGCTGTGTCAGAGGAAGGTCATAAAAATGGTCAAAGACCCCAGCCACCCCAGTCATAGACTGTTCTCTCTACTACCGCCCTGCAAGCGTTACCGGAGTGCCAAGTCTAGGACAAAAACGCTTTTCAACAGTTACCCCCAATCCATAAGACTCCTGAACAGGTAATCAAATGGCTACCCAGACTATTTCCATTGTGTGCCCCCACCAACCCCTCTTTTACACTGCTGCTACTCTCTGTTGATCATATATGCATAGTCACTTTAACTATATATTCATGTACATATGTACATACTACCTCAATTGGCCCAACCAACCAGTGCTCCCGCACATTGGCTAACCTGGCTATCCGCACTGTGTCCCGCCACCCGCCACCCACCCCCCACCAACCCCTCTTTTACGCTACTGCTACTCTCTGTTCATCATATATGTATAGTCACTTTAATCATATCCACATGTGCATACTACCTCAACCAGTCCGACTAACCGGTGCCTGTATGTAGCCTCGCTGCTGTTTTTCACTGTCTTTTTACTGTTGTTTTTATTTCTTTACTTACCTATTGTTCACCTAATACCGTTTTTGCACTATTGGTTAGAGCCTGTACGTAAGCGGTTCACTGTAAGGTCTACTACACCTGTTATATTCGGCGCACGTGACAAATAATCTTTGATTTCAAGTTGATGGTTTATATTAAGTAAAAACATTTTTTATAAATGTATCAGGTCATTTGGTTTATTTTATATATTTTCCATGTGATAAGGCCACACAGAGGGCCAGAGATAATTACAGACACCTTCGATAAACTGATGTACCCCAAAAGGCCACTTGATAACATCTTATAAAATTCTCCAAAAAAGTTTCCAGTAAAATACCCTCCCTTTGCAGCCACAGCTCCGATCCAGCTCCATTCTGCCTGTGTAGCATCAAACTGCAAACATCAAAGGGAGCTCAGAAAGCAGCCAAAGGGCATTGATCTGCATGTCCAGGTGCCTCCTTCAATAAGTGACCTTATGCTATTGTCTGATTATCAAATCTATTGTATGATAAACTGTACGGTTTTGAGTATTGAAATGGAGATGTGCTCAGTTACAGTATATGATTCCTATCCCCACTGCCCTGAATCTATGTTTGAATATGTATTGCATGAAGCACTGTGTCAAGGTTACAAGTCATTTGAAGGAAAATGCATTTCCTCTTCAGGGGATAGTTTATAGTCCACAGTCACTAAAAGAAATCCCGCTTCCAATGTCAACATTAAATGAGTCACATTTTCTCTTCTCTTTGTCGAACTCCTCCTGTTGACTTGGCACACTGTCTGCTTGTTGAGGTTTTCAGCACAAGTCCCTTAGGTCACCTTTGTTTTTTATGACTGGTATTCATAAGGGAGGAGGAGGCACTCATGGTGGAGTGGAGAGGCGGTGTCAGCTCTCATTTGAAACAATTTATTTCGGTGGAAAGTGTGGAACTGCTGGAGGAGAACAGTGAGAAGTGAGACTTGTTTCCACATGGCTTGTAACATAGACAGCTTTAACGCCATGCAAGTAGCTCTGTGAATCACTGGGACATCCAGCCAGGGAAGGAGTGAGTGGAGAGATGGGTCTGGAAGGGCTATTTTGTGGTTTACTGGGTATATTCAATGATTGACCTACAGCAAACTCATTCCATGGAGTGCCTAGTATGTTCAGGTTTAGACAACCAGGTGAGGGGAGTTCTTTACTAATTAGTGACCTTAATTCATCAATCAAGTATTAAGGGAGGAGCGAATACCTGCAGACACTCGGTCCTTCCTGGAATGAGTTTGATCTATGACTCATGATCTATGGCGATGCTTTTGATCATACAGTTGTTGAAAAAGTTTGTTAAACTGTGTAGCAATCTTTAGAAAATGTATAAGAAACCGGGCATAATAATACACCTATGTTATATTTACCATTCAGATATGGAGATCTAGGATCCAGTGGCAGATACATTATCATACAGTATAGAGGGCTTACAGTTGTACAATGTACGACACCTCCTGGTGGCCATGTTGGAAGACCATCAGATTAATTCTTCCGACAACAACTAGTTGATTCATCACCACTCATTTTCTGTGCATGATTTGGCTGCTCTAACAAGGCAGGAATAACAACTGGAAAAAAATATACACTTTTTCATGATATCCAATTGGTAGTTACAGTCTTGTCCCATCGCTGCAACTCCTGTATGGACTTGGGAGAGGCAGCTTAACACAGAAGCCAGCTGCACTAATGTGTCGGAGGAAACACTGTAAACCTGGTTACCGAAGTCAGCTTGTGGGCGCTTGGCCTGCCACAAGGAGTCGCTAGAGCACGATGGGACAATGACATCCCATCTCATGGGTCTCCCAGTCATGGCCAGCTGTGACACAACCTGGGGTTGAACCCGGGTCTGTAGTGATACCTCACTGCGATGCAGTGCCTTAGACCACTGCACCACTCTGGAGGATGGTAAATCTGCAATCATGAAAGAAGAACTGTCAGAAAAGCGATGAAACCTGCCCATCAAGACCTGAACCCAGACAGCTGCCAGTACAGGGTCTGCTCCGATCATTTCATCACTGGTAAGTCTGACCGATGTCGAGTTTAGTTTAGCTCTTAGTAAAACCAGGTGTTAACAAGAAGAATAAGTTAGCCAACATTAGCTAGCTAGCTTGTAGTCTAGCTATTAGCATGTCTCTCTTACATAGGCAGTGCGTGAGCTTAAAGTTTTGGGGAAGTGTTTTTTTCACCATAAAAAGCACCTTTATAATAATGCATTGCATTCATCAATAACCGCATATGCCTTCTACTCCTAATGTGATGAGTAGGTTGGATGGTCATAATTTAAACTATTAATGAGCGTGTAGTGGCAAAAGCCCATAGGCTATATCAGAAAAGGTTATTTCCTTTGCACGGGAAAAATGTGACCTTAAAACCTTTTGGTGACAGGGGGCAGTATTTTCATGTCCAGATGAAATGCATGCCCAAATTCAACTGCCTGCTACTCATCCCCAGAAGATAAGATATGCATATCATTAGTAGATTTGGATAGAAAACACTCTGAAGTTTCTAAAACCATTTTTTTAGGTCACTCTCTTTTCAATGATGTTTCATTGGGAATTCAGATTTCTAAGGGACCTTCTTGCAGTTCCTATCGCTTCCACTGGATGTCAACAGTCTTTAGAAATGGGTTGAGGTTATTCCTTTGTGTAATGAAGAAGTACGGCCATCTTGAACGAGGGTCACTTGATGTGTACTGTTAGATAGAGGCGTG